>NC_136663.1:16950139-17404953 GCF_903797595.1 Erithacus rubecula
TCAGGGGTTTAATGTAATGTATAAACGTTGTGTTTGTGACTGGAAAAAACATAAAGCAACTCTGCATTTATAAGCATACATGTGTGTGAGACATTTGATATCCATTCAGTGTTCTGCTAGAAATTATATTAACTACAGAGATACATCCAAGAAAACGCCCTTGTGTCAATGCCCAATTATTTACACACTAATATATTCCCTCAGTGCTTTTAAATATGAGGAGGACATATGAGTGAGTAGGAAATACAGCAATATTTCGGTCCTTACATTTCAGGATGATTTGCAGTTTCTCAGAAGCTCCGTGTTTGCGTGTTCATGTGCCTGTTTGTCTGTGCCACTCGAGTCCTGATCTCTAAACAATTCGGCTGGGGATGACCTCCCTGAAGCAGACAGGATCAAACATTTAACACACTGTCATAATTATTACAGTGTCTGCTGCAAGTGCGTACAGTTTCGCTGAGGAACTGAGACAAATACAAGATCCGAGACAAATACCAGAGACGCTGGCTGTGCTTTATTGAGCTGCATTAAATTGACCGTTTAAATGGTGTAAACTTGATGATGGTGCAAACATGATTAGTTCCCATCAAAGCCAAATCACTCCTGATAGTGAGTTACAATAACATAAGCTGTCAGGCTGGCAGCTGCGCAGGCTGCTCAGGTAATAGGCGTTTAAGACAAATGTAACAGCCCCAACGGCTGCAACAAAATTTTAAGGAATAAATTCTGATGTCAGATACTTTGTTGAAGGGTGGAGTTACTGGCTGAAGCCGAGAACAGGATTTAGTCCAAGTATCAATGACATCTGTAAAAACCAAGCCGGGCTTTTACGATTCGTTGAAATGACACAAAGTAAGGAAATTGTGATGATTTTGGCAAGACTTCTTAAAAAAACCCCACATACTGGAGCCAAAATGTAGTAGATTTGGTAGGACTGCAAACATTTTATTTTATGACATTTGCAGGCCTTTTTTTTTACATTGTCTGTGTTTATTTTATGTGACTTTTCTTAACAAATTAAAATTGCATTAAATTACAGAAAAAATTTAAGGTTTCAAAGCATTTTATATATTTTTAATGACGACTGACTCTTCTGGCATTGCCACAAAAACAACTTTAATTAAAAAAAGAAGACGTTTTGATGCTTCACCATTCCCATAAAGTTTATCCTGACTAGTAGTAGATCTGTCAGAGGCATCAAAGATGTGAAAAGAACATTCAGATAGTTTTAATTGAGGACTGCCTATATTTCTCTGTAAATAATAAAAAAGGCACTAAACCTTTTCTTCCTTCTCATTAGGCCAAGAATTCTTGTAGATAATTAAAGTCAGGAAGTACAAGTTTTAACAGTTGCATTGACTGTGCTACACTGTTTTCTAACGCCCATTATCCAAGCAGCCGCTTAAAAGATTTATTTTCTACGGAAAAGAGAAAAACACACCAGCTATCTTTGCAAGGTTATCTTTAAGCTTCTGCCAGTGGGAGCTCCAAAAGAAATGTTCAAGGCTAAGGAAAACAATCTGAGCCTCAGAAATAGGAACCTCATTGTAAATACTGTGCTAACAAACATTCTTAACAGCAGATTTAAGTGCCAAAAAATGCATCCTCCCTAGATCTTGACCTGAAATTAAACCAGGTGAAAGATGTTTTAAGCAAAAAGTGTCAGTAAGGGTGTGTTTGTAAGTATTGTGTTTCACAGATATTTGAATTTGGAGAAAAGTAGAATGTTTTAAAGAGGAAATAGCAGATTCTGAGCAGGCGTGCTTCCTGATGCACAGAATCGTTACTCAAACTTTAAGTCGCTTTCAAAGTATTTTTTTAGAGAATCGAGCCCGTAAAGCGCTTCTGTGCGGAAGCTGCAGCTGACTCTGGCAAGGACTGGTTTTACCCCAGACGGAGGAAAGATGCTCGGAGAGTCAGGGCGCGGTTCCTCGAGTGCGGGGATGCGGCGGGGAAGGAGCTGTGTCCGCACGGAGCGGGGGCAGTGCCGGGGGGCACTGCGGGAGCCGGGGGGCTGCCCCGGGGAGAAGGGGCGCTGTGACCCCCCGAACCTGCGGGAAACTGAGGCAGCCGCCGCCAGGAGCCGCGGGGGGAGCGCGGGGACCCGAAGAGCCGGGCTGCGGGCACCCCCGGTTCTGGAGCTTCCCGGGGCTCCGGCAGCGGTACCGACAGCGGCGAGGGACGGAGCAGCACGGGGGTGTGCTCGGTGCGCGCCTGTCCCGCAGCGCTGCCGCGGACAGACAGACAGACAGACAGACAGACAGTCCGGGGGCAGCTCTGGGAGTATGGGCTGCTCAAGCCCACCGACGCCGCCTGACCCACCCGAGGCTTAGAGGGCTGCTAAAAACTACGATTTTGTTGCCAAGGCGCATTTAGAGAGTGTTTTTTAAGAAGTCAGATGTTCGGAGCGTTCAAAGAGAAGCGGGGCTGTGGCTGCACAGCGCAGGTTCCCGGGGACAGCCGAAGGACATCGGCCACACAGGTGTCCCCGGGCACGGCTCGGCTGGACGGAGGGGGAAGGGCACGAGCTCGAGCGTCCCGATGGATCTCAGCGTTCAGAGGGAATCGCTCCGACCCCGGCTTTCCCACCAGCCCGCCCCGCCCGGCCGCTGCCCCGGCGCATAGAGCGTGAACGACTGGCACCTTCGCGGAGAGCGCCGGGCCCGTCCACTGACGCTCCCTGCCCGTGCCTGTCCGTCCCTGCACATCCCTGTCCGTCCCCGTACACCTACACATCCCTGTCCACCCCTGCCCGTTCCTGTCCGTCCCTGTCCATCCTGTCCCTCCTGCCCGTCCCGGTCCGGTGCCGGGAGCCGCAGCCGCTGCTCCCGCCAGGTGGCGCTGTTGCTCAACGGTGGCTCCGGGCCGGGCCGGGCCGTGCCGGGCGGGGCGGCGGCAGCTCCGGGACGCTCCGGGACGCTCCCGGGACGCGGGGTCGCGGCGGACTGGGCGCGGGGCAGGTCCGTGTGCGCGCCGCGGCCGCGGCTCTCCCACCAATCTGCTTCTCCCAACTTTGTATTTTCTCCGTTTCCATATCTTTTGAAGTTCGGGCACTGTTGAGGTGACAGACCCCGCGGAACGCCCGCTCTCTGAGGCGGCCCGCTCGGGCGGCGCTCCGCCTGTACCCGCGGAACGCCCCGCAGCGCCCGGCCCGGCCCGGCCCGGCCCGGCTCTGCCCGCGCTGCGCGCCCGGGGGCGGGGCGGGGCGGGGCGCGCGGAGCGGAGCGGGCGGTGATTGGCGGGGACGGCTGACGGACGGGCGGGCCCCGCCCCCCTGGCAATGTCTAGCGCGGCCGCGCGCCCCATGTAGGCAGTTATTCCGCTGGGATGGCGCGGCCGGAGCGCGGCGGCGGCATGGCCGGGCTCCCGATCTGCGCGCTCCTCCCGCTCCTCGTCGGCGTCTGCGGCGCCGTCACCGGCTCGCGGGTCTATCCCGCCAACGAAGGTGAGGCTCGCCGGTCGCCGCGCTGCGCGTGCTCCCGGCGGGGTGCCGGGGCAAAGTTCGGTGTCCCCGGGGCCGTCAGCGGTGCTGTCCCGTCCGCTCCCCGCCGCGGCGCTCCGCTCGCCGCCGGGACGGCGCTTGCCCCGCGCTGCCCCCGCCGGTCGCTGCCCGTCCGGCGGGTGCGGAGCTGCCCGAGCGGCGCTCCGGGGCCGCGCAGGGCGCGGTGCGGCACAGGTGTCGCGGGGCGGAGCGGAGCCGCCGCTGCCCCGCGCGTCCCCCGTGCCCCGGCCGGGCCGGGCCGCCCAGGTGCAGCGCTTCCCCGAGCGGCGGCCCCCGAGCGCAGGGCGGCTCATGGAACCGGTTCTCCCGGGAGCGCTCGGCGGCTCCGCGCCGTTCCCCGGGGCCCCGGTTCAGCCGGTCTGCGGGACGGTCCGGCGGCGGCTCCGCGGGGGGAAGCCCGCGGCCGTCCCCCGGTGTGGGCGTGCGGCGCCGGTGCCTCGGGAGCCGCTGGCAGGTCTGTCGGTGCCCAGCCGTGCTCTCGGAAAGTACCGGCGCCGGGCCCGTGGCTGGCGTGCGGCGGTGCGGTGCCCGGCGCCGGGAGCGCTCCGAGCGGCTCCGCTGCCTCTCGCAGGTGTGCCGCCGCTCCGCCGCTCCCCTCCCGCCCCTGAGCGCCTCCGCTGCGCCGGGAAACGAGCGGGAGGTTCCGCCGAGGGAGTTTCGAAGTATTTTTAAGACATTGGCGCGATCGGAAATAACATTTCATTTCAAGTGGAAGGTGGATGCGATCGTGCTCCGCACATATGGAAACGTTCAGGTAAACCATTTATTTTAATATTGCCTTTTGGCAGCTGGAATTTAATCTCTTTTATTTGTACCTTTCTGCAGTTACCTTGCTGGATTCCAGATCGGTTCAGGGAGAACTGGGGTGGATAGCAAGTCCCCTGGAAGGAGGGGTAAGTTTTAAACCGCTATCTGATCAAAAGGGTAAAGGGGGTGATTAGTAACTTTCAGAGAGTCCTAATGGCTCGATTATTGTTGATTGTGGTGAGGAGGTCAGATTTCTTCACTGGCTTACCAAGTGAATTACTCTTTGTTGGAGAAACTCTATACTCCCTTTGGATAGTTCTGTCATGGAATAAGTGGAAACCAAAAGGGCAGAAAAGAGCTTTCAGAATTAAGAGATTGGTTGAGGCATGGGCTTAGATGCCTATTTAAGACTGAAATACCAACAAGAAATGTGATCTGCCGACTGAATTGGCATTCTTGACTGCTATTATTTTATCTGTGGACTGTCTTGGCTGGGAGATGTTCAGGGCAATTGCCATTCTATTTCTGGATGAAAGAGTAGGGATCAATATACACGATAGACCTTTTGTTGTGATGGGACAGTTGTCCTGTTGCAGGGTGTAAACATTGTGTGTTTTGGTTTCTGAGCGGATAAACTGCAGCATCCAGTGCTTGACTGTAATTCCTTGGAGTTTCTTTTTATGTACTTTTACAATTGTCTTATTGAACAGAAGGCTGCTCGAATGCACTGCCCAGTGGTGATGTGATGACGTTAAGGGGTTCATTGTGAGCTTAGAGTCTCTCTGCTTAGACAGCTGCACACAAGGTAGCTTTATTTTTTGGCTTAACTTTGTTTTATTGGATGCTCCTTGCTGCTGCCTCATCTGTGCCCTGACCCGCAGGGTGCCCAGTGCCTCTCTGGAAAACTCTTTCCAATGCTGGACTAGAGTTGCTGGGATCTGGAGGAGACTGTACTTCATGGGACTTTCTTTTAATAAGCAATTAAAAAGGCTTTTTCTTTCTTTATATGAACAATTTAAGCAAAAATGCCAGCAGTGCACACTAAACATGAATGTAAAAAACAAAAAAAAAAATCTCACATCCTTTTAATATGAAATGAGTAAAAGCTTGGACTCCTTAAGCAGAAGTAACTAAGTCAAAGTGTTTGAAAAAGGAAAGTGCTCAAACATCAGGACCTGTGCACAATATAGCAGTGGATTCTTCAGAAGACCTAAAAATTTACTTTGTTTTGTGTGCGTTCCCACTCGTAATTAGAAGAAGCAGAGCTAAGGAAACAGCAGTGAGCGGAAGGAATCCGGAGCTGCGTTGGCTGGTGATGCATTATGCATAAGCTCTCAATAACCCATAACATGGGAGAATGGGGAATTGTTTTGCTCCCCCATTGTTGTTCTGGGTGAACTTGACTACAGTCCTGGCTTGTGCTCCGCCTGAGCACGCTGTGCTGTCCCTGAAACTGGGTTTTTCAGGGAGTGGGGATGTGATTGGCAGGCCCCTGGCAGCGCCCACGGTGCACATTGAGTGCTGATTGCAGGCAATTGCCCTCATCTTTTGACAGCGTGGAAAGGTACAGCTCTATCTGGGTGAGAGTCGGGGCTGCCTTGTTAGTCCTGCACCCTGGAAATGTCAGTAATGAGACGGGGTCCTTCGGACTGCTCTCCAAGGGATATCTGCACTGTGCATTAGAACCTAAAATACAAGTTTTAATAAGTCAGCAGTGGAATCAATGATCAGAGGACAGCTGTACATTATTAATGGCTGTTGGATTCCCCCTTTCTCCACATGTTTTTTTTCCTGAAGGCGCCATGCAAGCTTGAGAAGGAGAAATGTGTGCTCTTATTGTGGACGTGACTCGTTTCACTAAACCTACATCCGTGTGTTCTATTTTTAAGCCTGTAGTGAAAAATTTAAGAGTACATGGTCTGTTTCTGAGATACAGTGCTTGGAAAGCATTTACTTTGCTTCATATGCTGCAGATTTATTTCAAGCAGCAGAAACAAACTCCTTTATCTTCCTGAGAAGAATTTGTCCTTCGGTGTTTTTCTTTAACTGTGTATACTTTATTGTCTGTTAAAAAGGGTATTTTTCTACATCTGAACCACACTCTTCCTGGGGTGTGAGGGTTGTGTGGATAAGAAGGGCTGGAGATAAAGATTTAGTCATTTAGCAGTGACTAGCTATATAGTAGCCCCAGAGGAATTAATGAATTGCATTATAAATGTAATTAATGATTTACTCTTGCATTTCACAGTTGAAAAGCAGGTTTTGTGCTCAGAATGTTTTAATCGGCATCATTAAACTGTGGGAAGAGCTCAATTATAAAATTTAATTTCAGCTTGAAAGCAAAAAGTTACAGCTTTGACCACATACTTAAAATTACAAGTCATTTACAATGGCTGGAAATTTTGGGCTGTAGTTATTTTCAGCTCTGTCAGAAAGATGCACTTGGGTTTGTTTTGTATTTGTGTGTTGATGAAATCAGAAGCCCAGCTCTGTAGGTTTGTGCGTCGGTCAGCAGATGGGTGTGTTGAGAGCACGATCCAAAAACTCGCTGAATTCAGCTGCTGTGTGTCTGTTGACCTCAGTGGTCTCTCTATTGAATCCTCTAGCAGCATCCTCCATTGTGTAAATGCACTAAAGGAAATCCCATCAACAAGTATTATTTCCCTCTGCTTCTTCCTTTCTCTTGTACCACACACAATATTGGTAGCATAGGCAATCTGAAGATAAGCAGAATGGAAAGTGATGGATCATAAAGACAATATTGTAACACTAGCTCTGTGGTGCTCTAAATTAAACAAGGCTGTCTCCTTACTAACAACATGTTACACTTTACATTGATAGATGACTTTTTAAGATTTATTTCTTCCTTTTCTCTGGAAAGGAGTGACATGCTGAGTATTGATTTCCCCCTTCCTTCATTTTAATTTGCAGTTATCTCTAGGCAGCAAATAAAATATTATTCTTTCTGCTCCTAGTGACTCATGGTGCTAACTGCTGTCATTCTATAAACGGATTCAGCTAAGCTGGAAGCTTTTAAAGTAAAAATCACTTGCATAAGAGCAATCCTTTGGAGAAGAATGCAGGATATTATACAAGAAGCCCCTTCATCTTTAGAAGACTTCTGTTTATCAAAGCCATGGCTTCAGTAGTTCTGAAAAGCACTTCTGAGAAGTCTCTTTAAAGTTACTGCTGTTTTCTAAGGATAATTTTATATGCTTCATTGTATTGTATTGCCTGCAAACCTAGTCAGCATATCATTATCTAATATTTTTATAGGGAAGGATAAATTGAATAATATAAATGGAAGTGCTTTGGTTTTGTGTTTGGTTTTTTTTCCCCCTGGAATGACTTCTTTTCCTAATGCCTCTACTTTCCCTTCTCTCCCTGCCAGTAGAGCACTGTGATAAACTTGATAATCTTTCTTCTGTCTATGATAATACTTGCAATTTTTTTTTTTTTTTTTTTAGAACTGTTGAGTATGGGTATTTTTCTGAGTTTATTATGCTGAACACCTGCATCTCCTCCTTCCATACCCACTTTGGATTACATGTTATTGTTGTTTCATAATCATGTTGCCTGGCTGGCATTTCTGAAGATGCCTGAACTTGATTTGAGGGGTGTAACAATTTTGAAGAATGCTGCTATCCTGATCTTTTAGCCCTTTCCCTCACTGCTGAACATTTTGAGATTTTCATAATATGAATTTGGTAGTTCCCTGACTTTTGCTTAAAAAAAAAATGTGTAGCATTTATTCTTTTTTTTTTTTTTTTTTTTTTTTTTTTTGCCTTCCCACTAGTAAGAATCTCTCTTTGGATATCTGAGTTATGGTGGTGTTGCTGATAGACTGATTATATTGTCTCTTTACCTGTTTTTCCTTCTCTAAGAGCTGTCCAAGCTGAGGACCCAATTCTCTGTAGACAGCTATTTATGCCCAGCTCCAAAGTAGAATTTACTGAGCCTGTCTGGGATATTGGTAGCCCAGGAAAGTAGTTGGCAGCTTAGAGAAATAACTTTTTAAAATAAGTGGTAGTGAATGAAATGTGAATGTCATTCTCTCTGTGTGACTCAGTCACCCTGTGTCACCTGTTGGATAATCCCAGGTGCAAGGCAGGGTCCATGAGATGAGCACTGCAGAGCAGGTCAGTGCTGCTGTGAGAGTCTAAAGTTGTGTGTAGCCCTGCTCTAGGCAGTGTTCTGTGGACTGAACTATACTGCAAGTGAACCTAGTCAGTCAAAGGAGCATCCTTGGATTGGTTCAGAAGGCCCTTAAAAAGCATGCTTGCTTCTCAAGGCATGAGGGACTTGGAATCTGTTTCTCCTGAACAGGTGCTTCCTTTAATGTCCAAGTAGTTGAAGTCCTGGCTATGGCTTGGTCTGCTGGGTTGTTTTTTGATCTGCATGTTTGTTTCCCTGTAATAGAACAAGTACATGTTGTTTGTTGTGAAGCTCTGTTGTTCCTTTTAACCCTGATGTATATTTCTGCCTGTTTTCCTCCCTGCAGTGGGAGGAAGTGAGCATCATGGATGAGAAGAACACTCCTATCCGCACCTATCAAGTCTGCAACGTGATGGAGCCCAGTCAGAATAATTGGTTACGAACTGATTGGATTCCCCGTGAGGGGGCTCAGAGGGTTTATATTGAAATCAAGTTCACGCTGAGAGACTGCAACAGCCTGCCCGGTGTCATGGGAACTTGCAAAGAGACTTTCAACCTTTATTACTACGAATCAAACAACGACAAGGAGCGTTTTATTCGCGAGAGCCAGTTTGCCAAGATCGACACCATTGCCGCCGACGAGAGCTTCACCCAGGTGGACATTGGTGACAGGATCATGAAGCTGAACACGGAGATCCGGGACGTGGGCCCGCTCAGCAGGAAGGGGTTTTATCTGGCCTTCCAGGACGTGGGTGCCTGCATCGCTCTGGTGTCCGTGCGCGTCTTCTACAAGAAGTGCCCGCTGACGGTTCGGAACCTGGCGCAGTTCCCTGACACCATCACCGGCGCTGACACCTCCTCCCTGGTGGAGGTTCGTGGCTCCTGCGTCAACAACTCGGAAGAGAAGGATGTGCCAAAAATGTACTGCGGGGCAGATGGCGAGTGGCTGGTGCCCATTGGCAACTGCCTGTGCAATGCTGGCTACGAGGAGCGCAACGGGGAGTGCCAAGGTAGGCAGAGCCATGCCGTGCTGTTCCTTGGGGCCCCGTGGAACGCCTAATTGAATCGGGGATGAGAGCAAATGGACTGCAGCCAGTCATTAGCAGCCCTCTGGGATGTGGTGGGACAGAGGGGTTTAATCAAGAAGTCCAATAGTTCCAGGTGGCAAGGCTAAGAATTGCGTAATGCAAAGCAAATGATTCTGCTGTAATAGGCAGAAGGTGAAACACATTTTCTAGCAGACGCCCAAATTTGATTTGGCTCGTGATAGTCACCAAAATGTGGATGACTGAAGAGCAGTGCAGTTGAGCTACCGTTGTTTGAAGAGGCGAATCTTTCAAGGGAACTTTGTTAAACACAGGAAATTCTGGCAAAGTTGACTTTGGATAATGCAGTAGGTTAAGAACCAGTCTGGGAGGCAGGACAAGACTTTTAGCTGGATTACTTTCCTACTCTAGGAAGTGAAAATCTTTGGTGTTTTACTTGTTGCAAATTTCTAGCGCTAAATACCCTTTGATATTTGACACTGCTGCCTTTGTTAAATATTTTCATTTCTCGGAGAGTCTCTATTGTCAGCTAAATAATAGAGGTGCTAGGATACTCTTAGAAATGCTAAAAGTCTCCACCCCACCCTCCCACACACACACCATCCTGTGTGCTGCAGAATTAGGGATTAAAGTTTGTATAAAAGACAGATTTGCCTAAAAGAAAAAATCTCAATACCTATATTATCTTCGCCTCCCTTTTCTGGATAAAGAAGCTGTACAAGGTTAGGGAAGGAGAGAAGAGAGTTTATAAATAAAATATCTTTAGCCTCTGCTTTGAAAGTCTTGCTCATGTAAGCATAAATTAAGATCAAACTTAAATGGATTCTTGCACAGGTCAGTGAGCTTAATTTTGCTGGGTGCTGAATTGAAGGTGCTCAGCTCCTTCAGGGATTTGGAACCGTGTTTATAGAAAAGCTTCTTTGGAGTTGGTTGCCTCATCTTCTTGGTGTGTTTTTTACTAGAGCATTTTTTATCATCTTGAGACTGAGAACAAGTTAGTAAAGCAACTAACTGGCTGCCTTTGTGATGGACTCCTAAAAGAATGGTGTCTTTTGAATGTCCTACTTGATTTTTTTTTTTTTAATGGTAATTTCCAGTCAATATGAAGTTCATTATTATGCGTTGAAATTAAATTTTGGTCAGAAGGGACTGCTTTGTGTAAACTTTAGCCTTTTGCTCTATGTGGCATAGTGGCAACAAAATTGCCATGGGATGAAAATAGAGGACTGAAAGATGAGCTGCACAATGACAGGGCATCCTGTCTGGGGCAAAATACTCTGGTTTTTCTGTTGGTTTTTCAATCCTGTGAGATAGAAACTTGAGAGCCTATTTGCCCCAAAGTGTGTGAACCAGTGGCTGTGGTACTGCCAGGGGAGCCACTGGTGGCTGGGGAGATGCTATTACTCTTTTACAGCTCCTTAATTTCAGAGCAAAGCTTCCTGACACCTCACCAGCCTGGGTTGGGAGAGGAGGAAGTGAAGTGGGGAAGCATTTATTGGTTTATTGCACAGAGATGATTCCACCTTCTCCTGAAGGCCTGTTGGGTCAGACTGCATCACTCTGACACAGATCATCCATTTCTGAGTGTCAGCAGCCCAGGTGTGGTGAGCTAATTGTCCAACAAATCCTGTGTTCTTTGGGGGAATCTCTTGAGGTTTTGCAGATGGGCAGTGGTTATAGTGGCATGCTTTTTAAGTTTATTTTTGTAGTGTTGGGCTAGACCTTGGGATGGCTTACCTAAAGGCTCTCAGCTGCATCTGGGGACGTTTGGGCTCAGGAAACCCAATTCCCAATGAACAGGAAGATCAGGTGATGCCATATTGACAGAGGTGTTAGCAATGTTCTGTCTCTTGGGCTCTCTGAAGTGAAGCTGGCCTGTGCTAGTCATTTTGAGAGCGTTGGAGCCAGCGTGTAATTGAAAGTGCTAAACCCATTTCATCAGCTGTTACTTGTGGTTTCCTTTTCTCACATTTGCCATTCTCCAGCCAGAACAGTTAGCTGGGAAGCTCCTCCTGATGAATTCATGGAGCTCACCAGAGCTGTGCAGCTCCTCTCTGGTTTCCAGTGAGGCTGTTAAAGCAGTTTGGCCTTTGACACTACTGAATGAGGTTTCCTCTTTTCTTTCCACTCTCAACTTAATCGTTTAGCTAATGTTCTGCTCTGACAGGTTTTTGGAGGGGAGGAGGAGGATGAAGTGAGGAGGATTCCTGTGGTTTTGATACAGAGGACTGGGGGCAGGGGAAGAGACTTTGAGTTTGGGAAAGGCTGTGAAAGGGCTCTGGTCTGGGATGGGAGCTGGTGAGCAGGTTCCACCTCAATTGTTTTTCAATAGCTTGACTGTGGCAGGACAAATACAAGGGAAGGTCAGAGGTTGTCCATTTCCTCATCCATCTTCCCCTGTGATCCTAGGGTCAGACTTGGGATTGATTAAGATCTTAAATGTTTAACAAAAGCTCAGTGGGCAGGAATAGCTGGGGCCGGTGGGCTGGGGCTTTGCACTTGCTGGGAGCTCCTGTTCCTGTCCTGGGACCTGCTCCCTTCCACACAGTGCTGGGACAGACCTGCTGGCCCTTGCCTTGTCCTGCAGGCTGCTTCAAGTTCACTCACCCTCCCAGTTTTTAAATAATACGTTTTCCTTGAGATTCTTTTGCCTAATTTCTGATGTGTGTGTGGGAAGCATAATGGAAAGCCTTTTCACATCTAAAGTTCTTGTAGTGGGAGTTAATGACTTTCTGACCTCAAATGGGATTTTTAAAAAATTGTGTTGGTGGTCTGGAGGTGTTTGAATATGATGACAAAAAACTGTCCTTTCTCTGACTGCTATTTTTTTTTTCCAGTTGACTTTATTGATGATCATTGTCTTAGTGAACATTCTGAAGTGTGTGTGTATGTATATATCCAAAAACCTGGGACAGGAAGGCAAAGGAGCCAAGTACCTAATCCATATTTATTTGGGAAGCTTCATAGGTATGTGAAGTGGCAGTGGTTCTGCAAAATTGATCTGATCAGTAGAAATGTTAAGTGAGCTCTAATTCTTTGTGTGCAGATGAACTTGTGGCTGTGAATTAGATGCCAAAAAAAAAAAAATCTGATTTGCTGTTTCTACCACAGTTTATTCTCCCTCAAACCTTCTATGTTAGTGGCTGTCCATTTAGGAGAATATGAATGTGGAATATTGTTGATGAAAGATGACTAGCCCAAATAGTGGCACATCTCAAGGCTGAGGCAATTAGTGCTTTAGGGCAAAGCTGAGACACAAAGTAATTTTAAACTTCACTTGTACTCATCATTGTTATGTAAATTGTTTTGTTACACATTAATAAAATGTGGTTTGGATTTAGTTACAATTTCCTTGTGATAAAACACGTATCTTTCTAACTCAAAGGAGGAGGGGGGAAAACAAGCAGGAAGGGAGAAAAGACAGATTAAAGAAGCAATAGACTGTAGCCATCTGTGATGATTTTGATGCTGTGAAATTACAAATCTCAATTTTAGACCTGCCATTTAGTATAAATATGTGAGACAGTTGAGATTTTTACTGTGATATTGTAAAGGTTATGAGAGCCAACAGCTTTGTCTTCATCTACACTTGCTTTTTCTGAGTTGTGAATTGGCCAATTGGCAGAAAATTCAGTGTCATTTAAAATATGGCTCAGTCCTGGTTTCATATCAATGCTGTTTTTAGAATTTTCCTTCGAACTTTGATAAGAGCATCCCTAAGAAGCAATAATTTGAATGATAAGATTCTTTTTATCTTGGAGGCTTTAAAGAGTGGCTGTGATCATTGAAAGCAGCAGTTCAGTTTACATCAGAAGTGTACACTCTAATTATATGTTTTTCTGTGATAAGATTCTTAGATGGTGGGTTTTTTAAGGGTGGAGAAGTAAAGTAATTTGTGTGTACTTTCCCATTTTAGTCATAGATAACTTTTGTCAAAACAGCACTGATGTACAGTCTGTCTGCACAAAAGGGTGATCAGAAGGGTGACTAAGACTGTGCAGATTTGAGATTTCAGAAGGATTTTTTTTCAGGTTGATTATTTTTGGCAGGGGAAAAATGCACAGACTCAACATGGTAGGTTTTAAAAGGAGCTGGGAAGACGGAAGCTACAGGCCTGGGAGCAATGCTGAAACACAGTCTGTCTGAAGCAAATTTAGTTGGTTCTCTTCTCTGCTGATTTGGTTATGTTATGTTCTCATGTAGCTCAATGGATCTTCCAAGGGTTACTCCCTCTGTGATTTTCTTGTACCACCTGGTGCATTTCAAAATCTGCATTTAAATGTCAGTGCAGGAACTCTATTGCTTTCCTCCTGCCTGGCCTTCTCAGAAGTCAAGTTAGTTGTCAAACAATTGTCCCTTCATGTATTGCTTGGAGAAAGGCTGTGATTGCTTCCTCTTGAATTTCTGACCAGACTTCTTCAGCCAGGGGAGCAATATCTGGTCCTTATTCTGTGTGTTACTGGTGAAAAGCACATCCTGAGAATCAGAGCCAGACGAGCTTTGTGGTGGTAATGAATTTCATGGTGGGTCTGGGTAGTCTTTTGTGGGACTTCCAGCCCATATTTGGGTTCGTGTGTTCTTTTAGGATTTAAAAAAAAAAAAAAAAAAAAGGCAACCCAAAACTTTCCAGACAACCCATCCAGTGTGTGATGTGTTCAGTATTTAGATCTTGGCTGGGGAAGGGTTATTATCTGTCTAATAATATGCTCCACTGAGCTTGGTCTTTATTCTGCTTGTGAGTAGTGATTAAAGAAATGCCCAGCAGTACTCTAAGGTCTTTTGAGACTGCATCAAAAAGCCCCCCAAACTAGTGAGATAAATATCTTATCTGGTTTCGTCCCATTATGTGACATCCTTTTCACATGTTGTGGGGAGCAGGTGAGGTCACACAGTTTTGTGAATCAGAGACAATTAACACTCCCATGACTAAACGGCGATTTTATGAATATTCAGAGCCTGCTTCACCTCCCTGGGAAGCAAACACGTTGGTTCCCTTCTCCTTCCTCCTGCTAGGGACCGGGGAAGCTCTCCCTGTGAATGGGGATTGGCAGCTGTCGGCAGCTTTGCCTTTTGCAAGCAGCAAATTCCTCATTTACATCATTTGTATACACCCTCATGCAAAGTAGCACACCCATTTCACAAAGGAGATAAGAGCTTCCTTTGGGAATGCCAGCCAAAATCTTCTGCTTAGGCAGAGCTCAAAAGATTTGGATTTAATGCAAATGAGTTCTGTTTTGATTTTTTTGATCTCTTTGTTTAAGGCACAGTGCAATATTTGCTCAGCGCTCCTCGTGTCTGGACCGTGGCTGGCTGTCCCTCTTGGCCCATGTGCAGCTCCCCACAGCTGGTGTGTGGGACAGGGCTGTGCTCACAGCCTGACCACCCCTGCAGTGATGGCTGGGTGTGGAAGCTCCACTTGTCGTGCCTGGAGGGGCTGCAGGCCCTTGGGTGCCATCTCCAGATGTTCACCAGCCACCACCCAGCCCTGCTGCAGCTGCAGCCACAGCTGGGGGTGATGGGTTCAGGAGCTGGGATCCCCTCTGGGCTGGAAGAGTGCACTTAGGGCATGAAAAAGCAGCATCACATTTTGACATTTCCTATGCTTTGTGCTGAGTACCTGCTCAGGCCTGGGCTAGTGCTCTTCCCTTTGCTTCTGGGCTGGCCTTGGCCCCTGGTTATGGTGTGGTGAAAAGGGGCTCCCAGTACTTGGGTAAGTAAACATGCAGAAATGCTCTGCTGTCTTTATTTATTGAATGAAAATAATCTGTGAGAAAAGTTCTGCTTTCTTAAGCCTCATGATTATACAAGAACCCATATTTTATTTTATTTTTGGTTTTAGTGGCTTTCTTTTCTTTTTAACTTTTCTTTATTTCAACTTTATTTAAAATTGCCTTTGGCTTGAAATAAAGCTGAGGCTCATTAAATGCTCCCAAAACACAGGCTTGTTCAGAATGGATTTGTTGAAAGGTTTATTGATATAAGTTAGAACACATGCTCCATGAATGTACTGTATTTCTTTAAAGGACTGGTTTTCATTTTGTGTCTTTATAAATCATGGTATGAAATTGGGACCCCGATCGTGTTGGGGCTACATCCTAGAAGAAACCAGAAGGAAAAACATGGTTGTGGGGGGTTTTCATTTTTGTTGGATGTCCAATTAGTGTTTAACTTGAAGGTAATTTCACAGGGGTAGTAAACTGCGCAGTGTGAAACCTGGTGGCATAATTAAATGGAGGAAAGGCTCTTTAAAACAACAAAGGAACGTGCAAAAACTTTGCTTTTGTCCTAACAGTCACCCAGAAGGAGAGGTCATGCTGTTCAAAGTACAATATGGATGGACTATTAAGGTTTGGAGGGGAAAAAAAGAAAAAAAAAAAAAGCTACATTATACAGTTGGTATTTGCTTTGGCTCATTTAGTCATGGATGCCTAGAAAAACCCCATTTGCTGGTTTGCTTTTTATACTTCCCTTAGATGGGTGAGTTTAAGTCTCACCAGCGTTGGGTTAATCTGTACAAACCCATGAGAGAGGTGTGCTGGGGAACAGGATTGTATTCACGGGGGGCCTGGTGTGCCCAGCTCAGGCTGTGCAGGGGCAGCAGTTTCAGCAGCCTGGGCAAGGGCGGGGTCCTGGGCAGGAGGAGGAGGAGGATGCTCAGCAGGCAGAGGATGGAGGGATGAAGCCTGGTGACCTCCCCAGGATGTCTGTGACTGAGATAACACCAGAGTGAAGGCTGAATGTAGCTGCAGAGAGCTTCTATCCCTCCTCACTTGTCAAAAGTTCTTGCTCACCTTTTCCTAATGAGGGTCCCATCTTGCACATCCTTAAAACATCATTTGAGCTAAGGCAATCAATACCTATTGCTTCTGCTTGTATGTGTGAAATCTTTGTACAGCCACACTACAAAGCTGCAGTACAGCTTAATTACCCAGATAATCCTGTTTGCTTGTATTTTTAAACTATGGAGCACTGGGTAATTATTCAATTCTTAATAGAAGGCAAATGGCAATGTAAACAATAATTAGGATGTTAGACTAATGTGCTTCAAAGCAAATTGGATTTTTTTTCATATCGTTCAGCATGAAGTCCCATAAAGCTGACAATTTAGTGGCAAGGAAGCAAGTTCCATTTTGCTTGTATTTTCTGGTGTTATCTCCTCATGCCTTGTTTCTGTGAATGAGTTTGCTGTGATGCTGCTGCCTGCTCCAGAGCAAAGGTAGGGCTGATAGTCAGTTCTCCTCATTTGCCTGTTGTCTCCTGCAGCTTTTTGTCCCCTGCAGCCAGGGGCTAGAGATCAGCAGCACCCCAAATTCCTTCCTTTGCCCGGGTATGAGTGTGGAGGGGGTGCTGGTGAGCCCTGGGCTCAGTGGGCTGTGGCTGTCCCAGGCCAGGGTTCAGAGGAGAGGGAGCAGCTGAGCTTGACTTAAACTCTTCCTGCATTTGGAAATAATGACATATTTCAAGGGAAACTCAAGTTTTTGGTTCTTCATCTCTGCAAACAGGGTAACATGCTGTGGGTCAGGACTACAGCTCTTTATCCCCCTTAGCTTGGAGAGCACTCTGGATTTTCACAGTTCATATCAGGTTTTCCTAGGAGCACGAAGCGAGCCACAAACACTGATGCAGAACACTGAGTAGATTTCTGTTCTGCCTGTGAAAGTTGTGTAATGTAACACATTTCAGTGCTTGCCCAGACCGTTAATGAAGCCCTGCCATTTTATCCATTCCTCTCATTGTATTTAGCCCGTGATTGAAAGGCCAGTGTTGTAGCAAAGGCGTCAGTCAATAACGCTGCTGCTTCCCGAAATACTTTAATAATGTCTCTGTCACACCGAGGGTTTTGTCTGCCCTTCGCTGTGTGTTCCCAGCAGCCTGAAGGGATTGAACAATTGCCTTTATTTTCCCCATTATCAATGCTAAGAAAGGCCAAAATGTTCTCCAGTGTTGATGCTGAATTACAGAAATTCAATTTGAGAAATTTAATTTTAAATACATTTTATTCTTCTCCTAAGAAGTGCATGTGTGGGGGAATCAATGGAACACTTCCAGAGGTTATGGCTGAATATTTTTTATACAAGTACAGGCTATCTTTACTATAAAGTGTGCACTTAGAGGGTGTGGATTTTCTTATTTTAAATCCCACAGGGTTTTTGCCAGGCCACATTTTAATAACCCTAATTAACAAGTCTGTCTTTCCA
Organism: Erithacus rubecula; assembly: GCF_903797595.1. Lineage (NCBI taxonomy): Eukaryota > Metazoa > Chordata > Aves > Passeriformes > Muscicapidae > Erithacus > Erithacus rubecula. The sequence goes on from NC_136663.1 coordinate 16,967,788, forward strand.
TACATCAAACATCTCTGTCTGGGGAGCTGAAGAATACCTGCGAGTGCTTCTGTGAACTTGGGGCTTGAATTCATTTGTTTTCAGTTTAAGTTTTTCAGCTGCTGAAAAAGACATCGCTGCTTTGAAAACAGTTTCCTTTTGAAGTGTCCAGCCTGGCAATGACTGAAGCAGCCACTGGGCAAATTAGCATGTTAAAAGCGGTGGATCAATACTTTCTCTTGGCCTGATCTCTGCTGGGGCTGGGTCTTGGCAGCCCTTGCTGGGGGCCTGGGCTGCTGCACCCCAGCATTTCAGGGGAGTCATCAATAGTGGTGTGGCTGGTGTCAGGCTGACACTGCTTAATCTGCTGCCCAGGCTCTTCCAGGGATGGCCATTTGAAAATGGATTCGAGGGAATTGATAGCTTCGGGAACATCAGACAGCTTGTGTAATTATAAACAGGATTAGAAGGAAAGTGGAGGGAGAAATAGGAGATCAGTCACAGGGCACAAGTTGGCTGAACTCCTCTTCTGATGCTTGAGTTTTGTTGTACTTAGCTGCTGTGTGTAGAAGACTTCTTTGGGCTTTTTGAAGAGACAAGTAAACACAAATTAAACAGAGGGTGTGTGGGCAGTCTCTGCTGTTTCACAGGAATGCTTGGAGGCAGTGGCTGCTGGATTAGTGCAGCAGGAGGTGCTTAGATCCAGCTGTGTTTGCTGACAAACTGCAGAAGTGGTTCTGGCTGCCCCGTGTGCCTGCACACCTGCAGGGGCACCTCCAGGAGCTGCTGTGGGATGCTCTCTCCTGGCTTTTCTCCTGGCTTTCTCTTTGCCAGGCTCCTGCCCACGGGTGCACCCCTCCCTGGACCTTGGGCAGAGCCCGGAGTCTGTTCCGTGAGGAGGGACAGCCCCTGCCTTGACAGAGCAGGGAGAACCAGAGGTTCCTCCTGTCCTCCACTGCTGAAACAATGAACAAATGGTTGCAGTTACCAAAATGGCTCTGGAGCTGTTCTGAAATGGAGACTGTTTCTTGAGAGGCTTCCTGCGGTCTCACTCACCAGAGATACCAGAAGATAGCCAAGTTCTGTTGCCGTTTCTTTTTAGTGGCTTCAGTATTTGCATCTTGCACATCTGCCAGCTTTCCCTTAATCTCTGAAGTACCCTAACACAGTTATTAGGTTGACACATTTTGTCCACTCATAATTAGTTCTTGGATTTCCTAATTTATTTTTGTGGTGATCAGTAGTGTCCAGGGTAGAGCTAATAAGACAGCTGAAATCAGGACCAGGTCCCTATGCACACTCCACCTGCTCATTAATCAAGGACTCTGCAGTTAATGAGTGTAATTTCCAGGTAATATTTAATCTTAGAGTAGCAATAGTTACACTTAATGTGAAAGAACTTTTTTTGTGGTTTGTTGCTGAAGTCATTCCCATGGCACGTTAGAAACCTCTGCTGCTGCCAGGTGCAGTTCTGTCAGGCTGGCCCAAATTTGGACTACTTCCAAAAATCCATACAAGATGAAAATACTGGATCCAATTGTTTAGGCTGGATGTGACATTTCTGTGGGTGCTGAGTGCAACACACATTCCTATAGATGTGGCTGATAATGTACAGTTTTGCAGTGCTTTGAGGTTCAAAGACCTCTCTACATGGGGAGGAAAGTTGAAAGCAATCAGCTGAAGGGGTGAAGTCAGCGTATATAACTGAAAGTGCATCACTAATTACCTGAAAGACTGTTTCCATCCTTTTTGTCTGAATCTACCCCTGTGCAGGTCCTTTATCCATTTAGTTGATTCACCTTAAAGTTCTCAGTGGCTCTTTGAAGATGTGCTCTTGGTGCCCAGTTTTAATGTGCCCAGAATTAATGCACTTGGTAACCTTGAATTCAACACACCCAATAGCTTGGGAAAGTGAGCTCAAAGGGTTGTGGGCACTGTGAAAGCATCCATTTGTAGTTTTAAGATTCTTTAATTTGGGAGAGAAATCCACCTACAGTCCCAGCAGCAGAAGGGAAAGGAGCACAGCCACAGCTTTGCCAGGGAGAAAGGGGCAGGAGGTCTTGTCCCAGGTGGAAGAGCAGCCCTGGCTGTGACAGAGGCTGGTGGAGGTGCCCTGTGGGTTGGTCCAGCACTGTAGGACCTGCCCTTGTCTTAACAGGAGTGGTGCAGTCCCAAGAGCAGTATGTGGCCTTATTATCTCATCTCCTTCCCATTAGGCTGTGCTGAGGTGGTGACTGTGCAGAGCTGGTGCTTTTAGTTCAAGATGAACTGTAATTGGGGTATGAGAGTGAGATCTCCTCCCTCTTTCCTGTTTGGTTGGGCATTGCTTTGTGTGTCTGTGCAATCAGAAACTCCCCTGCTGCTCTAGCTTGTGCTGAGTTTTTAGTGGCCCTGTGGGGATGCAGGGGACAGGAGTCCTGCCCACCATATTCCTCTGCTTCTTTAAAGGTTACCACTAACTCCTCTTTCTTGTGGCTGTGTGTTTAGTTAGCCTTTTACAGTAATGCTAATTTGACCTCTCTATACACCTGTATTAAAGTTTGAGTCAAAAATGTAGTGTAGCAAAGGAGAGACATTTTTCCATGGGATTGTTGAGCTCTTTGAGAATGCCGAATGACTAAGTTAACTCTTGTGCAAACACTGCCTTTTATTTGACTTTGTAGTTTGCCCTTTGAAATACAAACATATTTGTGTCAATCAGCAAGTCTCCTTTCCGGAGTTCTGGTTGACCCTGTGGAAAGAAATGTGACTGTGCAATTATTAAAGGTGAGGCCTTCTCTTTAACAAATGCTGAGTAATTGCTATTCACTCCTCTCTGTGCCTGTGCCATAAATGACAGTGAACTGCCCTTCAGCCTGGCTAAATAAGAAGGAAGATACTTGTTTGGAAGGAATAATTCTTCAGAAATTTGCAATGTGTCAGAAGTATTGTGTCACAGGGACTTGTGGGTAGAAAAAGTTGTCTGTCTTGGCTTAGAGTGCAAGAACCTTAGCTGGGCTTTAAAATGCAATTAGGTCAAATACTATATCTGTGCCACTCAGAGCTTGTAGGGGTTATCAGAGGGCAGAATTTGCCCATTATAAAAAAAATCTGAAGTGTACATGGAGGTGTGATACTCTGACAATTTACCTACAACTCCTTATGATTAAAAGGATGAAAGCCTCTCCTCTGCCCTGCCAGAGTGTTGGCAGGGTTTGGGAAAAGGCTCCTAGTGTATCCTGGGAGTATTTCCACAGTCTGGAGACTTGGCCCTGCTTGGTGCCACTGCTGTGATTGATTTTGTCCAGGGAGGTTGTCAGCCAGATAGTGAGGCTATGGATGAGCTGTGCCAATGAAACAGAAAATTAGACCTCATTACTATTTTTGGAAAATAGCCCTTGTCCTCTGCCAGGTATTTTTTTCTTGCTATTTTTTTATGTAAAACCCTCTGAAGAGCAGAAGTATGGCATAAATTCAAGTTTATTAATCATTACTGATGCTTTATAGAGATACTGTCAATCAGTGTTGATTTGACCTGTGTCTTCTTTCTGTATTAGGTTCTAATTCCTGTATCTTCATTCAGTCTGTCTGTGATTTCTCAAAATAAATTGTGTATTGCCCTGAATTTAGCATCATGAGTCTTGCAGGCAGACTTTCAATAACAAGTAAGTCCTCTTGGTAAGGTAAGGGGAAATAAATTTTTGAGAGCTCTTCTCAATTTGTTTCTCAAAGAGATTTTTCAGAAAGTAGTAGATTCTGTTTTACCTATTCACATCAACAAGCTTATTTTGGCCTTTCTCCAGAAGGAAGTAATTGAAGCACTGTGCATTGGCTTTTTAAGCAGTCCAGAGCTTGATTGATGGATTTGTAGCAGGCTTAAGAGACTAAGACATCCCTTCTGCCTATGTTAGGGCTTACTGTCCAGTTCACTTTTAGTAGTTCAAAGGTTGGAATTGCTTAAAATTGAAAATATCTTGAAATGTCTCTCACTTTTTTTCTTTAACCAGAGGTGCACAGAATTTGGCTGTAAAGATGGAGCTGATAAACAAGGCAAGAAAAGATGGGCTTAAATTGCAAAAACAAAAGATTAGGCTAGACCCATAGGAGAATAAAACTCTCATAATTACTGAGATCTGTAGTGCCAGTGCAGATTGCCCATGAATGTGGAGACATCTCAGTATCAGAGGGTTTTCAGAATAAGTTAGACACCCAGTATCATGGTTTAACTACAGGTTATCTTCCTGTGGGGATGGGAATAAGCTGACTGGGATCATCTCTGTCTGTCTCTTGTGGTAAGTGCTCTTGTACAGTTGTTATGGGATCACCATTGTCTTACAGGTGGAAAGCAGCTCTTGAGGTCTGACCTAGAAAGAAAGGTTTGATCATACTGTCTCCTGACTTCTTTCCCTCAAGAGAAACTTTTCAGTCTGAAGAGGTCTCTTGGCTAGTAGAGCTCTTGCTGTGCTGTTCAGCTTTGCAGTTTAACTAGTTACTTCCAGCTAAACAGAACCTTCTTCAGGTGTCTTAAGTGACCCTCTGTTCCAGTCCTTCATGGAGCCAGAGGGATCCTGGACAGGCCCTGGCTTTTCCAGTGAATCATGGCCCTACACATGAGATTCACAGCTTCATATTACTGGCCTTAGTACCCTCTCTGAGCATCTGAGCCATGGTAATAATAGAGAATGTCAGGGGTGCTGTGGAGCAGCCATGAAGAGCTCTGCCTGTTAGTGGCTCAGCTGGGAAGATGAGCAGAAATGCAGCTTCTGCCTGGGTACAGCACTGCTCTCCTCACTCTGGAGCTGCCCTGGACAATTGGAACGGCCCAGAGTTGATGTGTGCAGCTGAAGGGTGCTGCACTCCTTGCTTTGTGGGTCCCTGCTGTATTTTGGCTTAATTTTGCATTCCCTCCTGTGCACCTGAGGTCCTTGGCAGATGTATCTCAGCTTGTTGGAAGATGGTCCCCTTATGCCAAGGGCAGCCTTCTCTTTGCATCCAGCTTGGCTTTAATGTGGAGCACATGTGCTCACTTATAAGTTGAATAAACAAGTAGCTCCTGAGGAGATATTGTCTGCTCAGATGCAGTCCTGTATCAGTGAGGATGTGGAGAAGGGATATTAAAATTGTTTACGAGGTCAGAGCTATAGTGAGCCTTGCACCACCTTTGAGTTACGATATCATTACCTGAGCTGCGGGAACCAAGAAATAAAACCTTTTACAGTGAAATATGAGGAGTGCTTATGATTTTGAAGTATAGAGAGGAAGAAAAATGTGCATTATGTCCTAGTACTTTTATTTATTTTTTTTTTCTCTCAGGTTTGTTTCTGCTTACTGGTGACACACATAGAAGAGATATGGCATTTGCTAATAATGTTTGTGCTAGGGAAATACTCTTTTTACTAGTTTGTTCCTTTTTTGGGTCAGGCTAGGAAAAAATGTTCCTTCCTAAAAGGAATAAATTATTCAAGTTTATTTACATAAACATGCTATTATTTATCTACCTGGTCCCTGTTGCAAGTCCAATCACTTGTTTTCATTTAGCATGCTGTGCTTCCTGTCCTTTCTGTGAGCAGGTTGTTTCCTGCCCTGGAGTAGGAGCCATTATGACATTCATGCCATATGAAAAGTTGCACCTAAAACATTGATGGAATAGAACAGAGATTGCTGAAGTAATATTGATTAGGCTGATTATTCTCAAACAAGTGAGAGCAGCTAGCAGTTTACATCTTTTAAGAGACCCACAAACTGTTTTTCAAGGACTGAAAGCAGTTAATCCCCTATAGGTGGTGATCTATCAAAACATATTTTGACAGTTTTTTGTATTGTCCTGCCTAGATACTTCTCTCATAAGTCACTTTTATGGAATTAAAGAACACTGCTATGAAATTATGTGTCTGCAGAGTGAGAAATTAAAAGCCATGAGCAAGAGAGAAGAAAGTGTGGATGTAGACCCTGCATGAATGTGGTCTGTCAAATAGAAAGATGTGCTATGGACAGCAGGAGAGGCAGCAGAGGTTGGCCTGGGAGAAACTGAGACACAACTGCCACGTAGTAAACCAGTATTTAACAAAGTTAACTTTTGGTTTCTTTTAGAAAGTGGATTTTGTGGTCTTGCTGGTCTGCTGTTATGTCAATGACTTGCATCAAAACTTCCTCAAGTCAGAACATCTGTTGCGGCCAATGGAAAGATTCCTCTTGACTTTAATGTGCTTTGGATCAGGCCCAAAATGCAAATAGTTTTTCTCTCATCCTTTGAAGTCTTTAACATTTCATGGGCTCCCTTATGTTATTGGTAATTTGCACCAGAAGTATTTTGCATGCAAATGAAATTTTGGCAGTAACAATGACTGCATTGGTGAATATGCATGTAGGTGTATCAGTAAAACAAATTTAACTTTTCAGTGTATCAAACTAAAAATTTCTTTGTAACAGTGAGTTGTTCACAGTATCTATAGCTGCAATCAAATGTATTGACAAATGCATGTAAAAGACTCTATAAAACTGTCAAAATACATTTTGATACATCTGTATAGAGCCAATTGATTTTTCCTTTTTTTTTTTTTTTTTGTGGCTTGTGCAGGTTAATACATGTTTTCTATATGAAACTGGCATTTGTCACTAACTTCATAAAGCACTGTGGATGTCATAAATTTGAATACTGTAATTGAACCTGAATTTACTATGGATTTATTTAGCAGATCAAAGAGTAGCTTCAACCTACAACACTCATTTTGTTTGCTAGTATAAACTCCTGAGCTTAGGGAAGTTCCAGAGAAGGACTGTTCCTTTGAATTAGGTGAATGTGAGCAAATCACTGGGTTTCTAGTTTTTCATAAAATTGGAAGTGCATTTTTTAGCTGAGGGATCATGCTGATTTTAGTATAAGCATTTTGAAGTTTCTTAGTCATCAAGAGTATTGCTGTGTTCTCATGGGCAATACCAAGGCAATGAAATATGACAAGTTTAATGTGCTCCTGTTTACTTTTTATTAGGAGCTCACTTTCTCATGTGAGATGGGTGCTTTGCTCCCCAGTACCTGTTCAGTAAACCCTGTCTGAAAAACACTGAGCCCTACTGAGGGCAGCATCTTCTCATTGTGGGTTGTCACCTGCCCTGGCCACTGGGATGCTCTTCCCCATTTAAAACTCATCCTTTGTTGCTCATCTGCTTGGTTTCATCTGGTCCTGCCCCAGGTTTCTGCCTGAGCCCTCATTTGCAGAGCAGTGCTGCTGAATCCCAGCAGGCTGAGCTGAGGTCTCATCCCCTGGGGCCTCAGCCCTTCCTGCTCCCTGCAGCACTGGCCCTACCTGTCCTGGCTGGGCTGGCTCTACTTCAAGGGCACAGCCAGCCAGTGCCTGGGAGGAGAAAGGGAAAAACAATTTGTGTTTCTAATTGCTCTAAGATATGATTACGAGCATCTTTTCATAGAAAAAAATGTCTGCTGAATAGAGTATTGCAGGAAGGGCTTGTCAGTGCTGTTGCTGTTGGGAGATCACCATGTATGACTGGAAATGTAAAGAGTTAGTCACTCTTCTTGTACCCCAGGCTGTTATTTAAAGCTCTTGCTGGGAATGCCATTGCAACAGGGAGGGAGTAGCAGGAAATGAGGGGCTGGGGTCAGCAGTGATGTTTCCCAAGCAGAGAGAAAGGATGTGTCAGCTGAGCAGAGGTGGCAGTGCCCAGTCCTCACCTGAGCTGCAGGATGGTGCTGTGGGAACTCCTGCCTGTTTTTGTGTAAGAGAGAAGCACATAAATAATCAAAACCTAAATGGGGTCTTTTGTAGAATTATATGAGATTGCCTAGCTCATAAAAAATACCAGGCAGCAAAAATGCTTGTCTGTTGTCAGTGGAAAGTGTTTAAAGGAAAGAAGGTTTTTTCTGTTTCTCTGTGATTAATTTTGTGTTGATTTAACCGAGTTTCATTTTGAGAAAGAGGAAAGGGAATGTAAGGGTGCCTCAAGGAAGCATAAGGGAAGTAGGTAGTATTGCAAGTCTCAGTACATGGCTGGTGGCTTTACTGGGACAGAGTAACTCTGGCAAATGGATGTACCTGAACTGCCAAGGATGGCAAGGGTTTGACTAGCACTAGTGCTGTGCAGGTGGTACTGATGGGAAGGGAAGGAGTGGGGCTGTGGCAGTGTGTCTGTGCAAATTTTGGCTGCTTTGAGCTCCTCTGGTTTAAACGTGCTGCTTGTATTTTCTGCAGGCAGGTGGTGTCCTGAATTATTTTGTACCATAAACTCTTTAGTATGTGAATTTGTGGGCTAACTTTGATATGAGCTGCACAAGCAGAGAGTAAGAGCAGAGGTTGATGATGGATACTGGCAGGGGTTATCTAGTTAATTTTTGAACTCTCTTACTCCATCCAAAGTTAAAAGCTGATCCCAAACTGCTGATGACATTGCCACCTAAAACTAGGTGGTTAAATCTCAACCCATCAGCTTTGGTGGTTCAGGGGCACTGCTCAAGCCATGCTGAGGCACCCAAGCATGTTTGAAATTCGCCTCACAAATGTGCTGTTGTGTTCCTGATTCACAGCAAGTGACAGTGGGTGCAGTGAGAGCTGGGCTCTGTCCAAATTAGCATTCCAAAATAAGTGTGAGGCATTGCCCAATTAATATACTGTGCATTACCTAAGACCACGAACAGCCTCTTTTGTGAGTACCAAAGTTGTCTTTATAAAGAAGTAATGCAGAGATGTGTTTAAATATGCATGGAATGCGTATTGGTTATTTTAAACACCAAAAAAAGCCTGGTTATCTGGGAGACGAAGGACACTTGTTTTATTGTATCGAGTCTTACAACATCATTGAAATTTTTTAGCTGGGTACAAGTCCAGAATGAAAAGTTCTCTTAAGGCTGAATCACATCAAGTTGTAAGCAGTATTTTATTGGCAGTGCAGAGGGCAGGATGGAAAGAGGAGGGTTGTCCACCCAGTAATGAGACAGGTTTAAAATGCAGAAATGTGGGGTTTACATGGTGTTTGTTCCCTTCTGCAGTTTGGGGCAGGGGTTGTTTGGTTGATTTTATTTTTTTTTTTATTTTTTAAACTCACTGGAGAATCATTCCAGGCTTTTTTTTCACTGCCGGGAGGAATGTGCTTTGCCTCTAGGATGTGAGTGACAGTGCCCACTTAATTGTCTTTGGAGGGTGGGGTTGATAAAGCAGCACAGAGTGTGCAGACAGTGCAGTGCTGATAGCTGGCCTCTGGCTCCTGCAGGGACACCTGACGGAGCCAGGCTCAGACATCCTGTGGTGCACAGATCTGCTTTCCTGTGAGGCTTCTCACAGCCCTTGGCTCTGCTTCTCCTGCCTTACAGCTTTTCTATCAGTGAAACCCCACTGATAGATGATGAGAATTTCAATTTGCTGCTGAATTTTACAGCGATAAAATTAAGCAAGATGAGGAGACTCAGGCCATGCATTATGAGGGTGGTTTTATGAGAGCAGTGATCAGGCTGTTGAGTCATTACATCTACTTTACACTTTGGATTTTAATTGCTTTATGGAGCTTGTTAATTTTTGTTTAGTTTGCTTGTAACTTATGAGAGGTAGTTGTCTTTTTCAAAAACTTCCACCAGCTCTTTCATCACTACTTCCCTATGGTACCACAGTTCTTAGAAACACACAGGCAGGATTTTATCCCAGGTGGCTATTACACTGTAGCTTCAAAAATACCATTGTGGTTTATTTTGGCTTGTTTTCCTCTCTCAGTTGCTAGGAACAGATATAACACTCGGAACAGTGTGAGTAATAATCAGAACTTCTTAAATATCAACTAATGTGGGAGATAAAACTACCCTGGTGACATATTTGTAAGTGCAGGCAGTAGTAAAGCCATATGAGAAGTCATTATCTTCACATTTTTAAAATCATTTGTTGAGATGTATGTTGCTGTTTATTTAAAACACCCTTAGTACAAAGCTCCTGGGAACAGCAGAATGTGGCAGGCCAGTCTCTCTGTGTGGGGGTTTCCATGGGCAGCTGTTCTTTGACCTTGCCCTACATGAGGAGTTTCAGGCTTTCATTTCTGGATTACTGACCATCCTCTCTGTGTCACACATTCACCTGAGCTTTCTCAGAATGCAATGGCAAATCAGATTGCATTAATAGAAAATGCCATGGCCTAGAAAACAGCTTTTACTGCTGACAGAATGGGCTGATGGAATCTGGGCTGGTAAGGTAGGCTATTTTTGATTGTGAAAAGTAGCATTTTCTGAAGGTTTGCTGAATGCAGTAATGTGATTTCATGTTCCTCTTTGTTAGTTATCTCTAGCTGCTGGTGATGGTAATGGATGTTGTTAATGTTCAACATTTAATCAGCTAAGGTATGTGTCTGTCTGCTTTTCATTCTTGAAATTTGCAAGGATTGTTATCAGCTCCGTGTATTTTCTAATAAGTCAAAAGCAGCTCAGAGAAGATGAACAGAGGTCTGCTAAATCTATTTTAGAAGCCCATAAGTACAAATGAATGATTATGTGAAAAAAATTCAGTCTTCCCTCTGAATAAAGAGGTGCTTGCAGTAACTTGGCTTGCACAGTTTTCCTCCAACCTTGCCATGACCATTTGGTGAGGTCTGATTCAGACCAAAATTCCCACAGTCTCTTGGTTTTATTCCCTGCTGAGGTTGGAATCTTTGGATGCCTGTTCAGACACAGAGTTTACTTTCTAATTAGCACATCAAGTGATTTTTTATTTTTTTTCTTTTTCCTTTTTTTTTTTTTTTTTTTTTTCTTTCCTGAAGGCCACAACCTCTTGTCCTGATCCCGATGCAGGCAGGTGGAATTTCACAAGCACTTTGTCATGGCTCATACCTCAAGCATCCGGACACACCTTTCTGATTGTCATTCATATCCTGCCTGCCATTGCCTCTGGCATTTGCTGAGTTCACGTTTCCATGTGATTTACTGCAAAACATTTTGTTTAACGAGTCACTAACACACACTGACAGGGAAGTCCCCCTCAAGAAGCTCAACTAATCACAGCCTTCATCTTTGCTTTCTTCAGGCAGACGCTAAAAAAAGCCAATCTGTTGGTATCCGTGCTTTAGACTTTGCACTTATGGAGAATTCTTGAGGCTTGGAAGCTCTGACCTTGAATCTGTGAGTGTCAGATGCTCCTTGTCACGGGCTCTGTGTGTAACAGGAGCAGCTCTGGGGCTGCCCTGTGCTCCCAGCTGCAGAATTTCCAGCTCAGTCAGGGTGTGTCAGCAGCAGCTCTGAGTGTTCAGGTAGCACTGAGGTGTCCGGGTGCTGAGGCTGCTCCTTGACAGCATTTCTGGGAAACCTTTTAATCCACCAGAGCAGCTGCTCTGTCCTCAGGCCTTGGCTCCTTTGGTGCAAGCCTGAATAAAGTCACTAAGTGCTTGGGATACCAAAATCCACTTAATGTTGACAAAAGTGATTCATGTGTGTCTTATAAAAGATTGCTTATCTCCCATGATGAGTTGGGTACAACCGCAAAAATAGCTCTGTCACATTCACAAAACACAAAGCAAATGCATAAGAACAAAATGCAGCCAAAAACCCCATCTCCTCTCTTCCCCCAGCTGCTTGCTGATCTCATGTGTTTGGGGCTCTGCCTGGCACGCTGCAGATTTACTGATCCATTAGTGGCTGCTGTTTGGCTGCACCTTCACATAGGAAAAATATGTCTAGAAAATAAACTTGGCACATCAGACACACCATAACTAAATCATTGCAGCCAGCACATTTCCTCCTGTTCTGCTTAGCTGCCTCAAGTTTTGATTATGTACAAATTTAATGGTTTGGTTCTGCTAGAAAATCTGGGGTTTGTTTATTTAAATTTATATTTCTTAATGAATGCATGCAAGAGAAAGCACTAAGTAATTACAAGTGAGGAACATGGAAAACTAGTATGCTGAACTGAGTGTTAGCTTTTGAAAGTACAGGCTCTCCTATGTTTTTTTTTTAATAGCCTAATAAAAATTTTGGTAAATGAGTGATGAAGTGCTTGCAGATTCAAGCAGATGGTGGTCCCTGAAGGACTCTTTGCAGGAGCAATCTAACAAATCCTCTGGGAGCTCAGTTTTGGTGGTTAAAGACAAGTAACCATTCTGTGGGATGGGCACAGGGAAAAAGGCTCTGGTGGCCATAGGTGGATGCTGGGGCTGCTCTAGAGGATTATCCATCTGTAGTTCTAAGGTGCCTCACTGTATGGAACTCGGCAGACAGAGGAACACCAGGAAGACAATAAAATTTTGCAACTTCCCTTCTTTATTGGCAACACCCTACTGGTAGTAGACAGAGGCAGAGACAAAAAGGGGAAGAAAAAGTCCATTTCTGCCTCAGGTCTTCTGACTTGGCTAAAGGTGGCAATGAGGTTACTCTGTGTGAATTTGGGATCTCTCGAGAATTGAGAAATATGTACTGAAAACAGATTGTCTTGTATACCCAAGCAAATTTGTTTAGATTCTGTAAGATCACCCTGTGGACAGCATTTTAAAACCTTGCTCTCCAAAGCTATCTTTGATACAATTGGGATGTTGGTGATAGCATTTTGTTAATTGTTGAGGCAATATTAAGTCTTAATATGGTTTAGTGAGATAAAGTAGATAAAGTAGTGCTCATAAGAACTCTGAGCTGATAGCTTATCATTTCAGGAAGAGCGTGAGGTGATCAGGGCGGATGTGAGTCACATGCCAGCTCCAGCCCTGCCACCAGATTTCTTTGCTGGAGTGAATTTTTGTGGCCTGGACTGAAGTCAGTGATGCTTTTGGCCATTTTTAAATAGCTCCATGTTCACCACAATTAATTTCTTTATTATCTTGCTCTAATTTACGTATCGTGTAGATATTTGAATAAATAGCTCTATTGTGTCAACCATGGGGACCTCTGAGCCAAAATGGAATGTTTTCATCGAGTTTATTTGCCAGTAGTTTTGTTGGAGACAGATGCTTTTCCAGATTAAGAAGGAAAACTGTGCTTGTTTTGTCACTTTCTCCTAATTAGCAGCTGTACGACATCTAGCAGGAATTACAAGGGAAGATTTCCTTCTTGTGCATCACCATAGCTGTGACTGAGGGCTCTGTGGGCTGGGCTGTGTCCCAGCCTGGGGACAGTCTGTGCCCTCTGGGCTGCAGGAGGCTGGGGGCAGTGTGACAAAGCCCCACTGGGAGTGGCTCATCCTGGGGTCTGTATGGAGAGGGGAGGAAAACCCCTCATCAGCACTGGCTGGCATTAACCCACTCACCTGAGAAGTCTCCCCTTGCTTTAGCAGCTGGCTCAGCTGTGGGCCCATTCCTGGTGCTGGAGCTGGTCCTGGACCTGTGTTACCTTGCCATGGTCTGTGCCTCTGCAGTGCTCAGAGCCTGAGCTCCATCTCCCACAGGAGCAGCAGGCACCTCCACCGTGTAGCCTTTGCTCTGGTACAGGTGAATTTGCTCTGGGTGCTTCCCCTGGAGCAAGTCAGAGGGCTCTGCCATCCTCTTGTAATTCATCATTCCTGCTGCTCCCTGGTGTGTCTGCTGAGAGCCTCCCTGGAGCTGGCTGGCAGATACCAACCTGGGAGAGAAGAGACCTATCACAGCTGTTTTTGCTCATGCCTGACATGGGCTTCTTTTCCCCAGGACTTCATTTAATTTACCTTCTCATAAAAAGGGAGACTTTCTGCAGGACCCTTGAAGAGTTCTTAAAGCATTCATTAAATGTCTGCCTCTGTAAAAACCCCTACTTTAAAGTTTTACCAGGTGGTATGCCCATTGCAACACCTGGGCCAAATCCTGTACTCCTGGAGTAGCAGCTGTGTTGTAAATCTCTGGGTTGCCTGGACCTGGAGGATGGATGGGCAGAGCTCTGATTTAAAGATACCATACATCTTATGAATTCAGGATAGTAGAGGATTTAAAAGCTGAGTTCAGCTCAAGTTGTACTTCTTCTTGCTCAAATTGTACTTCTTCTTGTCCAGAACCCCCAGCAGCCATTCGTAAAACTGGTCTCTCTTTGGCTGTTCTTTTTCTGGGCCTCTTGCTTGCTGGGGCTGTGACAGCAGGTCCTCAAACCAGCCTCTGTACATCAAGTGCCTCTCCCTCACTCTGCAGGGATGTGTGAGGATAAAAGGAGGCACTGAATGCAGGCTTGGGGAAGACATCTGCTCTCTGCAGAGCAAGTGCTGATGAGCCAGAGTGGTGCAAAGCATTCTGAATGCCCCTGAATGGGGTCAGCAGTGAGAGCTGCTCTCCTTCTCCTTCTGGATTGGTGCAGTGCCACTCCTGGCACATCCTTCAGAGTGTCCTGATGCACAACTTGACAGGGGTTCTGCTCTGCTGGTGTTTCTGTTGGTGACCTAACAGACTCTGCTTCAGAGCTATTTTCTCCTGAGGTAATTCCCTGCCTTGCTTTTATTTATTGGTGATAAAAGACTATCACAGATAAATAGGCATGTTCTCACTTGACTTGATAACTTACATGGCATTGCTGAAGGTGATTTACAATTTATACATGGAAAGGATTTGCTGATCTCATTAATAACTTTCCAAACATCTAGATAAACACGCTATTGCTGTGAATCAAATGAGCATGAAACAGCCAAGGTATTCACCTGCAAGGGCTTCTGGCACTCTGCTCTTTCCCAGACAACAGAAGTTTGACAAAAGAATGTGGGAACTGCCAAAACGCGTTTCTCCTCTCAGCCACCAGATCACCCTAAGGTGGGAGATTTCAGCTATTCTTGCTAAATTATTCTTCTCTATGGGAAGGCTTGTTGACAGGAGAGGATTCCCAGCTCTTTGATTTTTAAATAGGGGCTGTATTTCACATCTGTGAGACTGCAGCCCATGCTGGCATTTTGCTGCGTCCTCTTGAACGTCCTGCCAAAGCCTGAGATGCAAAAGAGCAGGTAAACAATATCTATAAGCTTACTCCAGCACGGCTGTGAAAGGAGAGTTGAGACAGCTCTGGGTATTCCCTGCTGAGCAAGGTTATTGCCATGATTTGTTTCATCAGAAATAATCACCTCCTCTTGTTTTATGGGCATCTTGTTATCTGGAGATCTCCAAGTGCTCTATTGCTTAATTAAACCTCACAACAGCTTTTAGGTGTATCTATTGTGAATCTTATTGCAGCTTCCTAAGTGGATGAACTGAGGCAGGGATATTGAAGCATGCACTCTGGGTGTCTGTGTAGTCACACTTATCAGTTTAGGGGGCCCAAAGGAACAGCCCTGCTTTGTCATCTTCTGCTCCCTGCTTCTTTCATGCCATTAACTCCTGTGAGAGGATTATCCATAACATGGGGATCTCCCATGATCTGTGGAGAGGTGAGCTGGAAGTTAGTAGAAGGTGAGGCCAGACCAGCTGGGAGGAAAATGAATTATTTTTCTCTCTAAGTGACACACACAGTTGTGTCCATGAATGCCAGAGGCAGGCCAGGCAAGCTGTGCTCAGCCTCTGTGGCAGAGTCAGGAATTACACCTGTCTTGGTCTCCCATGTAGCTGTGAGATTGCACCTCCCTGTGAAGCTTCAGGCCGTGAGGGGGAGCAAGTGTGGATAAACAGATACCAGATGGCTCCTGGCATGTTTGGGGGTTTGTAGGTTAGCCCAGTGAGGGGCAGATATCCTTCCCTGGAGATACTTGAAGTGGTTGGGACACAATCCTGGGCAATGTGCTCTGCAGAACCCTGCTGGAGCAGAGAGGCTGGAGTAGAGAACCTCCAGTGGTCCTTCTAGCCTTACCCATTCTGTGAAAACTTCAGCTTGATTTTCACATCTAGGAGAGAGCTGGGGCGAAAAAAATGGCACTTAGAGAAATCCTGGATGGTTTGAGTTTTCCTCTTCCAGAACCTCTTTGGTAGCGAGTGCCACGTTTAAACAAGGGTGCACCTGCAGGTGCCTCACGTCCAACACTTCTGAAAAGGTGGGGTCTGTGCAGGATAGAGAAACATGCAGCTCGAGCAGATTTAGGGAGAAAAGGACAAACAACTGAGCTGCTGTTTTCCTCTTGCTGAAGTCAAGCTTTGTGTTAAATTTTGCATTGGTAATGAACTAAAAGTGCTCATGTGCTCCAAATAGCAAAGGGCAAAGAAGAGAGAAGCAACTCATCAATGTATGACCCTCTCTAAAGTATCGTGGGTAATCAAGTGTGAAGTACTTAATGGATCATGATTTGCATGCCACTATTTTGATTGATGTACTACTTAGTAGAGGTTTGATAGTTTTTTACAGTGGTGTTGATGGGAGTCTCTCAGAAGCAAAGGTATTTAAAAGATGTGTAGATGTGGCACCTAGGGACATGGTTTGGTGGTGGACTTGGCAGTGCAGAGCTAGCAGTTGGAGTAATTTTTTTTCTTAACTAAATGACTCTGTGAGCACCTAGTCTATTTTCTTTAGTGCTGGGGAGAGCCAAAGCAGTGGTGTTTTGAAGTCATTGTGTTCCCAGCATCTTTGTTAAACAGTCAAAAATAGTGCAGAGTTGTTATCTTGAATAGACCCGGATCTCACCAGAACTGCCTATATTTAGGCATCTTCCAAAACCTTTGTGTCAAGCAATTCTCTGGGGAGACCAAAATAGGTTTTTTTTTCTGTTGTTTATATATAATGTTGTACAGCCATCTAGAGAGGATGTGATGATTAAACCATATTAAGACATCTTGCTGTAGCTCTGGAGATAGGAGATTAAATTGTGTTCCAGGCTGCTCACAGTTAAAGCAAGAATAAATAAAGCCCAAGCAAACTGTATTATTTAGTTTGCTGGCATGATGTGGCTCCATCACACTTGTGATACAAGTTCAAACAGTAGCAGAAAACATTACTGTGGTGGGTTCTGTTGTGGACTGAAATTCCACTTGCACAAAAGAGACTGCATAAAGGGATTTAAGTGCAATTCTCAAATTCTTAACAATAGACAATTTGTTAAGGGGTATTAATGTAATAATTGTTTCAGCCAACTTGCATTGTCTTATTAGTCAGTATAAAATACTAGCACTTTTAAAATAACTGGGAATAACGTGTTAGATATAATTCATTATAATCCATTCTATAATTCATTACAAGTACAATCTTTGCAAGTTCCAGGACCCTGAGCTGCTGCTTGTGTTAGGAGCAAACAGACATTTTAAACAGTAATGTCAGAACTCTGTGTAGGGCCTTTCTTTCTTAAAGTGCTCAAGCTGATACTGTGCTCTATCACAGGCTTATCTAACTTTGGAGGTTTAATTGCCTTTCTACAGAGCTGTTAAGATTTAGGAGATGAGAGATAATCCCAGGCTGGCTGGACAGTGCTTTTGAGATACAGATCTCTGTTCTCATCAGTGCTTTTACACCACTGGGGAGAGAAGCTTGTAAGCAGGTCTCCTGACAAGAGGATTAGGGCTTGTTAATGTGGAGATTCAGGCCAATTAATCAGCTTTCACTGGAGTATATCATAAAACTTCAGTTGGGATTCTTTTCCCCCTGTAAAATGTAGCTGCTGAAGAACAAAAACCACGATTTCCTCTTTTTATATATTAAAAAAACCCCACCTTATTATCTTAGGTTTGCTTGAAAATCTTGTCAGTTTTGTGATTCTCCTTGTGCTGCCTCTGTTCAAGGGAATCCATCAACTTGTTTTTCTAATTGAGTAATTATTTGAAACTGATTAGTTGACTCATCCCTTAAATCTCACAGCTTGTATAAAGGTGATTAAACTTTCAGAGTTAGATGAAGTCTGTGATAGAGGGGAGTGCCAGCCTGAGCACTCTGAAGAGCAGAACATCTGACACTTGGCTCAGGCAGCAGTGATTTAAGGATGCCCATGGCACTGGGTCAGTGTGCTGGCAGTGCTGGTGCTCTCTGCTCCCCAAAAGGACACGGCTGCTCCAGCTCCCAGCACAGAGCTTTATCATTCCAGGGCATCTCTTTATTGCTTAAACACTTCATAAAAGCAAAAATGCAAACGGTGACCTGCCAAGTCCCAGTTCAGCAGCACATTCCTCTTCCTTAAAGCACTTAAATGTGAAGTTCTGTGTGCTTTTAGTGCTCTGTGCCTGCAGAAGGGACATGTCCCTGTGCACTGCCAGGCACAGTGTCCCCATGCTTCCTGCTGCTGGCCACTGCCAGTCCTAGCAAATATCTTCCTGTAGAGAGCAGAGCAGGTTGGGATTTTCACTCCTCGTGGAAAATGCTGACTTCTCACTGAGAAAGGATTGTTTTGGTTTTTTTTTTCCCTTTTCTTTTCTTTTTTTTTTTTTTTTGTTTTTGTTTTTTTTTTTTTTTTTTTTTTGTGGTTATTTTCAGTCACAAATTTTTTCACCTACTCCTTAAATTTTTAGCTTTCTTTTTTTGATTTTAATTTCAGACAGAACCTCAATGCAGCAGCAAGTGTTCTGTCCAGGGGCTGATTTTCCTTGGTGAGATTTTCCAGCTGTTCCCCCCTCTGGCTGGAAGCTTTATGTGCTGGCAGGGTTGACAGAGCTAATGTGAGAGCAGGGTGCTGTCAGAGACCAGGAGTGAGCATGATGTGGGAAATGTCAAGTTTATCCCCAGCTATTCCCCCCAGCTACCACAGCTGTAGCAGAGAAAAGGGTTGTATAGATAAGCTACTATTTTTATTAATACATAGAAGTGTAAGATTTTCAAACTCATATATTTTTGAGATTTTTTTTTTAGCAGTTGTGATCTATCAGTTATGTAGCAAAATTCACAAAAATTCTTAATAATTTATAAGAATAAAAGCTCATTTTTCATTTTTTCTTTTTTTATGTATGTACCTATTAAACAATATATGAATTGTATATGTATTTAATTTTTTTTGTTTGTGATTTTGACTAATTTCTAGAAAAAGGATTTTTTAATTAATTTACAAATTGACAAAGCAGATTTCAGCTTTTGAAATTGTGTTATCAGCATAGTTACATTTCTTTTGCATGAGGCACAAGTTGATTTGTCGTATTTCTGTAGAAGCCAAGCAAAGCATTTCTCTGTGTAAAGCAGAGGAGAACTGATGCTGCTTAGGAGTGGCATTCCAAACCCACAGGCTCTGTCCCTGCAGAGAGGATTTGGCACCGTGGCCATGCCAGCAGTGCCCAAGTGCATGGCAATAACATCTGGCAATTGGCTCTGGAGGCTGTGCAAAGAAAATGATGCCCAGGTGAACAGGACCTCCTTGGCTGGGATTAATAGGCCATTGTGGTTCTTGTATCACACACCTGGGAATTGTGTTAGTGCCTGTAGCTCTCTCTTGAACAGATTGCAGTGTCAGATGTCCTGTCCTGTATGTGCTTGTGCCCTTTGCTGAGCTGGAGACTTCATTTTTCATGGTTTGTTTCCCTGGATTTCATGTATATTAGAAAAATGTAAAAAAAGGCTTTGGAATTTAGGTTGGAAGGTTTTGGCTTGTTCAGGAATTTTATCAGGTGGGCAGTGAAGAAGCCCAGGTGGGCAGGTGGGTTTTGAAGGACAAGCTGCTGTAAGCACATGCACAGCAGCTGCAGAAGCTGAAGGGGGTGTTGCAGAAGGCCAGGGTGTGGATGGGCAGAGAGCCCTTGGCACAGCTCAGACACAAGAGAAGCACCCAGGAGGATTCTAGAGTTTAGCTATTGCCTGAGGATCAGAGGAGGTGTCAGGAAAGCCAAAGCTTGGCTGGAGTTTGTCTGGTGTGGGATATGAAGGACACAAAGGACACCTGCTCCTGCAGGCACAGTAGGGAAGGCTGAGGAAAATGGTCCTGGTGCTCAGTGGGGCAGGAGACTGAGTGACCAAGGACATGGCAGAGGTACTGAGTGGCTTTTTGTCTTGGCTTTCACTGGCAGTGCTGGCTGCTGGCCTCCAGCTCAACCAGGGTCTGTGAAAGTGAAGTGTTGCAGGAGAGGACTGAGAACAGAGGAGCTTGAGTGAAGTGAAGCTGATGGGATGTGCCTGATGGTGCAGAAGGATTTGGCTGATGTCAGGGCACTGCCATTCCCTGCTGTCTTTGCAGTTAGCAGTGAGTGCCTCATCACTTTCCCTCCTGAGGGTTCAGTAAGAGACCTTGGATGGTGATGGTGATTTGTTCCCACACAAAAGATTGTTCTAGCTCCTCATTTTGTAAACTGAACTAGGCAATTGACTTTCTAGTCTCCCATGAGCCAAATAAAAATCTGGCCACCTATCAACAAGGTGATCATCACGACTCCATGGATGCCCATCAGGCAAGATACTCTTAGATTAGCCAAAGATGTTTGAGTCCTGCTGTGACTGGATCAATCCCCAGCCTTAAGTCAGCAAACTACAGCACTAACAGCAGACCTGTAGCTATATTGGGGAAAAGATAACCAAATGTTTTTAATTTTATATATTTTTTAATGGTTGTTCAGATTGGGTGTGTGAAAAGCACCTCCACTTGGTTTATCTGCAGCTTTTTGCAAAGGAGGTCTGAGTGCTTCACCTGCTGGGGTATCTGCATGTACAGGTCCAGTGGCTTGGATACTCAGAGTTTGGATTTCAAATCATGCAACGTTTATGTTCCAAGGTCCCTTTATTTCAATTTTGAACTTCCTGAGTTTTTACCCAATCATGGAGTAAAAGTGCTCTGCAGCCAAACAGTCTAGACTCTTCCCCAATGGGATTGTGTTTGTTTCCTTGTGTCACTCATGCATCAAAAGTACATGCTTACTGTGTAGAAATACTGGTTTTCTCATCAGAGATACGAGTTAAAGATGGGGAGCTCCTTTTTATGTGTAGCAACAGTACAGTCATTATTAACAGGAGGCAAAGATCTTACAGTGTGAACATCAAAGGAATCTGACGTTATTTGGAAAGAGCATTTGGTACATCACATCACATTCTACAACTTGACTTTTAAGAAATGCTCAAGAGAAAGCTTTTTTTTTTTTTTTTTTCCCCTCCTGCTTGGCTTCTAAGGATCTTTATTTATCACCCTCAGGGGCATTACAGTGAGTAATTAGATTGGACCAGGAGAACGACTTAATTTTACAAGAAACTCATTAATTCATCCTATTTTAAATCTTCTCATTTCACCCAAAACCCAATTATGCTTGTAGTGGCAGTGATCTGGAAAGGCATTGTCTCACAGGTATCGGGGGGGCCACTGGGACTGCTGGGGTATTCATGCTGGGGAGACAAGGGTGACTCCCTTTCTTTGACTTTTAGGTCAAAAGACCTAGTTGCTGGGACAGCTTGACAATTAGAAAACCTTGATGAGCATTTGGAAGTAAAACAGCTGTACAATAACAGAGGGGTTCATGGTGCAGGGCAGAAAGCTCATCAAAAGAGACTATCCAAACAATTGGGTTCTATAATTAACACACAAAAATCTGTTCAGAAATGGTAATAACAGTAAAAGTAAGCTGAGAAGATGCTGCCTTCTTATGTGGCAGATGTAGTTTTGTTACAATGAAGGAGAGAAAATCCATCCTCTTGAAGACTAAGAACAACATTCAAGGGGAAAAGTAAAAGAAATAACTTTTTGTTCCTAAGGGTGCAGATAAAACATGAGCTCAAAATATTTCCAGAGAGCTGTAGAAAAATTAAAACGGTGCTGAAACACATCAAATGTGCTATCAAAGTATTTTTTTCAAGTCTTTAAACGCAAATTTCTTTTCTCACTGAAATGTATAAACTTGACATTGAAATATATCTTACTAAATTATTTGCCTTGTCCTTCATTTCACTATTTTGGAGTCTTTCTTTAAAGCTGGCTACAATAATTGACTTAAAAGTAGTTTTCCCTCTTCTGTTGTGCGTGGAGGGAGATTTGATTTAAAACTGCTTCTCAAGGAATTTACAAGTTTCCCTGAGTTTGTAGCTAAAATATTTTTCTGCTTCAAGAAATGGGAACTGGAATGCATAGTTTCTGACAAATTGAGCTGATTCTGCAGGTGGTAGTGCTCACTGGATAATAAATGTGCTAATAAATGTTCTTGGGGGTGCAGAGGGTTCCTTTTGGGCAGGGGGTGCAGCAGGAGCATGGTTTGGTTGTGGTCCTGTCCTTTCCTTGTGGTGCCTGTGTGGAGCTCAGCCCTTGGCACAGGGATGTGTCTCATGGCCAATCCTGCAGCCAGGGCAGGATGTGCAGACTGCATCCCATGGGCTTTGGTGAATCAGCACCTCAGAGCATCCCTGTCACATTCCCTTCTAATACCAGTTTATTGACTTAACTAGATTTACTTGAGCTAAACCACGTTTCTGTGCTTGTTTTTCTCCCTATTTGCTTTATTAGGTCCTAGTCAGGAATCAGTATTTATTTCAGCAGAGGGTGAGGCTCCAGCAGGATTTTGCTGGCCTGGGTCCCTGGTGCCCAGGGCTGCTGCCAGAGCAGTGTGCAGCTTGGGGCTGTCCCCCCTGTCCCTCCCCATCCCACCACTGCTCAGACCCAGCCCTGCTCAGCCTCCAGGCACTGCCACACTCTGCCTGAGCTCCCTGGCACGTCTTTCAGATATGCACTGCATTTTTAATGGTTTAGGATCTCGTCAGCAAAGAGGCTGGGATGGTTTCTTTATCCAGCCCTTTGCGAACATTGCACAATTTTATATTTTTTTTAAGAACTATTAAGGATGTCAAGCCTTTTCCAAACTTGGAAGGAATAATTGCCATTTCCATGAGGATAAAAGAACAATTTAAGAGCAAGTACTGTTTTTTTTTTGGTTTTTTTTAAGCAACTTTAAACTCGAAAGAATAATTTTCTTAAATATTTTCCCCACCCCCAAATAAAAAACTTCAACAGTATATCTTAGTTAAAACCAATTTAATAAATGTATTTTGTTGTAGCAGTGTTTAAAAAGAATGTAATTAAAACCTCATCCACTATGAGATGGGTTTTTAAATTCTAAAATTGCTGTCTGAAATTTTCTAGTAGAAAATTTGGCATTTGGTGAGACTAAGCAAGCAGACTTTGCAGCCCACACACGTATTCTTTCTCTTTTTTGAGGAAAATTTAAGTCTGAAAATCAGGTTTTAATGTGAAAATGGAGCAGGAAAAACAGCTTGAGAAAATTTACATCTAGATTTGACTGAAGTTCCATAATTCTTCAGAGCAATTTTTGCAGTTTTGACAGATATCACTCTGATATATTTGAAAAAAAGAAGGAAAAAGGCATGCAGTAATGACCAGCAATGTTTGCCAGATCTTGTCTTACTTTAAGAGAAAAAGATATCAAATGGATTTTAATATCATAAACCAAAGGCATTAGCATGATTATTTCAAGCTGATGCCCATTTAAATCAATGTGATTTGTTCTGAGAAAAAACTGTTAACTGAAAATATTTTTATTTGAGAATTTCCCTTGAATGTGGTGCAGTCAATTGTAACCATATTACCCTTGTGGGTGACCTGAATGTGAGAAAAGGTTTTTCTCCTTTAAAAAAGCAAAAAGAAACCTAACAGAAAGAACTAATTAAGGCAAAGCTAAGAAATTGAACTCAAAGTTTGCATTGCACATGTGAACTAATCTTTTTACAAAGGCATCTTTCGAAAACTGTGTAAGAGCCCCATTCATGCTGGGTCTCACCCAGCAAATCCTCCCTGGAAAAGCAGCTGCATGAAGATTTGTCATGAGCAAGCAATAAAGACTTGCAGGGAATGAGTTCTGTACAGGCTTCTTGTTTGCCTACTAAATCATTGCCCTTCAAAAAACAGTCCATCCATAGTTGTAATAGGTGTGTCAGCAGCACTCCATGCTAAGAACAGCTTTTGCAGGATTAGGTTTGAGTTTGTAAGTGGCAGTACCATGGAGCTCTTGGGGGCACAGAACTCCTGGGTTAATGCAGCACATCCTCTAATGCCCTTTTATGTCTGTTGTGAAATGTGGTGAATCTCTGAGCGCACTAAAATGAAGAAAACTGTCTTCAGAAGTAGATGGTTTTTGAAGCAAAATGGCTGTGTGTGCTTTAGGAGCAGCCACTGTGCTTGGAGAGCTTTCTTCAGGTCTTGAAATATTAAACATCTTGGCTTAATATAGTAGAAAACAAAATACAGTGCATGAAACGAGGGGGAAAAAAATCCTTGAATCACAGAGTGTTGACCTTGCAGTACCCACTGAATACATTTATTCCCTTTTAAACTACGGAGTATGAAAAGGCAGGGAGGAATGATCACAAAAATCTTTACCTGTGACATTTTCTTGTCTCTCTAGAAGCATCTTATAGCCCAAGTAGGATTTTCAGCCTTGAGCTAGAATGTTGAGTAGATAAGTATTTTAATGCCCCGAATATGCTAAAGATGGCTCACTGTTTAATGATTTCTGTGGTTTGTGATGTTCATATTAAGAGTGATATTAGAGTTTACATGCTTAGTTTTTAAAACCGTGAATAATAGAATTTTTTGGATAAAAGCAGTCAGCTTGATTTCCTCCTGTATTCTGTTTTTCAATGCCTTGTCTTTATATAGGGCAGCAAGATCCTTCCTGTGGGTTTCTGTCCTGGTCATACACAGACTCAGGCATATTTCTCCTCTGAGCTGTGACAGTGGAAACCAGGAGTAATATCTAAGACCAGCATCTGCCCCTTGAACTGCTGCTGTTGTTAAACCCAGGACATGTAGTGATACAGCAACTTGCTCACCTGATAGTGCAAATCATATATATATAATATAAGGGTTGTTTTCTTTTTTTTTTTTTTTTGTTTTGCTGGGCAATTCCCATCCCAGGCAGAATAAGCTGTTTTCCATGTGCTGCCTTTGCATGCTGCCTTTGCCTGACTGATGGGACAGTCGTGGTGGGTTTGAATTTGTGTTCAGGGACCAAAATAATTTCTGATGTGGGCAGGCTGGGTTTAACCCCTGTGATTCTCCCTCTCTGCCAGAGCTGTGGCTGCTGATTTTAATTGAAACCCCGAGGCTGTGTGAAGCATGGCCAAAGCACACCTTGCAATCGAACCTTATCTAACACCACAATACCTGTGAGCTCTGGAAGTGTAAATCTCAGTCACCTGAGCAGTGTTTTCTTTCACAAGGTCCCCTGGTCCTGGGACAGCCCCAGTGTGTGACACCAGGCTGATCTCACAGATGGCGTGTGGCACATCGTAAAGTCAGTGCTTGTTAAGGACATTTCATTAATGGCTTGGGCTAATAAGAATGAAGTAACTTGCTCTTTTATGAATGTGTTACTAATATCCCTCTCCATTTCCCACTGGAGGGCTTTGTGAGAGAAGCAGGGAAAGAGTGAGGGGGACTAAGGGAAGGTTGAACTAGCAAGAGTGAGCTCTGTCTGTATGGGGGCTTATGCCCTCCCGACAGGAGCTGTGTGTAGCAGGGGAACCCTAAAGGTAATGTAAGTGATAAATGACAAGATGTGGGAGTGAGTCACACAGTAAATACTGGGAACAGCCTTTTTTTTCACTGGTTTGCATGCCTGGGAATTTTCTCTCTCCTCCTCGGTGCTAAAGGCCAACGGTGATGATGGGCTTTTTTCTCTGGCCAAGGGAGAAATTTCTAGGATGACATACCTGTTAGCCACCATGAAAATGTGTTATTAATGATGCTAGTGGGTTTTTTCCAAGTGATGTAAAAGTAGCCTTTTGTGTAAGTCCTGCTTTTATGAAGCTGATGTCACCGACAGCTTGCCAAGTGCACGTGGTGGCAGCGGTGCAGTTCCTGCTGTGCCCCAGCTTTGAGCATTGCTGATCCCCTCCCTGGGGGAGAAAGAGCCAGATGAATTCTGCCTTGCCAGGAGGGAGATGTGCCATTTCCTGCGTGTTGGGTTCCTGTCCCACTCCCTCTTAAAAATTGGCAGCGTCTGACTGTCAGCTGCCATTCCTTAAGTGGTCATAGAATGAACCAATTGCACCCCTTTTGTCATGCTCTGTGTGTGTGGGGTGCAGGTGGACATGGGTTAACTCCACAAAGAGGCAGCTGATTTTCTGGCAATGTCAACAGAAGTGTATAATTTTATTTTTTTAGCCATTTCTAAGCCAGCTTTTAAAATGGCTCTTGTTGGAATTAGAAATCAGTATCCCCTGACGTAGGACTACTCATTAAGAGCGCGATGATTGTTAATTCTTCACCTGGGGCTAAGAGGCTCTCTTTGAAACATCTCCTGCCCTGATTTTGAATGAGCAAGCTATCAATTCATGATCAGGGCCCGTGCCAGTAACGCTCTGTCTGTTCCTCCACCAGCTTGCAGGATCGGGTACTACAAGGCTCTGTCGGCAGAGGCGGCCTGCGCCAAGTGCCCTCCGCACAGCTACTCGGTCTGGGAGGGCTCCACCGCCTGCACCTGCGACCGCGGCTTCTTCCGCGCCGACAGCGACGCCGCCTCCACGCCCTGCACCCGTAAGTGCCCCGAGCCCCCAGCCCTGCCTCCCCACGGCTGCCACGCGGTGGGAATAAATCAGGAGACCCAGTTACAAACATTGGTAGCACGGGTAGAGGTAAAATAAAGGCCTTGAAGTATAGCTGGTGGCCCTTGGGAACTTAAGTGTTCATCTGAAAGGGGTGGTAATAATAAATCTTGAACTTTAAAGAAACAACCACCCAGTGCATGGTTTGTTTTATTTTATGTAGGTAAATACATCATGTGCAGCAAACGGAATTTGCTTTAATTCCATCCAAATACCTTCATCAGGGAGAAGGAGAGGTGCATTGAGCACAGTCACAGGGTTGCTGATGAACCCCTTGTCCTGTGTGTTGGTTAATGGCTCATGCAGTCGAAGACCTGGGATTCCAGGCGTGTCCTGGTGTTAGATTGTGATCATCTAGTTCCTTGGTTTTCACTTTCTTAGGAGCAAAGCAGTTTGAAACAATAAGTGAAAGGGCTGTATTTTGCCAGGGGGATATCCATGTGTGGCATTCTCTGAAAGCTATTGGAAGTGTTTCCAGATTTTTGGAGTTCAGCTGTATATTTATGTGGAGAGTCTGTGTGTGTCTGAGTGAGGGAAGGCGAGATATTTCTTTTGTAACATTTTAATATATTGAGAATTAATTTTGTGAGAGTTGAGTCACATTTATTTAAACCTTAATTTCTCCCTTACAAGGCAGAAACAGAGTATGTCCATAACTAAGTTAGCACTCATCCCTTCCCCACAGCCCCTTGATTCCAGATGTTCTCCAGTGATTTCCTTCTTTTCAGCAGTGAGTTTTGCTGGTGGTGGTTGAAGAGGCCAGGGCATAGCCAAGAGCAGCTGCTTTTGCTTAATAGGAAGCAGAGTGGTGCATATATCCCTTGCCAAGTATTGACTGGGAAAGGAGTCTAACTGTATTGTGAAACCTTGTCTAAATGGGCAAGAACATGCTTTCTGTAATATAATTTACACTACTAGATTTGAAACGTGACCAGTTTGATAGGAAAAATGTCTTTCTGCAACAAAACTATTGTTTGGAATGTACACCCTAAATAACATTATACCAACAAAAATTTTTCAAAGCCCTGGTCCTTGTGAATGATATCTTCACCAAATTGAAATCAAATTAGTAATCAACTGGTTGAATTTAAATAAACATGTGCAGTTAGTGAAGTATGAGGAGAGAGCAAAACATTTCCAGATGGGGAAATTGTTAGCAAATGATACGTATGTTTACTGATACTGCAAAATGCACCCCTGCAAGCTTAGCCCTTTTTTGTCAAGCCTTGAGCAGGAACTCTTCCCCATTCCTTTCTTGGGAGGTGAGACAAAGCTGAAGTTCCTGATCTTGGTCTTTTACCCTAAAAATACAAAGAGAGAAGGAGAAAAGGCAAAGGCTGTGGTGCTGGCCTGCCTCAGTGTTCATCCCTGCAGCAGCCTGGGATGCAGAGGCAAGCTAGCACCACAATCCTATGGATCCTGCTCTTGGAAAACAGGCCTGCCTCTGTAGCTGAAGGGCTCCTTTTCCTGTGATCCAAGGTAGAGGATGCAGCAGGGGTGTTTCTGGCTGGCCTGAGGGGTGGCTGTGCTTCCCTGACAGCCCTGGTTCTGCTGTCAGCCTTTGCTGGAGCTTGCCTTGGCTGTGCTGGCAGGTTGCTGCTGCTGCTGCTCAGGGACAAGTGCAGCCCTGCCCCGGGGCTCGGGTGCTCCTCCTTTGCCACTCTCCCCCTCTGAGTGCCCTTCCGCCATGGATCTGAGGCAAGGGACAGCATTCCAAGGGCCTCTGCAGAGGGGGACCCTTCAGAAGGTCCCTGTCTGTCTGACTTTCCTGACGGGATGTGTGGACAGCAGGGAGCATAAACATCAGAGGTGCTTTCAGGTGGGTTCAGACTGTAATCAGTTCTTCCCAGTTGGTTAAACCCGGTGACAAACCCAATTCCCTTGTGCTGACAGCCATAATAATCAGGCACCTTCTTTGTTCATTATGCTCTTTAAGTCTGGTATTCTCATTCAGGCCTGCATTTAGTAATCGCTCAGTGTGACGGCACACTAATGAAGAAATAAAACACAGTATCTGAGATCCATTCTTCTAGCAAAAAGATAGACTCTGCTCCACTGGCTTGTAAAATCAGGTTTCTGTTCACTTGGAGAACTATTAGACCAGGTGAATAAAAGTAACATTGGATAATTTGGAAAGAACACCTGGAATGGACTGTGGATTGATCCCTTCTTTATTATTCCCAAATACTTTTTATGATGAAGAACTTCAGCCTTCTTAAGACGTGTTTTTGTAAAGCTTTGACCCTTGGCTATTGATTTCCTTTAGCAGTAAACTGGCTGGCCTTGTCATTTATCTTGCCTTCTAGGTTGGGGGAGGAAGACTGTTAGGACTTTCCATTAGCCTGATTGTGCTAGTGGATGAAAGGGAATTAGAGAATTCCCCTTCCTTTTCCTTTCTTGCAATTCCTGTGATAAGTAACAAAAGCAGTAGCTACTTCCTAGTGTGCTGGCCAGGAGAGTTTTACCCTTCTATAGCACTACTCTCTGACATTGCCATCCCTTGGTGAGCTGTAAAAACTGTCTAACCTCAGGTGAGCCAGGCATCAGACTCCTAAACAAGTTAACTGAACTCTGGTTTTAGTATTCTGCTCTATTTCAGCTCTGCTAGAGTGAGTAGTTATGTCTGGTGTAAAGTTGGTGTAAGTAAGGGCAGAACGTGGCAGGGTGGGTTTAGGGACAGTGGAGTGGGCTGTGTCAAAGGCCAGGTACAGACCCTGACAGCCACGTGTTTGCTGGTGCATCTGTCCCCTCAAACTTGCCTCCTGGGGATAATCATCAATGTGCCTGTCACCCCGAGGGGCAGAGCCACCCTGGATCTGCCGCTTTGGCCAAACTTGGGAATTCAGACCTGGAGCTCTGAAGCACAGTGGGCTTGTCAGCTGTGTGCTTGGGTGTGGAGATGGCATGATGGACTTGTAACACACCTGAGCCCAAACCATGGAAAACACGGATGCCTTTCCCTTTTGGAAGCATTGCAGAAGTGATGTCAAGGCAACTCTACAGACCTTCATTATATTTCAGTACTTGCAGAGAGGAAGGGTCTTTCATAAGGTTAGCAATGTAATGGAGAATAAATTGCCTTACCCACACATTAATCCATGAGGCAGGAAAACAAATCAGTCTCAGTCATGGCCCTTGTCCCTGAATTCCCTTTTCTGTAAGGAGATATCCTGTGAATTTCAGCCTGGTGCAGGCAGGTGCAGTTCCCACCCAAATTAATGGGCGTTGCTCCTGTCCCCCCACCATTAATGAGTTGGGTTCTCTAACTCTTAACAAACAATACTTGCATTATGAGTGAGAGTGGGACGGTTTTGTATTGTTTATATTGTCTTTTCAATTCAAATTATTAATGATTTTTAATTGGGAGCCCTTTACAAAAGAGAGATTACCATCATGGACTGTCCAGCTTGAAATCTGCCTCGGTAAATGACCCTGAATAATTTAGTCAGTTGTGTCACCCAAAGGAGGACTGGTGGATTGATTGATATTTTGTCATGGCCTGAAATATTTCAAAAACGGTTGCATTTAAGACAGTTAATACCAGAGAAGCTTGGAGATAATAAGAGCAGATGTAGTGAGATGCAAGAGAGGAGTGCCTGCTTTAGAAGGACCTTCTCCAGTCTAGGTTATCAAGAAACTGAATAGCCTGACTTCAAACAGCAAACATCACTTACTTGTCTTTACATTCCCCTCTTCTAATTGAATTTAGTGCACTGCTGTATTTCCTTCAGAAAGTATATTGTTTTTAAATTACCATTTCAGTGCTATTACTCAAGGCTCCTGCTTCTAATGCTTTCTGACAGTTATCAGCATAATGAACCATAATGAAATGATGAGCAATCTACAGTGGAAACTCAATGTGAATTCCACTAGAGCTGTGTGACTGTGTTGTTAAAATTTGAATGCACATTAAAATAACACTGTCCTTATTTGTTTCCAAGGTCAAGGCTTTAAAAAAGGTCTGAAAGGTCTAAACACTTCAATTTTGTTAATGTTGCAGTCTAATATATACCCTTAATGCAATCTTGTGTTACATTTAACATATCTCAGAGATAAATATTTGACCTGCGTTTTCAAAAAAGAGTGAATTTACCTACCTAATAACTGTGGCTGCAAAGGAGTAATTGCATAGGAGCTGAATATTTGAGCACATGTTTATAATGATTGCTTAGACTATAAACAATATAAATAAACAAATGTTCTCTTTTTCCCTCAACTTAACTTGTTCCTTTTCTAAGTTTCCAGTTGGCTGCTAGGAAAAAGGAAAGCAGGCTACACCACACAGTGCTGGCTACTGCATTGTAGGTGGCTTTGCACTGGCTTTGCCACACTTCCACACTTGTGCTGGCATTACTGCAGTCCTCTGCTCTTGGAGCCTGTTCTCTGCAGTGTGAGGTATATGCCAGTAGAGCCTCTGATCTTCAGAATTTAAATTTATGGCATAATAACTCCTTCCACATCTTTATATATATATATATATATATATATATATATATCCGTACCTTCAGTAAATGATTTTGTTAAAACATCCTGTGATATTGTTCATTAAATAGTACATGTAAATAGTACACCAGAATGCCTTTTAAGCTGTAGTACAGCAGTGGCAGGAGCAGAGGGAACAGTGGGTAGGCTGTAAGGAGAGAATGATTTCTCTTCTCCACGTCGGCTGGGAAAATAGACCATCCACGGGTGCATCGCTGCCAGACGGAGAGAAAGGGGTTGTGAGTGATGGGAATCTCAAAGGAGAAAGCTGTCTCCCCTTGTGTGTGGTGATGGACTGAAGGAATTGAATAACAAGGGGAGTGGTTATGGCTTGAAGAGAGGAGACAGGAGTAATTTGACAGCGTGTGTTTATAATCAGTAGACTTGAAATCATCACTCCTTTAAATGCAGAAACTGTTTATTAGCTGTCTTCTGATTTTCTGGCCAGAGCCTTAAATTAACAGAGACATTTACTCAATTAACTGGGGGCTTTGATTTGGTTAGTCAGGACCCAGTTCTGTAGAGCTGTTGAAGTAAATTAGAGGGCAAACAGAATAAGAAATTCTGCAGTTGTGCCAATTACAGAACAACTTATTTTTCTGGTTGGATTTCTTTCCTGTCAGACTGTCAGATAACTTTCTGGTTTCCGCAGCGGAGTTCTTTTTATCTCAAAAGAGTGAGTGAACACAGGTGATAGTGTCTGCAGCACAGTGCATTAGAGTAGATGTGATAACATGCCTTAGCATACATGACAATGCAAAATGTTCTTACATGGCAGTTCTTGGAAGAGAAGCCTAGAGCCCAAAGGAGTGGTACTTGCAAGCATCAGTTTTCCCACACCTCTGCCAGTGCTAACTGGACCTCTCTGCTTAACTTCTTTAGCCTCTTTAGGAGAGGAGCTATTAATTGGATTGTTCTCTGGGTGAAAGGAACAAAGCCTATTGTGAAGCTGGTAGCCAGGGTACTTTTGGCAAGTAAATAGGAAATTGTACATTCCAGTGGAATGGGCATTTTGTCACTGGCACTGGTCCAGGATCCCTGGCTTGGCAGAACTCCCACTGAAGTCAAAGGAATCTTGCCCAAGTAAATAAATGAAGAATTGTTTACCAAATCATTTGCCTTATTATAACCCAGTTGTAAAGCTAACTATGTGCAGAGAGGAGAGAGGGTGGAAATGGAGCAGATGACTGGTATTTTAAGTGACTGCTGCATCCTGTGGCCTGTTGGCTTTGGTCTCTCAGTTGTAAAACACATAATCTATAATGATAAATGGTCAGGAATAGCCAGGCAGACAAGAAGTGAGGGTTGTCCGAGCTGCCTTTGCTTGTGTAAATTAGCCCACAGCAATGGGACCTGTCCACAACTGCTGAAAGAAGCAATTAGTGGCAGCAACACACACAGCTGTCACGGGAAAGTGTGGGCTTTATTTGCCAGCTTCAACATACAGGACCCAGGTATTTACTCTGTGTTAGAACTTTTCTTTCAGGTGGTTAGAGATCAACAACAAAGGCATATCTGAAGGGCATCAGAGCTCCCACGCTGAAACATCATTGTCAGCTCCACTGCTGCACTGAAGGTTCACTTCAGTGAGGTTCACTGAAGCCTCGTGAGATGGAAAGAGGAGGCCAAAGTGCTTCCTCTTGAGCACTGTGCCTGGCTCTGCTTTGCCAGACATTTTAGTCGGTGACTTAAGGCCTTTAAATACATTGATTATTTAATAATTACTTTCTTTGCATCCTCTCTGAAAATAGTAAACTGTGTTTCACATCCCCAGGGAGATGATTCTAGAACTGTGATCAGATTGAAGAGCATTGATTAGAGCTGTTAGAGCCCATCCATACAGTGCCATCGTGGTGAGACCTTGCTGGGAGAGCAGCAGTGGGTGAGGCTGGCACACAACCACCAGCCCTAGCAGAGCCCTAGTGCTGCCCCTGTGCCTGAGCCAGCCCCTTCCGAGCTGTGCCTGATGTGCTTCCACTGGCATTTCATTGCTCTCTGCAGATATGCTCCAGAGATCTTTGGAAGCGTTCATTGTACGGATCCTTTTTTTTGTGCACCTCTTTATTTGCTCTCTTTATTCTTGCTGCGTTGCACACAAAAGCTGGCTCTCAGATCCTGTACAGCAGATGTGCTAAACTCTTCCCTCCTTCTGATAGTGCATTTCTAGTCAGGTTTTCTTGCTATTAGGCAGTCGGATGCTTGCTCCCAGGTGCCTGCTGCTCCTTTAACTTATCAAAGACTTTGCTGCTCCTCTGTAGTGCAGCCAAGGCCAAGCTGCCGATTCAAAACAGGCCAGTTCATCCCAGGCTGCTTTCAAACGAGGTGAGTCATAGCAACCTTCCCTCTTGTATGGATCTTGTTTATTATGTAGCAAATTAGCTCAAGATTTCTGAATACCCCGAGTTCCCTTTGAAACCATGGCAGATGAAGAGGGTCAGCATCTCTGGAGCAGGCTCATAAAGAGGATCTTTTTGTCAGTGCTGGTGCAAAGCCCATTGAGCCCTGCTGGTCTGCCTGATTGACTTGGATTAGCAAACACCCATAGCTGGCACACAGCTGCATTTAACAGTATTTTTAATTGTATATTTAACTGTATATTTAATCATTTTAGGGTGAAGTTAGAAAGCTTCAAGCTGTAGCATAATACGTATTTTAATACTTCTTGTTTGTTAAAATAATTTTGAATCCTTATTAAGCTGAGGTCTGCTTTTTCCGCCCCAAAAAAGACATGATATTTTCTTCAAGGAGAGTGGGGGAATGGTTAAAGAAGATTAAAGTCTTTTCTACATGCTTGAGGTTTTCTGATGTCTGGTGGGAATTGCCAATGAAGCTTCCTTCCGATTTCACACTGTCAGGCGAAGGCAGGCTGAATGCAGTGTGACAACCCACTTGAAAATAATTATCCACTGCCCCGGCTGCAGAGACATCCGTTACCTGCTGGAGAAATGTGCTTTTACATATGTGCCCATGCAGATGGAGTAAATTATTTTTTTAATCATTTTCTCCTTCCAGGGCTCAGAAGTTTCATCCTGCTAGTTACTTAGTCACATACATACCTTTAGAGAGCATCTTTCTTTTAAAGGAGGTACATTTTAAATGCACTGATCTGGTGACTGACAAGGATGCTTCTAACAAAGGCTTGCCTTCTGGAGGGTATATATTTGAAATATCTCCATTAGCACTTCCATGGAGAGTGTGGGTTTCAGTTTGCTGTTTTAGCAGATCTCCTCCCACAGCCAGATCTTTCAAGGTAATAAATCTTAACTATAATATAGGCTGGTAGTAAACAGATGTGGTTACAGTCCTAATACTGATAATATCAGTTCAGTCTTTAATGGGTAATGTTGCTGCCAGAATAATTCACTACCACTGTTGATGGCTGAAGACTAAGCTGGCATAAAAAAGGGAGCTCCTGAAGGAGCCCTCTGCCAGACTGTGACAGAAACGTGCAGACAGGCAGCTATTTGTGGCTAAGAGAGCTTTATTTTGGGTGCCACCTGAGTGGGTTTCTTGGAAGTGTTAATTTCACTTTAAAGGAATTAAGTGTCAGAACCGTGTGCTGACACTTTTTGGTTTGTTTTGTGATGGTTTTTTTCAGCATAAGAAAATAGTATATAAAGGCTGCTTGTATCTGATAAAACTGGCCAAACCAAAGCCCTCAACTTTACCTTCCTGTGACTGTGGGACCTCTGAGAAAAGGAAAGAGGAATTTTTTTTACTCATGTCTACCTTTTGTGAACAAAAGTTGTTTGCCCAAGATTTGGAGCTGTTAGTTGTCTGGAAGTGGGATTCTGGAGTCCTGTCAACCTAGGGCAGCAGAGAACCAAGCTGCAAGGTTTTTCTCATTTCTTCTCATGTTATGGGACAACAAGGTCACTCAGCAGCTGTTTTGCTGGGAATCATTTCTTTCTCATCTCCGTTCTCTGTGCTTTAATCCACGCCTCCTAACCATACCCTGTTGCTGAACTAAATGAACTGGTTTAGTGAAGACAGTATTCTTGATGTCAAACAAGTCTGTCTGGTCTCCTTGTAGAAAACTGTAATTGAATTTACCGCATACACCCACAGAGACTTTTAGAGAAACATCTTGCTGGGCAGATCAGTAATAAAAAAGGAAGATGTAAAACCAGGGATATTAAAACCTCTGTCATAACCATTTAAATACAGTTCCTTAGCACAGTGCACTTACAAGTCTACCTTTAAATCCCAGGGTTAGTTTTCAGGGATGTTTTTTGGTTGTGTGGACCTGTCAGGTTTGCAGCTGTAGGGAGGAAGGGAGGAGTGGCTTGGTTGGAATCTCCCTGCACACCCAACCAAGGCTGCCTGTCTGCCTGCAGCCCCTCCAGCTTCAGGAGCCCAGCTATAGTTCCCTGCTGTGTCTTAGGATGGGTTTGTGGTGTATGGCACTTGCCAGGGAAGGGCTCTCTCCTCCCCACTTGTGCCTCTGTGCTGGTGCTGCACTTGCAGTCCTGGGCTGCCCTGGTTAGACCCTGTCCCTGGGCACCTGCAGTCCTGGGCTCTGTGCTTTCCCTGTGCTGTGCATGAAGGGCTGGGCATGCTGGTCCCCCAGGGCAGCAGGAATATTCACTCAGTTGTAGCTAATCTCCTTTGTGCTATCTTTCTTTGAAATTGTTCATTGGTTGGGGTAGACATTCTTTCTCCTTGGCAGAATGACTTTGCCAGATTCCTGAGGCTGAACCTCCTACATTTGTGCTGCTCTACTTTGGGGACAGGAGGAAAGGGGCTTTGGGATAACGTTCTCAGCTGGATGGCACCCAACCTGTTGATGTTTGACTCAACTATCTGATGCCCCTTTGTCTTTAGGGCAGCTGATTTAAATGGAAAATAATGTACTCCTTGCAAATAAACAGTTTACTGAGGTGTTATTATGCCCAGTGTTATTCTACAGCCTGGTTCCCTTCCCAGCTGTGTCCCCTTGCCATCTGCACCCCACAGGTGCTACTTCAGTCCTGGAGAGCAAGTTCACTACTGGGGCTTCACTGCAGAAGCTGCCTGTGCGTCACTGCAGTGCTTGGACCAGGCTTCATCCCTGGTTTGAACCATCAGGGCTCCTGCAGTGTGCCCACAGAGACCTGCAATCCACAGAGAGTTGGCACACAGGGATCTCCTGAGGTCTGCAAGGAAGGAAGGAGACAGTCAGGTGTTGGTATGAGCCCTTGTCATGGTTTTCACCAGGTTCTTGTCATTTGCACAGGCGTGTGTGGGAGGCCTCTGACTGGAGAGAGATGAGTGTAGGAAGGGAGGGAGAGAAATGTTGGTGGATGAAAAGTTAAAATACTGCCTGAAGTTGTAGAAAGAGTGCTAAAATGCATCAGTCCTTTTAATACAAGTAGTGCTTATGCTATTAACACCTTAAAAACTCCTGTTTTGTGTTTGTTTGGCATTGGGTACAATATTGTCCTTAAGACAGACAGATCTCTCTCTCTGTGGATGAAAGACAGATAGCTGTAATGGCTATAGCCTATTGCAGCAAGAGAAAGCCAAACAATCCACATTGCCCAATACATTTAAGGAAATCTAATAGGAGGGTTGAGGAAGATAGCAAGATTAGCTTGATGAAGATTATTTGTTGCTAAACAGACTCTTCAGTGTTTCCCTCAGCCCTGACACATACAATGAACTGCTCCACCCAGGGCCTTCCCATTTGCTTCATGGCTCACTTGATTTTGATGGGTTTATTGTGAAGCAGGATTTATGGAGCCCCAGGAAGGAATAAAATTGAAAACTTCCGTTCCCTGTGTTCCCAGAGATGAGTCCTCCCCGTTCAGGGTGCTGGTTAAAGGGGCTGCAGAGGGATCTGGCTTTCAGGCCCCATGATCAAACTGTGTCCCCTTTATAGTCACTGACCTGAGAAGACTGACTGGCTCTGCAGATCCATCCCTCAGATTGTATTGTCCTGTGCAGGGATAGCAACAGCACCTGCCTTCCTAACATCATAAAAGGAATTTTAAAATTAATTGGTTTTCAGAATTAAAATGTTTAGATATAAATTTTATTTCCTGTAGGAGCTGTCACATTTTCAAACTGTTCCAGGCAGCATGGCAGTATTAGCTCCATTCTTCCACAGTGCCAAATAGCAATAGCATGCTTCCATTGGCAGGAGATTTATGAAAAATGCTGTAGATCATGGGACTTGTGACAAAATTACAGATGGTGGTGGTGATTCAGAGGCACAGGTCCCTGTCTCCTCTCTCATCTGCCCCGTAGCTAGAATTTTCTGCCAGAGGAAACAGGTTTGTGTGAGGGCAACGGTCTGGCTGTCAGGATGCTGTTCCTGTGGGATCCTGCTGGGTTTATCCAGGTACTATCCTGGTCTTTGCAGCTGCCATGGCCCTGAAAGGGTTTGTCTCATCTGTTGTCAGAAACAAAGCAAATCCTGCTCACCACTGAAGAGCAGATACGCCCCGTGTTTCAACATCTGAAACCAGGCCCATCAATCTGAGGCTAGTCCCCACTCCCTGTGCCAACAGCTCCATTGATGACTGTGCTCCAGGAAGAAAAGAAATTGCTTTTCCCCCTCACTGTAGTGTCAGCCCACGGCTTGGAGACTCCCCCCATCTTCCTTTTCATGCTGGAGGTGGTGCACTGGTCTCTGTGACCTGCGAGCATCTGCTTCCCCGCTTTTCCGCTCGGCCGCATCTCTGTTTAGACTGCGCTGCCCTGTCCCACATACTAATTACTGACTTTTTGCTTCTGAGGAGCTTGATTCATTCTGGCACATTTTCCCATGTGAAACTGGACCTAGAGCCTTGGAAAATATCTTAATGGACATCAGGCTAAGTCTGAGTTTAACCCCAAACTGGCTGCTGTATTTGAGCTAAGAGGCACATCTTTCAGACCGCAGCTGTGGCAGTACGAGCCCTCCTCCCATGGAGGTCTTTGCTGCAGGAATTCCCCCCTGAAATGGGGATATTCTTGGCCCTGGCAGAGCTGGTGCTGCTGGGGAAAGGAGGTGTTTGCACTGGCAGCACCTGATCCCTGCTCTCCTGGCTGCACTCTGGGTCGATGCTCTCGTGTGTGTGTGACTGCAGTGAGCGAACGCTCTCTAGGAAAACACTTTTTGCTTTTTCTCGCTCTCAGGCTCTCCATGTTTCCCACAGGAGCAGTTTCTGTACAGGACTTGCTGCTGCCAGGTCCTGACCAATCTCTGAGAGCACACAGAGCCTCAGCTCCCAGTGTCTCTGGCTGCTGCTCTGGCCAGGACAGACCTTCACTGTACAGTGTGCACCTGGGCTTGCAGCCTGCTGAGGCTGCTGTTCCCCCAGAGGCTTTTGTTGGTTTTCCTGTTCCCTTGACAGTGCAGAGGGACAGGTGTTGTCACCTTGTGCACCTGCCTGCCCTGAAGAGAGCCCAGGTGTGAGGCAGTTTGGGGAAGTCTGGGGTGGAGAGAGTTTGGTTCAGTTCCTGCTCAGCAGTTCCTGTGCTGCTGCTCGAGTTCACGATTTCAGGAGTGTCTTCCACCTCATTGCACTCAGAGTTTGTTTCTGAAAAGAAAGCTCATGTATTTGCAGGCTAAGCAGAGACCATTTTCTCATACCCAGGGGAGCTGGCAAAGCCAGCTTTTGGGGGAAGGAGAGCTAGTTGTGGGACAGAGGCATTGGGCTGGGGCTTGGGTCAGTTTTGACCACTGCCCAGATGTGCAAAGCATGTCTTGTGTGCCCTTGTCTCACCACATCTCTCTCTGCCTCCATTTCCACAGGACAAATAGAGGTTCAACCCAGTTTCTCTCCTTTTTCTTTCTCATCTAGTTTTTGGATCAGGAGACATCTCTTGCTGTGTTCAGTAACTGATCTTTGAGTAGAAGGGTTTTGTCCTTAGGAGTCCGAAATGCTGCCAGTGCATAAAGAAAAGCCATGAATGGCAGCCTGGTGGTGCAGCAGGCAGGAGGGCTCCCTGGCTCAGGGACTGGACTCTGCTCTCTCTTCTTGCAGTAATTCTTTCTGTCAACCCAAATTAACTCACAGACTGTTTCAAAGGTTTGGCAAGATGGGAGGATTTCCCTCCTTTCAAAAGAAATATATTAATTTTGTATTTTTGAAGTAAGCACAGACAAACAATCTTTACTTAGTCACTCCTGCAACAGAGACCTTTCATTTAGGTACTGAAGACCCATTTGACCTCTACGTCATTTAAACTCCTTTCTTAACTTGGTTACCACTCTCAAAATAAAACTCCTGTCTCCTGTTGAGCATGTGTTACATCCTGGTGGCTTCAAGCACAGACCCAAGGAGGTGATGCAGCCCTCAAAATCTTGTCCTATGCAGCCTGTTCAGGGCTCAGGCTTCCTTTGAGATGAACCTGATGAATTGAGGAGGGAGCCACAATTAATCTTCTCCATAGTCATCCCTTAACAGCTTAATCTTTTTGCTGTTACACTTGATGACTCACTTTGTAATTTCAGTAGAATTTCATGTTTTCAGTGTATTTAGTTCCTGCCTTACCACGATGACTGTTTTGGTACCTTTGGTGTATAAGAGATTATGACTTATTTATTTATACACTTAATGGAACTGTTGGTGCTGGCTGATTCTTTTTTGCCAAGTTCATAGTTTCATAATGTTTGACTAATTTGCCAGATCTCTCTCCTTTCCTTCCTTTTCTGCAAGGAATCTAGATGAGCTTCTTTTGGATTGCAAATATCAAATGTATGTTTATGAAATGTAAGAAACTTTCATGAGCTTTCTTGTGTCTAATTTGTGACTTTCTACAAAGTTATATCCAGTATTTTTCTGCTACTAATATTTATATGTAAAGCTCTGACTACAAGTAGTTAGTAAGCACAGCTATTTTTACTGTGTTCTATTTGGATTGATACATTTTGCAATCTTCATTTTCATCCTGTTTCATTTCTGTTCCATGCAGTGCTTACTGTAGCCCTATGCCAAAGTCCTGTGTGTGTCAGAGTACCTGTGTGCTCTGCCTGGCAATGGTCAGGGAAGCTTTTTGGGATGGATAAAATACCCATCTCTTTCATGGGCTCACTCTGAATCATCTGTCTTAAATGTAAGGGTGCAAAAAGCGTGTCTCAACTGTATTGAAATGAGATGAAGAGTTGCAGGATTAGCTCTGCTGCATTTTTAATTTGCCTGTGGGTTTGGGCCAGTGGGGATTGGAGCACATCAATAGGGTTTGTGCCCATGTGTTGTTGGGCAGGGCTGGCTGTGGCAGCTCTGCAGAGGTGCAGGAGGTGCTGCTGCTTCTGGGCTCTGTCCTCTTCTGCCCAGGGAGGCCCTGCCCAGTTCTTTCACATTCTCCACCACTCTCCTGTTGTAAACTTTATTTTCCATCCTTCAAAGCCTTAATTCTGAGTCTGGCTTTTTACTCAAATCTCCATCCTGCATGCTGAAGTGTCATGTTCAGGTCCCTGTTTGATGGGCTTCAGTATTCACTGAATGGGATTTGACATCAGCTTGTCTGGAAAATATTGCACTTATATTTTGGAAAAAAAAATAAAATCATGAGATATTTCTATAGTAATTTCAGTGAGAGTCTGCCTGGAGGTAAAGGGGGACCTTGAAAATCTCAAGTGAAGCAGAAGTTTGTGCATTTGATGCTTTGCTTAGGAAATCATGGAAAAAGTGAGTGTAAGATATGCAAATTTAAAACTTTTCATAAAAAGCATAAACAGTGAGAGGGAAAAAGTCCCACTCCTGTTTAATTGCAATACTGAGCTTTCAGGCCTCATTTGGAGCTGGAAAATACTGTTAGTTCATCAGATGGCGAGATCAGAGTTTGACTTACTGGTTAATTTTTTTGCCTTCATTACGAACATAGAGAAGTAAAATTCTGCTTTGTCTCTGCTGTCCTTAACTTAAATGGGAGTTGCACAGGGTGAGGGACCCTTAACTCCGCTGATACTGAGCTTCATTTTATTTTTTTCCCTAAACTAAAAACATTGGATTTTGTTGTTTTAGGCCCTCCATCTGCACCGCAGCACCTGATTTCCAACGTCAACGAGACCTCAGTGAACCTGGAGTGGAGCCCCCCCCAGAACAAGGGTGGCCGTGAGGACATCTCCTACAACGTGGTGTGCAAGCGCTGCGGGGCGGGCGAGCCCGGCCGCTGCCGCTCCTGCGGCAGTGGGGTGCACTTCAGCCCCCAGCAGAACGGCCTCAGCACCACCAAGGTCTCCATCACCGACCTCCTGGCACACACCAACTACACCTTTGAGGTCTGGGCCGTCAATGGAGTGTCCAAGCACAACCCCAGCCAGGACCAGGCTGTGTCGGTCACTGTGACGACTAACCAAGCAGGTAGGAACTCAGCGGCAATGCCCTTCCCATCTCTGCTGGCTGTTTGTCAGGAAAGCTGTGGTTTCTGTTACTCTTAGCATGAGTGAATGCGAGGAGCCCTAAGATGTGTAACTGGGTCAAACCCTTATTTTCTGGTGCTTTATGTGGATAGTTTAAACACTTCAGAGGCAGGGAGAGAGAGGAGGGTTTGGGTGCTGTGTCTGGGAGCAGGCTGTGCTGCAGAACGCTGGGGACATTCTGCAGAAGCACAGCTGCACGGCTGCCCTGTCCCCCCAGCCCACCAGCAGCTCTGCTCCTTGCAGGGGACACCCTGCACAGGGACACAGGCATGTCCTTGGTGTCTGCAGAGGGCAGAACGTGCTCGGGGAGCACAGGGCTGTGCTTCTGCCCCCCTTGAAAAAGGGCTGTGTAAGATTCAACGAGCGGAACGAGTGGGCGCCTGCCCGCTCTCCTCTCCTGGAAAGTCAATTAGATTCTGTCCCCTAGTTAAATAAATACCTCCTTAACCTGCTGCTGACAATGCTTCGATTGATCAGAGCTGGCATTGCTGAAGAAATCCTATATGAGCTTTCAACTTCATGCTGACTGATTTTTGCGTTTCATTCATCTGGGAGAGTGAAATGCTATTTCTGTGTATACGAGATTATTTCAGATACCCTGGGCAGCTCTGCTTTTTTGGTACCCCATGCTTGACCTAGTAAGGGCAAAGGCTGCAGCAGCAGATTGCCACTTCGTTTTGATGCTGATTCGTTTGATCTTTAATTACATGAAAACATTTCTTAGTTTGCAGCCAGCTAGGGTTTAACGTACAGGGTTCCAGTTGAATTCTTAATTTAATGCACAAAATTATATACATTTGAATATGACACTCTTCTAAATGCAAATGAGATATCCAGACTGTCAGACTGGCTACAAGACCGTCAAACCTGTTATCTGATGGCTCAGAGTGCTGATTGCCTCCAGGTCCCACAGATGTTGCAGGCATTCAGCACCTCGGAGCATAGCTTACAGGGTTTTATTTATTACCAGCCTTATGGGCTAAGAGACAATATTAATATTGCATATTTTGATAGTACCATATCATATAAGTATTTTGAATTTTGTTTCCTAGTAGGTGTGTGTGAAGAATAGGTAGGTTTAGTCTAAATCTGCGAATTCTAGCTGTGGCCCAGGACATGTCAGTGTTACCACAGAGATACATTCAATTTTGCAGTGACAGTTACAAGAGAAATTGTCAAGTCCAGGCTGAAGTGCCTTTGAAAATCTGGTCCAGTGTTTTTTGTTCTTCGTATACAGTTGACAGCATCCCTTTTAAATTATGATTCAAAAATTCAAACTACCACTTTGCCTAGTGAAAAGAAGACTAATAGAGAGCAGGGGCTATTAGGGAGTCTGGGGAGAAAGCCGTGGGAGAGTGCTGTCATACGCTGTACGAGAAGAGAAGGTTGAGAACAGCAGCAGGGACAGTGTTTTTGTGCTATGAATGCCTAGCAAAGAGAGTATTTCTGACTGATTTTGGCATGTGTAAGGATTAGTGGATGCATATATGCATGAATAAGTGAGCAGGATCCATCTACCGTGTGAAAATTCTACCATCTTATGCTTTTATATGCAAACCAAAATCTGATTGAATATGCAAATAAGAATTGATTTTGTTTATTATCCATGAGTAGTATTCTTCCCATCAGGAAATTTGTGTTTTTGCCAACATTTCCAATTTCGAAACATGCCCAGTTTATCAAATGCGTCAGAGGGACGGAGAAAATTATACTGGTATAAATGAAAATTAACTCCAAGGTGCAGTGTTCTCTCATTCTTCATACAACTTTGTGGTTTCTACTGCATAGAAAATCTAAATAGAAATGTGTGGCCTAAACCTACAGATCCCAGCTGAGATAAATAGCCTTACATATGCAAATTGTCCCATTGATTTTGGTGAAACTGCTTGCTTGAGTAAAGGTTTGTAAAGTTAGACCCTTGGGTTTTACAAGTACTGATCTGTTTAATCATTGTAAATGTGTGTCTGGGGTGCATTAAAATCCTTGTGCCACTAATTTTCTTTCACTATATTTCATTATAAAGAAATCATGTCATGATGGAGCACTGCCACAGGCTTGGTTTTCATCTTGCACCTTTCTTACACTAATGTAAAGCTGCCTTGGTTTCTATAAGGCAATTCTAAATTCAGATTAGAGCCAAGCTCCACCCTTAATAGCAATTCTTCCCTGTTTTACTAATAAAAATGAAGCTACCAACACTGAAAATTTGTAAATTACTTTATTGGTTGTGTTCTCTCTGCTTGTGCTTCCCAACACTTAATAGGAAAAAAAAATGTTGTCAGTATGGGGAGGTTTTTTTTAGTTCTTTACATATAGCAGTGATTTTGGTTTGTCTTGTGGAGAATTTGCTGGAGCTCTTTGCAGGAGGTGCATCTCTGAGTTAAATTCAATAGAAATGATAAGTATTCAAGAGACCTGGGAATTCTTCCTCATAACAGCTTGACCTTCCAAATGTGCAACCATATAATCTGAAGAAAATTGGCAGAAATTTTCAAAGCAGGTTTTGATGTGAAATCAGGAACTTGGGGGTGTGTGTGTTTGCTTGCCTTGGTGCCAGCCCCTGTGCAAGGCTGCATTTGGAGACAGGCAGAAAGCAATGAGGAACCACTTGTG
Source organism: Erithacus rubecula (assembly GCF_903797595.1). Lineage (NCBI taxonomy): Eukaryota > Metazoa > Chordata > Aves > Passeriformes > Muscicapidae > Erithacus > Erithacus rubecula. Next base: position 17,011,440 of record NC_136663.1, read on the forward strand.
GTATATTCAGCACAAAGCTGATGGAATGCATTGCAATGACATGAAAGGTGCAGTTGAAAAGCACAGGTGGGTTTTTGTTTGCTTTTGTCGTTTTATTCCTGAGATAATGAAATGAGGCAGTTTACTTTCCACTCTTCCTTTAGAAAGTCTTTTCAGCTTCCAATACTATAGAAAAGTGTTTAAATGAAAATAAGATTTGCCATTCAAAGTAGGATCAAAAATCGTTTGAAAAATTATTTTTTTCTGTTTCTTTGGAAAAGGTATTGGTTTTTATAGTTTGCTTTTTTTCCAAAAAACAGCTAAATTTCAGACTTTGAAGCAAGCAAAATTTGCTATCTACTAGTTAAATACTTCAGTGTTGTGATATTTTAAGAATTTTGAATTAATTCAGCTCATTTTTCTGCATGTTTAGTATAATTTCTGGGGTCTTTTGGCATTGACTTATTTTGGTGTTTTTGTTTGTTTGTTTTGTTCTGTTGGTCTGTTTTTGGAGCTGGGAACTATTACTCCTTTCCCATATGAGATTAAAAAAATAGAAAAAGCAAGGATGGAACACTGAGCTGCTGAAGCTTGTAACCAGTGTCCCCAGCACAATGAATAATATAAGTGCTGATACTGGGGGTCTCACCACCAGCAGTGTTGGCTTTTGGGCTTTCAGTTTTCAATGAAACGAAACCAGCACTTTGTCCATCTTTAAAAAATTGTGAAATCATTTGTGGAAGAGATGCAGATCAACAATTCTCATGTGGTGCTGCTAGGAAAAGCTAATTTCAATGAGGAACTAAGACTGTTGACTGAGTAGATCAGAAATCTCCAGGCTTCTTGGTTGGTTTTTTTTTTTTTTTTTTTTTTTTTTTTTTTCTGCTAGAGATAATGCTGCGAAGCTGTTCAAAATTAAAAGTAAAGCTCTCAATAAAGAGATCTTGTTCACAGCATGCAGGAAGCTTGTGTGGGTTTTTTTTTTTTTTTTTTTTTTGAAGGGGCTCTGAACAGTTTATATTTTAATAAGGATTAAACAGCTGAGCTGTTTGGGTGTCCAGCCTGAGGGGCAGGTTCCCTGCTCAGTCCCTCTGTGTGCCCATCCAGGGGGCAGTGCCACAGGGACAGGGTTTTTGAGTGGATGCTAAAGGCATTTGTAAGGCAGGGGAGTGGTGTGGGGAGCAGAGCCTACACAGGCTTAAATGAGATTTAAAATCTCAACTTATTGTCCTGCTTGCTTGGCTCCCTTTGTTTTGTTTGCTTTTTATGAGGGATGGGTGTCCTGCTCGCTCCTTTGCTTGTTGGAGTTAAAGCAGTTGATATTTCTGAATAAACAAACTGCCTGGTGATTTGTTGCCTTGTTAGGTTACCTTGGGCTCTGTGTTTCCTTAAGTGGATCTAGCAGAGCTAGATGGATGCAGGATGAGCCAATTAGGATGAAAATACAGTATAAATAAATAAACTTACTTCTCCCGTTGCATGTTTTCAAGCTGCCTGTGCTCAGGATGAAGAAATGATCTTTTCTGGTAATATCCCAGGCTGTGTGTCCTGGCTGTTCTCCTGCTGTAGTCACTCCTCTGCTGTGTGATGCTCACTCCTGGCCTGTGCAGCTGTGTGCTGACAGAGGCAGGGCAGGGTGGCTGGTGGTGCTGCAGTCCTTCCCTCCTCCTGTGTGCTCCCCCTGGCACTCAGAGCCTGCAGGGCTTCTGCATCCCTTGCCAGGCATGAGCTCCATTGGTGCCACCAGGATTTCAGCACCCCTGAGGAGATCCATGTGCATTGAGTATTCTCCTGGGACAAGCTGTGTTTGTGGTGAACCCAAATACTGACTTTCAGTGCAGGGAAGGGAGATGCCAGCTCAGTTTTATTTAGCCTTTAGGTTTGTTTGTTGTTTATGTTCTTAATTCCTGTACTAAAAGGGAAAAAAACCCCCAAACCTGTAAGATTGCAATCCTTTGAGGATGTCAGGGCTAGAGGGTAAAGAAGTGAAAGTTATGACTCATAAGTTCCACTGGACTTTTTGGTAGGGGAATATATATTCCCATTTTGCATTTTGGTGGGTCTTCTTTGAAAGCTCACATTCCCTTTCAAATGCTGATTAACATTCCTCACGTGTTGTACAGAACAGCACAGAAAATGCATATAAGGTCTTACATTATGCCAGTGTGGTTTAGCCTGTGCTGAGCTACATTTGCAGTCAGTAAAAATTCATGGACATACATTGCCCTTGGTCAGTGTGCGCTCCTCGTGTCAAAAAAATAATAGTGGCTCAGGCAGATCAAAAGCAATGCATGGCAAGGCCAGGAAAGCTAAGGATTTTAGTATTTTCTTTTTAATGTACTATTTTCCTGGATATTTATAACTTACCTATAAAGAATTGCTCTGTAGTGAAACATCAAAAGACATTGTTAAGTAGATTTCAGTCACAGAGCTTTCTTTAGGTGTCTGCATGAACCTTCAAGTACTACAGGAAAATAAAATTAACAGTTACTCTGGAGGTTGATCGATCCACCTGATTCTTCAAGCTCCCTCATGTTCTTCGAGTATAATCCCGGTTAAAATATAAGTAATAGTAAATCTTTCTGTTTGCTGAGAGGGAACATAACATTTTTTGATTCATTTGTGGTGATATTTATGTGCATGTTAAGAATCTTATCGATAGGGAGGTGCTGAAGGAAGTTAATTTTGATTTTAAAAATTGCAAGGTCTGTAGTCATTCAGACTGATCAGCTCTTGCAAAAAAAAAAAAGTTCCTTTTTTAAAATGTAGTCCTGGTGAAGAGCTATTTATTGTTGTGCTGAAATATAATTTTTGAAGGGCTGTATAACCCCAAGGAAGACTTCATCTCCAAATAGCCGGGAAAGGAGCTCTGTGAATGTGAAGACAGAATTCATCATGCGCTGGTGTCACAGCTTCACAGACCCTATGAAATAGTGTGAGCTGGCAGGATCAGTCATTTTCTGTGCTGGAATCCCCCTTCCCTTCCTCCCTGTGCCTGGTGATGCTGTTGGGATGCTGGTGCACATCAGCTGCTCCCAGGGTGGGTGGGCTCTGCCCTGTTCCCCTGGGTGAGGTGGGGACTGCTGGGCTTTGGGGCTTTGTGGAGGTGCTGTGCCAGGCTGTTCTCAGGAGTCTTTGGGCTTTTGGAGGATGTTGAGGTGACATCCAGCTGGATGGCTCAGCCTGCAAGAAAGGTGCAGGAGGGTGAGAGAGTTCATGGCTCTCCAGACGCTGGGCACAGCTGGTCTGCCTGTAGCTTCCCTCACAGCCATCCAAGAGTCAATTTAGTTTTTTATTTTTATTCTAAGTACTTGCTACCAGCACAGTCCCACCCTTTCCAGTTACTTGTTCCCTACAGCCAAAGGATACAAATAGCCTGTTCCAGTAGTCCTTTTTCAGGCACACAAACCCGTGAGGAAACTCATGCACGTAGCTGGGTGTGTATAAACAGTCACAGCACCCTGGCCACCCAGTTCCCAACAAGCCTGATTTAAAATAATCTCCTGGCAAACATCTGGATGCGTGCCAGCTGTCCAGGGCATGGGAAGTGTGTGTGATACTACTGGCTGCATTCTTTTTTCTGTAAAATAACATAAATGTAAATAATGTAAATAATGTAAATAATATAAATAATGTTTTAACTTTCTGTAAAAGGGTAATGGGAAAGGGGAGTTGCAAAGGGATGTTCTACTTTGCTTTAAGGTGTTTGTACTAAGGATGATAAACCAGCAGTCTCCTTATTCCCCAAATGGAGCTGTGTCAAGCCTGAATTAGTAGGAAAGAAAATCAGAACTAGTAAGTAAGGACTTAGAACAAGGGTGATGCATGAGTGTGACACTCTGAGTGATTTCTTACAGTGTCTTGCAGAATTCCAGGGTAATTATAAGCCACATTCTCGTTGTGAATCTAAATTCAGAAAGAAAAGTGATCCTAGCACTAGAAATTTGGGAATTGTGTGGAACTGAACAGTGGGGAATACTTTTGAATGGACAGGTATCAGCACTGACCATGAGATTTTTCAGAGACTTGAAGATATTATGTGTTGAGTGCCTCAGGTTTCTTCTGCTGCATGTTTAACTATGTGTGTAAGTTTAAATGTCTGAGTAAGGAGCTTCTCCAAGCTGGCAGATGTAAGTGGGAGTTTCTTCCTAACAACTCTGTGTTCTTGCAGAGGCTTTAACTGATGGTCTGTAATAAATGTGTAGTTATAGGCATACGTGCTCCCATCTTAAAAACAAAACTGGGAAAACTATTGTTGAGAAGGATTAAATTATTATTTTAAGGTAGCTGCAGCATTCCACAAAGAAATAATAATTAAAATAACAACTGCCTGCTTTCTGGCAAAGCTGTCTGCACCACCCATTTCCATGAATTTGTATTCAAGGTGGGGGATACAAGTCTTGGTCGGAAGGAAAAAAAAAAGTGCTTTCTAAAGATCCTTAGTAAATAACCAGCTTCAGGGTTCAGTGAACAGCTTAGACAAGCTGCATGTTAGATAGAGCCAAGATGTAATTGCAGCATTTAGCTAAAGGTTTGGTCACATTTTTTAAAAGATCTCTTGGTTTGCTATGAAAAATGGAAGTTAGTTGCACATCCTCCTCAGGAAAGAGATACTTAATTTCAGCATTGGGTAGCGATGATCATATTTAAGTCATATAAATTTACTTCAAGGAGGCATAAAATTCTGGTCTCAGTGATGTTGGTACAGATGAATAGTTACCAAACTGACAGAGATGGAGATGCAGTAGCTTTTATTTGCCCTGGACTATTTAACTGTGTGCTCGCTTTCCCTGGTAGCACACTGACATTTTCCGGTTTTGGAGCTTGATGATAGGTGTGAACACTTTCCCTAAACAACTGGCACAGAAATATTTTCATGTGGAAGGAGAATTTGGCCAAGAATGTTTGTGGCCACTAAATTTTAAGATGGGCTTCTAAATTCTCTAGTTGTTTTTGCAGCTGACTAAATAAATTGGAAGGCAGCCAGAGAGACAGCAGAGTCCAGTCGGTAGTTCAGCAACAATAAAAGGCTTCGGAGAACTTTATCAAAGCTTCCATTAACCCCCTGCTGATGTCCTCAAACAGGATTTTTCTGAGGGAGTAGAAACACAAAAGCTAGGCTGCACAACTGCCCCTGTGTGTCCATTCACAGTTTTTAAACCCACACAGTTACTAATTAAAATGCCATGCAGAGTAGCACAAATAAACATCACTAGCCCCCGAAGCCCAAAAGTTTCTGCATTGGCTCATAGTTTGGAGGGCAGGATGCTGAACTGACCCCAAAGGGTGGGTGAAGCAGCCCATTCTGGTTCAGATAGTCGGTCCTTGTGAAATGTGTGTCAAGTCCATCCATATGCATGAAATCCCACTCCCAGGATGCCATCCCAAGGCAGCCCGTTATATTTTATTTATGTGTTGCATAGCATTGCGCTAAACCGTGAGGGCTAAATAGAGCTGTGGCATGCCTGCTGCCTCCCTATAATCATGTTTGCCAGATTCTGGTGGACATCAAAATGCTGAGCAGACGAGTGAATACTGCTTCTTTCATTGAGAAATGTCACTTCAGATTTAGCCCCACGTGTGAACTGGTGTGCAGGGAGCTCTTTATTGTCATGGCAGGGCTCCAGTGGGCTTCCCCTCCCAAACAAAGTGGGCAAAGGCGTAGCCTCCCTCTGCATCCACTTGAAGGATTTCATGGCGTCTCCTTAGATTAAGGTAATCTGCCTTCATTACTAAATTCAACAGCCAGAGCCCCAGAACTTTGTGTGCACTCTGAGAAAGGATTCGGGGTCTCTGGAAGTTGTGGTTTGGAAACTGGCAATAGCAAAAGTTGGCCACGGTTTTGTTATTTGCTTTTTTTAAATGCAGTCAAAAGAGATGTAGGAAGCTCAAGCATTTGTATTTTATTCCTGTGGTCATTTGTATTTCAAACCATCCCTTATGGAAAAATCCTACTGTTAATTTAAAAGGAAATGATAGCTTTTGTCTCAGCCTTCTGAACTGTTCCTGCAGAGTTTATTAGGATTTTTATCCCTGCTATCGAATTCTATCACCTAGTCTTTTAAAGACAATTGACTGATTCTGATTTTTTTATTAAATTCTTCTACTGCTCCATAAAATATCTTTGCTTTTGTCTGTATTAAAATCTATTGAAAGTATCAATGGATTATTACAGTCAGAAATACCCTTAAACTGTAATATGCTTTGGATATAAAAGTCTTCCAATTCCATAGATAACCAAAGGCTAAAAGGAAAGCACTGAAATTTTTAATTAGCTTTTTATTTTTTTTTTTGATTTTCCATGTTGCCGTTAAGCGGTCTTGTCAAGAGATAATAGAACAAGACAGTTTTGACTAAGCAAAAAATAGGAAAGTATAGTGGGCTGGAAGAGGTGTCTCGTATATGAATTGAGTTTTGTGTGCTGTCCCATTTATTTTAGCAAACAAATCAAGGCATGATCTGGAGACAGCCCGTACAAGGGCTCCCTGGGAAGATTGCGCTTGTCTCGGTAACAGACTGCGTTCTTTAAATCTGTCCTCTGAATCAGCCCCAATTTATCTTCCCAGCATAAAAGGGAATGCAGATGGAGTAGCCACAGCCTCCCTTATAGTTTATCAGGATATTGTGCATGCACATAAATAAGGCAGAAAGTGACTGGAATGTGAAAGTGGCTGAGTGTTAAATCCCGTGTTTTCCCGGCTCCCTGGGCGCTCGGGGATGGAGCAGCCAGGGCAGTCCTGGAGGAGCTGCAGGGTTTGTGGCTCTCTGGGGCACTCCAGACAGGGGGTGCAGACCCTGGGGTGCCTTTGCAAGAGCCTCTTGCTTTCACTGCTGCCCGTGCTGAAGGGTAAAACTGCATCTGGGGAAGGACAATGTGAAAAGGGTGGATTGGCTCAGAAGGAGACTTCTCAGCACTGCTTGCACAAGTGGCAGTTTGCTTTAACCAGAGAATATTTTTATTCATATTAGTTGCACTGACAAGCTGTAGGTTCGAAGGGCTTTGTAGCACAGGGCTTCCCTATCTTATTTTTGGTCTGGGTGATCCTGAATGGAAGGTACCAGCTTCACCTGGATTAAATGAGAAGATGATAAAGTATTTGGACCTTGATGACAAAAATGAACTTAACCCATAACAGTGAACCTTACAGGGAGGAGAGAAATAACATTGAAAAATTAATTGTGTGCTGTTGCAAGAAGAAATGATTGTTGAATTGCAGGTTTATGGTTTTAACTTTCAATCCATATCCTGTGCTGGTCTCAGTTCCACCCTGCAGCACCCTTAGGAGCCCTGGCCACAGTGGGGAGGAAAGGTTGCTGGAGAAATCATCCCAGGAGCTGGGGTGGGCTCCTCTCAGTGCCATCCTGTCTGCAGAAATATGGTATTGGAAACAAAGGTCCAAACTCAGAATACAGACCAGTCTGTTGGACTGCTGCACAAATTATTGTTTTCATGGGCTTTTATTTGCCCAGACTGTAGCTCAGTACCCTCCCAGGACAGAAATCTGGCTGGTCTTTGTACAGCTCAATATCCTCATAGCCTCACAAGGTTAAAATTTTTTTAAAAAATTATTTAATTATTTTTAGGATTGAAAATTTTCAGACTTCGTAATGGCTCTTGCATTGCACAGGAAACCAATTATTCTTTGCAATGTTTTACACTGAGGCAGTCACCTTTAGTATTTAATTGCTGATTACACTTGGGGTTTTTCCAATTGACACAATTTTAAAACAAATAATGCACTGGTTTTCAGTATCCAGCATAAAACCAAAATAATGAAACCCCTTTATAAGTTTAATTATGTGCCACCTATGATGTAATTGGCTACTGACATCATGAACTAAGATTTTAATTTTAAGGTTTATGTTTTCAGGAAGTTTAGGACTCTTCCCCAGTTTGTACCTCATTTTTTTTTTTTTTTTTTTAATGAATGGCAAACATAGGTAATTTTGCTTTTTGCAGCAACACTGTGTGCAGAGTTTTTTCTCTCTCATTGGGTCTATTAATGATTTTTAATTTCCTGAACAAATCTGCCTGTTGTGGGTGAAGGAAAGGGGGTTTAATTCAGTTCCAGCGAAAGGGCCTGGTGGGAGAGCTCCAAGTGTGTGTTAAGTGTGCTGCAGTCTGATTCTCTGTGTACTTTCCAAAAGCACAGAGTGTCTTTGTTTCCTGGAGAAGAGATACTTAGATGGGGGAATATGACAGAGTGTCCTGTAGCATCCTGGAAGAATGAGGATCTGCAGGTGCTGTCAGAGCAGTGTCCTTCACAAAGTGCTACTAACCTGAGCCCAGAAAACCCAAACTTGATTCAGTCTCAAGCATTGCTCAACAGCACAGAGATAGAGACTGTATCGTGTCAAATCCACCTAACCTTTGTACAGAAGGTACTTCACCAGGGTTCCAGCTGAAAGCTCTGGGTATCAACTATAATTGAAATTTATAGCTTGTTCAGCTGAAATGCAAATATGTAAATGCAAACCTTCTGCACCAGCCTATCCTGTGTGATGGAACTCAAACTAAATATGGCTGAAGTTGCTTACCTTTGGTGGCTTTGAAACAAGCTATGTTCTCAAGTGTTAAGATGAGAATTGTGATTTCTACTGTTGAGTGAGTCCTGGGTTTGGATCCTGTTGGGTGCTGCAGGCTCTGGAGGGAATGGTTGAGACCTGGCCTGCAGTTGCTGTGGGGGCCGTGGGTCACAGTGGAAGTAAAATGTTTACAATTTTATTACTTTTTCTTCCCTCAAGAGTCTTGCCATTTCTGACTTTGCCATTTGGGTTTCTCAGATCAATCACCCAAAATCTAAATCTCTGCTATTACTGAAGCTCTTCAGAAGCCAGGATGAGGCAATGTGGCCAAATCTATTTATTATAACAGCAAATGCTGCAGTATCAGAATGAGTCATGCCATTTATTTATTTTTTTTTTATTTTGTTTAGAAGATACTTCAGTATTTCCATCTAAGTGGCAAATAGGGCAGAGGCTTCTGTTTGTCTGGATTTTAAAAAGGCTTTTAAGCAGCACTTTTACAAAATCTAATATTCTTAATGCTGAAGATAAGTGACAAAGGATGTTATTTAGCTCATGTATATACATCATCTAGACATCCATGTTTCAAGTAAATAAAAAGTAACTGTGTGAGAGCCAAGGAGGGCAGCATTAGGAGATGTGTTGCCTTGGGTGCCAAATCACACATTTGCCCCATAATGGATTAAGCTTTATGCCATAACTGTTGGGGTAACACATGCTCAGGTCACTTGGTGGTAAGTATAAGAAGGGACCAGGGGGCAGAAAATAGGCTTTCTGTTAATAGATACAGACATGGGGCATCAGGTGAGAGCTTTCCTATGCCCTGTGAGACAAAGGGTTGCCCCTTTGGGCTATTACAATATTTTATGTTGTTTTATGGATTACTGAAACACTCTTGTAGAGGTTTGAAAGCTGCACACACCAAATGGTTTGCAGGGCACAGATACAGTATGTCATTTCATTGGTTGTGTACAATTTAAGAACAGCTTTTCCCTTCCTGTGTGTTGACTCATGACTGTGTGCAAATGTCTTAACTGTGGGCAGGAGGATGGCAGGATGAAGGAGGAGTAGCTGAATGGTTGCTTGATTTGAGGAAATGCTTAGAGAATGGGGTCTCATTTGAGGGTAAGTGTTGTTTCTTTAAAGGTAGCTTTGATTTCCTGGTGGAAGGGATGGGGGGAGTGGAGTTCCTTTAGAAAAGGCAGCTCAGCAGATCCCCCTCCTATGCAGCAGTGCAGGGGTGAAAGATTCTTTCTGGGGAGGAATTAACTCTGATGGTTCCTTCTGGCTCCCTGGGAGGAACAGCAGGGTGTGGGGGTAAGGCAGAGTTGCCCTGAGGGAAAGATGCTAAGTGGGGCATTTTGCTCCAGACTACTTATTTTGAACTGTTGGGGAATGCTCCATTTCCAACATTATTGTCTGCTTTAATAACTAGGGGTTATGGTCTCTTAATTCCTCCTTTCAGCTCCCCAGAGCCACTGTCCTCAGGGGTGCTGTACATTGTGTCACAGCACCAGGAGTTTCTGGTGGTCTGTGCTTACTTGGACCAGCATCTGGGAAATAAGAGGATGATTACAGCACATCCTTCCCACAAGGTCCCAAAATTCAGTCCCACCTCTAAGTGAGACAGCTCTGGACCACAGCAGTCTCTCTTTACATGGATTGCCTGGCCTATTTTTTCTGCTTCTCTCAAGCCAATATAATGCAGTGGAGCATCACTGTTGGCTTCTTTAGGCTACAAAATTTATGGTTGTTTATACTGGGTCAGATTCCAAGCTCAACTAGAGGGAAGAGTAACTGCAACGTGACCTGCTTTGTGACCAGCGGCTCCAAACCTGCTCGGGTCAGACAGCTGCTGACTAATTCCCCATCTTAACAAATTACTTATAGCTCTGGAGTTTCTGGAGCAGCTCACAGCTCAAAGTATGTTCACCCTTCCATGTTAATCATTCTAGCATTTAGAAATGTTTTGATGCTGGGGTTTTTTAAGTGGTTGTGATGTTCAGATAGATTTTATAAATTGCCTTCCAACTGAAAGGCTTGTTTTCCTGTTTGTTTTAAACTGGCATTCATACATACAGGAAATACACAGTATTCTGCCATGTTTCTGTTGGCAACTATTAAGTTACCCTTGTCAGAACATGCCAACAGGATTTCTTAGCAAACTAGCAGAAAGAAAACAAGCAGTTTTCAGACGAAACAGACCCCATGCTTGAGTTGCAATACAAATCTCTTGCTAAATGCTATGTAGATTCTATAATCTTTTGGTTTAAGGCAATCTTTGGGATTGTAGGTTGCAGATCCAGATCTTTGGACTAATTCCAGGCCCACATTGCATAAGCTGATATCATTATTTGGCCTTCAAAATTGGAGGAGCCGGTACCTGAAAATAATGTATTGCTGTCAAGAGCTGGCCCTCTGATCAGCAGAACAAGCCATCTCCTGGGCTTGCAAAATCTTCCTCATCCCCCCTTCATTTCTGCTGTAAACCACAGGCAACTGTGGTCACATCTCAGTTCCGATAATAGTTTTGATCCAAATGAGAGCAGTTCTGGTATGTTGAATTAGTCTGTGCTAAAAGTGACACAGAACTGGATGTGCAGCCCAGAAAAGACACAGGCTCTTTGTGGATCCTCAGCAGCCACTGCAAGTCGCCAAGAAATGAAGCTGCACTTAGGTGGTAGAAGTACAGCACTCTAATAATCCTCAGCTACTACTATTTGTTGCTGCTGAGAGCCTGGTTTTTCCTTCAAGCTTTGATTTGATGCAAGTCAGAGCCAGCTTTTGTGGTTTGGCAAGATTTGCAGCACAGGTTCTTTTGGGAGAGGCAAGAAATGAAAACTTTAAAACAGAGGAAATGTTTAAAACATAATAATACCGTGTTAACAGTCTTTAAAATCTCATTTTCTAGCTCCTTTCTTTATGAACACATCATTACAAATAAGTGGTGTGAGTTGGTCCCTAGGTTTGAGAGCCTGTCACTTGTTTTTCTCTGAGGTCTGTGACTGGGTTGCAGAGCCTGGAAAGTAAGGGAAGATCCCCTGTGCCTGTTATTTTGGGCTGAAGGCATTCTGTGAGAATATCCTGTGGCCAAGCTGGTGCTTTCCCTCAGCAGAGTAATTTCTAGCAACAAGGAGGGGAAGTTCAGTTCAGCAGCATTAGGGCTGGTTAAAGGGGCTGGGAGAGAGAGGCCAAGCTCAGCTGTGACCCTGCTGCTCTGCCTGGCCAGGATTTCCACGTGTGGGTGGATGACCTGGGGCACTTCACTGGGCAGGCACAGGAGGTTTAAAGTCTCTGCTCCAAACCCTGGGGTGCTGGCCTGAGTGCTGGTGTGCCTCTCCAGGCTGGGAGGTGCTCCTGGCAGCCTCATTCCCGGGGGAAGGACCGGCAGACGGTGGGAAGGCACAGCGCTCGGGAATGCCTTGGGAAGCTTCCATGGCTCGCTCGAGCAAGATCTTCTAGATCCTTGTCCAAGTCCTAACCTGGTCCAGTCATCACTAGTACAAATGTTTTCTTCACTTTTACAGAGGGAATAATGAAAAAAGCCCCAAATATGCATGTGGTTAGTTTTTAAAGTGCTTGGCAGCCCGCAGACCCTGGCAGGTCGCTCGGAGAAGGCGTAGCTGTGGTGCTGACAGTGAGGAATGGGAATGCCAGACTCCAGCTTGGCTCCTCAGACTGCACAGACATCAAATCTGGGGCTGCACATCACCTCACACATCTGCAGGAGCCTTTCCTGTGCTTAGCCTGATGGGCATACATGGCTTGTACATATGCTTTGCATATGTTTGGAACTTGGTCATGCTAAAATGTTTTCTGATCCTGATGAGGCCATATCTGGAGTGCTGTGTCCAGTTCTGGGCTCCTCAGTACAAAAAATGAAAAGGAGCAACTGGAGAGAGTCCAGTGGATGCCACAAAGATGATGAGGGGTCTGGAGCATCTCTCTTATGAGGAGAGATTGTGGGAGCTGGGTCTGGTTAGTCTGGAGAAGAGAAGACTGAGGAGATCTCATTAATGCATACAAATATCTCAAAGGGATGCCAAGAGGATGGTGCCAGGCTCCTTTCAGTGGTGCCCCGTGATGGGACAGGGAGTAATGGCCAAAAACTAAAATACAAGCAGTTCCTCAGTATGAAGAACAGCAGTGGAGCAGCTGCCCAGGGAGGTCATGGAGTCTCTCCTTCTGGCAACATTCCAAACCCATTTGGATTAATTTCTGTGTAACCTGCCCAGGTGACCCTGCCTTGGCAGGGGATTGGACTGGATGGTCTCCAGAGGTCCCTTCCAACTCTAACAAATCACTGATTCTGTGAGAGAGAACTGCCCTCTTTTTAATTTATTCTGGTACATGTAACAAAAGAGGGTTGGATGTTCCTCTCTTCCCTCAATTTGAAGTTAGTGTGACATCTAGTCAATTAAGATCTCCTCTTTCATGTATAAAATGATCAGAATCTGATCAGAGCTCAGAACATGGACCTTTAAAATCATTAAAACCATATTTGATTCTTTGTGTTGCATATCCTTTTCCTGCTGTGAGATTATTTACAAATATAATTTATGAAATCTCATGTAAACACCCACAGTATTACAAGATAAATAGCCAAGCAGAAAACCTGAAATGTTTTCTTTCCAGGTTCCTTAAATACATTATGTCCTAATCAAGAGAAGATTTTTTTTAATGGTAGACCTTTTATTTTCTCGTTTTGATTTCTAAGAGGACTCTTCTTCAGTGTTAGATTCTCAGAAATATTTTTTCTTTTTTTAAGTAATTAATCATGGAGCAGGCTTTTAGTATCTACCCTGGAAGGTAAAAACCCTTAATCACAGTAACATCATTAGTGCTTTCAAGCATTTAATTTTGATGCTTGACAAAGCTCATAGCCATTGATAAGAACAAATAAGTGTTGTGTGCAATTGAGGGAATAAAGAAAAGCATGAAAACCCCTAAGCTTCAAGTAATTAAATTTAAATATGTTATTTGAATTTAGCTGAGATAATGTACAAACTGTGGGTATATTTTTCAGTCAGTGAAAGACCCCTTGAGTAAACAAGATCCATTTAAATTCAAATCATGGGGTGTGGAAAGTAAACCCTGCTGTGGGCAAGAAGGCATCTTCAATGAAACACTGGGCATTGTGTATCTTTGATATCTGAGTACTCATGTGCTGTAGTTTTATAAAGGGCTGTTTTCACTCATGGATGCCTACATGCCAGAAACTTTATTGCATCTATTTATTTCCTGGTTTTTTTTTTTTTTTCCCCTTTCCATTCTCCCCCACCCCTCCTAATTTGAACCAGTAATGAAAAACTGACACTCTGCCTCTGCCATCCTTTAAAGTGCCTCAAAACTGCTACAATTCAGTGCCTGCTAGCCTTGGGATATGGCTTTATGGCATTTGGGTGAAGTTTTTGTAGTACATCTGTGCTCTTTCTCTCTCTGTAGGCCGCAAGCTCAGAACTGAGGTAATAAAACTACTAGTAGGTGTTTAATGGCAGGTTATTGAGGAAGTAGATGAAAGAAAATTGCAACATTCACATCAGTAGGGAGCAGGGTTCTTAAGGGAGAGGAACTGCTGAGCTTTGAACTCAGGAAAGTTACACTTGGTGCTTTTGTTCAAGGAGAGACCCCTTTTCAGACACCAAAATACCTCATTCTGTGAAATGGGCTGTTCTGGTAGAATTGGAGCTTGGTATGTGCAGTCTGTGCATGTGTGGCTGAAAGCTTGCTGCTGTAAGCAGTGATGGTTGAGAAACAAGTCATTGCTTACTGCTCCTTTCCAAACATAAGGGAGCAGGGTAGAGGAAAGTACAAAAAGTGAGAGAAAAAGTGATCTCCCACTCCCTTCCATAAGTTTCATGGGAAACTGTGAACGTCTTAATTGTGTACATTATCCTTTTTGGTCAAGCTGTCCTCAATGTGTTTTATGTAGGAATGTGTGCATCTAATGAAGTTAGCCCACGCACATAGAGAAGAATATTCTGCCTTTTATTCTGCTTGTGATCAAAGCATCATTTTGCAACCTGTTACATGTTTATCTTCGCATCATCTCTAAGAGGCAATTTAAAGGCAAAAGGCAGAAGAACAAAGAATGTAAATATTTTGCACAAGCTCACTCAGGCTGTGTCTGCTGCTTGAAGTGCCATGTTGAGCTGGCAGTGCTGATGTCCTCTTTGTCCTGGGCAATATTGACCAGAGTCTCATGCCCCTTGGTAATACATGAGCAAGGAGAAACTGTTGTTCTTCCAGGAGTCCAGTCTTTTGGGTCAGATGGTGGACCCTGAAAAACAAAGGAAAAAAATAAACCTGATTTGTAGGGCCACTTGCAGAAGTAAAAGGGAATTGGTAACTGAGGACTGTATCCATGCAGTGGGATAACTGTAGTACCCTGTGGGTACTGAATCCAGTTCTTCAAGGTCCTCAGAGTTTCATCTCACCATCCTATTGCATGGACCATTGTAGGTCTGTGCTGCAGGGATGTCACCCCTGAAGAGCTTCTGGCAGTTCTGTAGTTGGCCTTTGGCATTCTTAGGATTTCTGTATAACATATGGAGAGGCAGGATGTGCAGTCAGAACAAAGTCAGGAACAAATGGCTCATCTGCAGAATCCAGGGCAAAAGAAGATACTGAAAGTTAAGGAAGATGAATTTGCATATAAAGGGCAGGAAGGAAAATGTAGAGCCACTGTTAAAAGTGTGAGGAGTAATGAAAGAATTGATGTACAAATCCTCTTTGTGTCCTGGAGGCCAGGAGTGTGTTGCTTATTCCAGTATGGTGTAGTGCCTAAGATCAGCTGTTCATTTTTGGGAAATGTGAGAAAGCCCTTGTTAAGCTATATAGAGCTGAGAGTCTTGCACAAGAAGGCTTAGTTAATATAAATTCTTCTGCTACAAATAGCCATTTTACAACAGAGAAGAAATGTGTTTTCATACAGCACTTACCAGCCCAATATTGAAGGACTCAGTAAATTCCAATATAGATGCCTGCTGAAATGAAATGGGAAACCAAGGAGGTTAAAGAGAGGATAAAGGAAAGAAAGTGAACTTTCTCTCTACAGTTCTTGAGGTCAGCCCAGCATAAGTGATGGATTCTCAGTAAAAAGAATTGCTTGTCTGCCCTGCATGAGGCAGCGATTAACTAAGCAGATTTCTCTCCGCTTGGCTTATCAGTAATGGCGTGTGCGTGTGTGTTTTTGGGTAACAAATCCGATTTCTAATTTATTAGCTGAGCAGTATTCTTATTGCAGAGGGGAATTAAAGAAAGGTTTGATTCTCTCTTGAGGAAGTGTGAGGTTATTAAGCAGGTTTGCAGTCATGCCACAGATATAATTTGATGGAGCACACCTGGATCCTCCCTGTTGGCTGTGTTTATAGTCTCCTCTGTCATTCAGTATTTGCCTTTGCCTGTGAGAGACAGACAAGGAAAAAAGAGATAAAGGTTTTGGAGGCATTTCTAACAGAGATGCCAAACTGTCAAATAGTAAATCAGGAAGCAGCTCCCTGATGGTTTCACATCAAGAGGAGACACCCTTTTGTGACTGCAGCATCTACCGGTTATTTTCACTTCCATCAGAACTGTCTGATATGGTCAAGTGGGTTTGAGGCTTTCAACATTCAATTTTCCTTTCATTTATAGTGACTGTTTTATTTCTTTGCCTTTCTTGGTAGTTTTCAAGGATACCTGTTTCAAGGATACTTTTAACTTTATTATGTTTTTGTGGATCGTCATCCCAAAGTTAACGGTAGAAAAAGAAACAAAAAGAAAGGGAAATGGGGAAAAAAGAGCAGCTACGGCATCAGGGGACAAAAGAAGAAATATATTCAATTTAGGAAGACCTCTAATCTCTGGTTATACAGGACAGCTTTGTTAGATAAGATTAAAAATTTCATGAATGTCGCTTTTTATCCCTGGAGACTCCGCCATTTATACCAGCTATTGTCAGCATCAAAAGAGCTTGATAACAGCTGGCTAGAGATGTGACCACACAGCAACACAACAGCAAGAAAGGGGCAGCCGTGTTCATAAATCTTCAGAAAACCCTTTCCCCATGCAGCCATGAATCTGCTGCTATCACAGGCAGAGGGAGAAGGCATTGTCCTCCAGCCAGCCAGAAACCTGAACTTCAGCATTAGCAGGGGCTCTTTAGACAGTGCACGCTGCACAAAGAGATGTTTTCCATTATCTTCTTCATTGCAGCCTTTATTACTGACACAGATACAGTTTAAAGGGTCTTGGAGTTTAGCTTGTTGCTAGGTAGAGTTTTTCCAAAAATGCTGCAGCCCGTACCCTTGGTGGTGCAATCCTGCTCTCTCTATTCATGGCATCAATGCAGCACCACATGGGACAGGGTCAGGGGATGCCATTTCAGCACACACTGGACCAGTCTCTGCTGTCTGTTGGCTGGGAAGGAGCTACCATAGCCAGAATCTGGCCCTTGGCTGCTCACAGATTTGGGCGTAAGCAGGGCAAGTTAGGAGGCACAGATTGGCTCAGACTCTTGAAATACAAGTTTTCTGGTTTTAATGGGAGGGACCAAATTCATATGTATTCAGCTTTACTCTGGCCTTACTTAATTCAGTGGCAATGTTTTTTCAGCTTTAGAGAAAACCAGATTGGGACCTCAGGAACCTCATAGTTCTTTTAAAGTAAATAGCTAATGGAATAGCACCGGTTAATTTTCTGAGATGGAAGAAAAAAATGACTGTGGACCAAAATGACACAGGACAAAAAGAAGAGATCCTTTTAGTACATGATCTCTTATGAAGGTTTTTATCTGGGCATCATGAATATTGCAATGTTTAGACAACTGTTACTTCAAAACTCACCTATCTAGTACTGTCCAGCATCCAAACCCAATCTTTCTTAGAGATGATTAAATGTAATTTTGGTAGAGAAAGCAGGAAAGATCTTCAATGCTTCGAATTTCCCCTCACCCCGCCCCCCAAGAAAAGCACAGTTTCTGAAAGTGCTCATACTGTGAAAGTCATAACTAAAAATACACGTTCCTCATTAAAAGTAAATTATTGCTTATGATGTTGTTTTGTTTTCTTTTCTTCTGGCAGCTCCGTCCCCGATTGCATTGATCCAGGCTAAGGAGATAACCAGGCACAGCGTTGCCTTGGCTTGGCTGGAGCCTGACAGGCCAAATGGAGTCATCCTGGAGTATGAGGTCAAATACTATGAAAAGGTACTTCTTGAAAATGGACAAGCAAGGAATTCCCTTTGGGCTTGGGCAGAGTTTTTTTTACTTCATTCCACTGCAGTTTATTTCCAGATAGGATTCCATCATTTGAAACCAAATAGATTCAGTTTAATAAAATCCAATTAAGGATTTCATGCACTTGAATGGTTGCTTGAAAGAGTAAGACTCTTAGGCTGTTCCTGCTGTATGGTATGAGTTTATTTTGTCATTTCTTTCCTACCTAGAAACTGGGCTTTTATAGCAATCACATTTATAATGAGAGTCAATAATGTTGGGCAGGAGTGAGACATTAGCTTTACTTCATAGACAGAAGTATAATAATGAAGTATATCACAGAGCCATAATAATAAGATCTGTTTGCCGACAGCCTCTGCTTAGAGTGATAGTGTGGACTGGCTGCCTTTTAATAGAAAATAAGGAGAGAAAATTAGATTCTTCATACTTTCCAAGTTAGAGGGAGATGTTATTCCTTCAAATACCTTCTCAAGTAGGGAATTATGAAAAGAGCTATTTTCTTTGAAAGCTCTCTGCAAAAATGAACAATTACCTGCTCTCGCTTGTGTGCGCTCTCACATGCACACGCATACTTCTAATTTTTTTTTTATTAAAAAAAAAAATCACTTACTTGCTTTCCACATAAAGAAGAAGGCATCTGATTTTCAGGGAAGCTGGATTATTACATTTTCTGTTAGATTTTCCAGCCAAAAATAGAACAATTTTTAGTACTGGACTTTCTGGAAGACATTT
Source organism: Erithacus rubecula (assembly GCF_903797595.1). Taxonomy (NCBI): domain Eukaryota; kingdom Metazoa; phylum Chordata; class Aves; order Passeriformes; family Muscicapidae; genus Erithacus; species Erithacus rubecula. The sequence continues at coordinate 17,029,894 of NC_136663.1, forward strand.
TCTAAGTCTTTTCTTTTAAAAATATTTTTATCATTTTTTAATATGTCTTCTGGTGGATAGGAAGAAAAAGAAAGTGCCAGCATGTGTGAGTAAAATGTGCTTGTTCATCAAGAGGATCCTATTTGAATGCTTGGCTGTTTTCCAAAGGTTTTCATTGTGTGACTTCTTAAATAATCAGTGATATATGAGCATCATACCTATGCCTCATCCTCCTTTTTTGGCTGGCTCAGAGCCCCGTGCAGCAGTCAGATTGAGCAAGGGACGTATTTTGGGAATTCCTTTGCCGTTACTCACGGTCTTTGATCAGGGCAGCTTGGCAGGGCAGCGGGGGTGCAGGTTCAGGGTGCAGGGAGGCGTTTCATTTCCGTGCTGACGGCTGTGTCGCGGCGCGGGCAGGACCAGAACGAGCGCAGCTATCGCATCGTGAAGACGGCCTCCAGGAGCACCGACATCAAGGGGCTCAACCCGCTGACCTCGTACGTGTTCCACGTGCGCGCCAGGACGGCGGCGGGCTACGGCGACTTCAGCGGCCCCTTCGAGTTCACCACCAACACAGGTACCCACTGCCACGCCTCGCGGGTAACGCAGAGATGCGGCCCAGTTACATATCTGCAGAATAAGGGGTAATTTATTTCACAGCCGGAATAGGGTCCTCGGTAGCCGCAGTCACAAAGGACAGCGCTGGGACTGGCGCCGGGTGAACACGCTCTGATCCGATCTCTAGCACATCCGATCCCCCAGTGTTCACACAACCGCCCTGGCCAGTCCTGCTTTTATACAGTTTCTCCTAGCCTGGAGCAGAGCTCTTTGTTTCTTTTCGGTGTTCCAAATATTCATGTAGTTCTTTCTCTGCATTGGGCTGGACAAAACCATATTCTGGGGAATGATGAATTCTGACGAGTGCAGATCTCGGTTTACGGTACTTGTTGGGTCGCTCATCGCTTGGGTGTTCCCTGGACAGTTTCTGAGAGAGCCATCTCCATTGGGGCTATATCTATTTACTTGTTATTCCGAGCTCCTCAGCTTTAGTTGGCGGTCACAATGTTGTGATGAAGCAATCTCTGTCCCTTCCTCCTCGGTTTTTGGTTTCCGAGGGTTTTTTTAATTACTTTATTCATACAAACGTTATTTATCCGACATTAATTTACAAACGAACACGAATTACATCATAACATATGTTACACATGGAACTCTGGGCTCTGCTGCTCGCCCTCCAGCACAGAGTGCAGAGATGGCTGGGTGGGAGCTGGGAGGTTCCCATTGGGTGCTGTGGCATGTGTGCCATGGAAAATGCTCCTCCGTGGCCACAGGGCTGCTAGGGGGCCATGGAGCTGACCCCAGACATCTATTTGGAGCTGCTGTATTGTAGATTCTAGCAATGACAGTCCTTCCCTGTGGCATAAGGAACCGGGCACCCCATAAACACTTGGAAGCCATTGATGCTTCAGAGATTCTGTTTTCTGTAAAAACAGACATTTGCACGTTTCTGGAATATCTGATTTCAAGGAGAATAGGGCCCTGCTACTCCTCTTTACAAGCTATCAACATAGATCACTTAGGTGTCCTACATCAGCTCCCATATTTGCACTTTTCCTTAGACAGCTATGTAAAGACAAGAATGTTCAAACTGCATTGTCAGTAGGGCTTTTCACTTTGCTCAAGGAAACATGCAGATTTAGCCCCCAAAATGTTTGCTTTTCAGTGGCAGAAAGGCGCTGTGACCAAGCCTATTTTATTTTGGACATACAGGTCTCATTAAATCAAGTTAAGGTCATGCCAGTTAGTGGCAATATCATTCAGGATGTTAACAACTGAAAACAATCCATCAGGAGGAGAGTAGACATTTTAAAATAACTTACTCTCCTACTGTCAGTTGCAAAGTGATCATCTGGCCCCCCTGAGAGAAAAAGGAGGAGGAAAGAAGTATGAAAAGCAATTAGAAAAGCAAAAAATGTAGTCATTATACCCTCTGAGCAGCCCTGGAGGGGAGAAGGAGAGGGAGTCCTTGTTTCTGGTGAAGTTCCCCAAATCATTATCAAACATCATGTCTTCAGCTCATTAGCACCCTGTTGCAAAATTGTGTCAAGTAAAGGCCTGAAAGTAGATTTGAGTGCTTCTCTAAACTGCCTTGGTCAGGCAGAAAGCTCATTGAGTGCTACCTAGGTTGATTTTTTGAGGTTGTCTGACACAAATGCTCCTTTTCTGTTTTCAGTGCCTTCCCCCATCATTGGCGATGGTACCAACCCCACAGTGCTTCTTGTTTCAGTGGCTGGCAGTGTTGTTCTTGTGGTCATTCTCATTGCAGCCTTTGTCATCAGCAGGAGGTAAGAACTTAAGCTTCTCTCTCCTTCTCTCTCTTTCATCAGGGAGCTTTTTGTCTCCTCCAAACAAAGCTAAATTCTTTGATTAGCATCATAAACAGTACATTTGCATTACAAGCCTTCTCCCATGTAGCTTTGATCTTCTCGACATTAGTACCAAGCAGCATGTGATGTAATGGCAATAGTTCCAGCTCTATTTGCCCTTCAAATGCAAAGCTGATTCCAATAACTGGCATTGAGAAGCAAGCCAGCTAGAGACTTGTGGTTAGTGTAATTTGAAGTTAAGTTTAATGGGTATGGGTACAGTAGATTTTCTTGGACTGACTCCTGATGGACAGGGAATAAACAATGGCAGTTTTGTTAACCAAGCCATCAGACTGCTATGCTGTGATTTTTGTGTTAGTCTATGAGTCTGTGTTAGTCCTTGCTGTGTGAGGGGATATGACTGTAAAATGGAAGCCAGTCATTCAGCATCAGATGCAGTAACACAGCAGAGCTGGATCAATGGTTATTTCCATCGATGCAGCACCATAATCTTCTACCAAGTCCTTGTTCATTCTCCCAAATTCAACCCAGGCATCAGGAACAATCCTGTGAGTGGGAGGACAGTGTAGCAGAAACACAGTATGAGTGTTTCTGTCTTCATTTTTATGTTCAGTCTCATTTAAAAAGATCAGCATGATCTTGTTTCAGTGTAATTTTGAGATAAAACTGGTTGTGTCATTACTGCATCTGAAGCCTGGGATCTGAGGGATGCACATTTTGTCAGTCTCTGTTGGTCAGTTTAATGGCATCAGCTGCAAATGTGCTTAAACTCCTCTTCATTTGCTCTCCTTAAATTGTCCTAGAGAGCAGTTAAGTGACTATGATTGTAATATCTGGAAAGTGCATTGTGATCACTTTCTGTGGGTGTTCAACTCAAAGCCTCCATGCTGGCAAGAGGAAAGAGGAGCAGAACATATGAAAATGTGGTGTGGAGAGACAGGTTTATTAAAAGCCATTGCAACAGAAAATAGCATCACTGAGTTTGATGACTTAATCTCCTCTCTGCTTTTATTGATTACTTTATTATTTAAGGTAGGATTGATAGCAGGATACATTGGATTTCTAATTATGAGTCGCCACCTTGGAGAATTGAGCCTGTCGAGCTGCTTTGAGATGATTCCTTCCCCTTCTTCCCCTCTAAAAAAATGTCTCTTCCCAAGGCTGATAAACACTGCTTGGTGATTGGCCCTCAATGGATCACTCTTTAGAAAATGAACTGTCAACCCCTTGCCCTGGTATTGATTCTCGTTAGGATGGGCTGTAAAGCTGTCAGAGGAGAGGCTGCTGGAGCCAGGTGCTGACAGACCTGCTGGGCTCAGACAGCTCTGCCCAGGGCTGGCTGCTCACTCAGCTCTGCCCTCAAAGCAATGCTGAGCAGGTGGGCAGCAGGGACAAAGCCTGGGCCAGGCACTGTGGCAGTGGAGATAAAAGCATCCTGGTGGCCATGGGGAATGTCCCGTGGCTCTGCACTGGTATCTCTCAGAGAGGCCAGGGAAAGGGAAAGACAGAGCAAGAGGAATGAAATACCAGGACAGTGAAACTACTCCGTGCATATTAATGCAAGGTGCCTTGCTAATTAATAGCCCTCAATACACAGCTCTCCAGTAGCTGGAAGTAGCTCTCAATAAACAGAATCTACTTTAACATTCACTGTTACTCTAATGATTTTAAGCACTATCACAATGTCATTTAGAGGTGTGGGCTTTGGGGATATTTCACGATGTTCCTACGCCAGCAGAAGTTAATAGCAAAATAATTATACTTTGTTCCAAAATTACTTCAGATGAGAAAAACCTCTTCTGTCCAGACAGTCCCTGTTGAGAAGGTTTTGTAATCTAACCATGACCTAAAAGTCATATTTGTACAATCAAACCTGTGCTTTGGCCTGCAGACATGGCCTCTCTGCATCCACGAGCCAAATATGGGAACTGGGAATATGCTGTGGGTGCCCACTTTGGAGCACTGGGTTATTGCTGGTAATTTAGCCTCACGCTTTTTTCAAGGCATCATTCAAATCCCAAAATTCATCTTTACAGCAGAATTAGTCGAAGGACTTTGCCTTGAGGCAGCTCAAGCTGTTTGGCTCTGTCCTGCTATGGGAGAACCAATCTGCCTATTGCTGGTTTAAACTTCCCAAGGTTTGGATGGGGACATCCTTGGAGCAGCAGTCAGGACATGGCTGGGTGTTCCTAAACCCCACTGAAGGAATGCTGGGGGAAATTGCAGAGTCTCAAAATGAGTTGTAAAGGATTTGGGGAAGTGTAAAACAGAAACACCTTCTAAAAGGGAGAGTAAGTTGGTGAGGAGTGAGGAATAAGATGGTCTGACCAAATCCTCTGGTGATCTGAAGGTTTTCTCAGTAATTCTCCCAGCTGACAGACTGACCTGTCTCTGCTGTGCTGGCACATTTGCCCATGTTTTTTTTGGTGCTGTTGGAGCAGGGTCTGTGCCAGCCCAGTGCTGAGCCCCTCTTTGTGTGGGAAGGAGGAGGTGGGAGCAGGGGCATGGAACCAGGTCCTGCTGTTTCACCTCAGTGCCTGCAAATTCCCCCTGCTGTTAACTCCTCTTCATCAGCAGCCCCACCTGTAGCTCTGCCTGTCTCTGACCCCTGCAGTTCCTGAAAGCTTCTGTGTTCTTTCCCTGAATACCGGCTGCTTAATCAGCACTGCCCAAATCCCTGTAATGAGGGTCCAGGTCTGTGACAAAGGCTCCCTTCTGGCACTCAGGTGAGCTGCCCCAGCCTGTGCCCCGTGGCTGGGGCTGCTGGGCTGCTCTGCAGGACAATGGCACTCAGCAGTGTCCTGCCCAAAGCCAGGCAGGAGAGGTCAGCAGGTGACCCGGACAGAGGTGGAAGTAGGTAGTTAGTTAAGAAGGTATTATTTAAACTTAATAAGCTACAATTACATTGCTTGAACAGTAATCCCTTTGTTTCCCTTTGCTTTTTGTTGTCTTTGAGTTTTAGTGGGGAAGGTTATTTTTTAATCTGTTGTGAGGGTGCTTGTACTTTTTAAAAATAAGATAAAGAGAATTTTTTTCATACTTAAAATGCTTTCATGCAAAATCTGTTTGCATTTTGTATTTCCCATCTGTGCCTGAACATTAATAAAATTAATTTGAAGGATGCTGATTAAAATGCAGCATCGTCTTTTTCCCTTTTTTTTTTTTTCTTTTGGGAGAAGTTGTATAATGCCTGAAACAATCTCTGCAGTCCCCTTAACTGGCCTGGTCTTTTATGGCCTTGGGTGAGATTTGTGTTGCCTCTTCCTTCTTACTCAGCTCAGTAACTGGGAGCAGAACATCATCCCATCATTTCACTCAGCTCTGTTATACCAGTGCTGTAAGTTCTGGGGCAAATAAACTGTTTAAATGGCTGTTTGGATCCAGTGTGGGTTTTAATAACGCTCTTCTTGTGATTGTAGCCATTTTTTCAGTTATTTGTGTCAAGAAAAGAAGCTCCCACTGGCTTATGGTTGTATGTGTACCTGCTTTTTCTGTCTGATCACAAGTCCTGTCAATGCTGGGAGCTGCAATGCTTGGTTCAAAGATCAGGTTGTCTTCACATGTCAAACAGGATTTTTTTCCCTCCGTTTCATGGTTAATTTATATTTTTTTATTCTTGGCACAGTGTGTTGTATGATGTGACCCAGCACGAGGAGTGCAAAGGCAAGGGCTGGGAGATGGGCTCCCATCTGACAGCAGTGGGAAGCTGCCATTCCCCACAGGGCAGGTGCAGAGTGGGAAGTGAGATGCTTTTTGCTAAGGGGCAGAGGGGTTTTGCTGACAGGAGAGGTATGGTAAGACTCAGGGAGATTTGCTGCAAGTGAGCCTCTCAGTTATGTCTTTTCTTCCTGTTATCTGTGAGTTTTTTGACCCCTTTTAACTCACATCTTCCAGGTTTTTGTTGTACCTGCTCCCATTTTCCTCTTCTCCTTGTTCACCATTTCCAGCCTGTCAATTAACCCAGTCTCACCCTGATGTCCCTGGTAGGTCTGGTTGTCCCCTGCCCCACTCCAGGCAGCAGCTGCAGATCGCTGGCAGTGCCAGTCTCACCTCCTGTTCTCTAGGCTTGGCTTTTCCTTCTGCTTTCCCTCTTCTCTCCACTCCAGCCTCTTGGGAAACCTGGATTTCCCAGGAACGGGCAAACTGAGAGTAAACAACAGTAAACCCTTCTCTTCAGCAGTGTCTGCTCTGTGCTTGGTTCTGGACATTCATGGATGGATGGGTAAAAGCCCAAATCATTTCTCTGCATCTGCATACCACTGGGTGCTGGGCAACTTCAAATTCCTACACATTTGGCTGAGCAGACTCCTAAATATCCTCCCTAATGGACTAACTTCTTGTATTAGCTTTTCATAGTGCTCCTTGTCCATTGAAGCTGAAAGCTGAACTAATTAAATACATAACTAGATTGCAATATCACAAGTGTAGGTGTAGAAGTAGTAATCTATAGAATTAACATACTCTGCTATGTTATTGCCTCCAGCTCAGAGAGTTAGAGAGTTAGTAGAAGAGGTCTGCCATCAGGAGTTCTTCATCCTCTTCAATTAAGCAGTGATTAAAAGAATAAGCAAAATTCTTGGGATCTTAAATTTTGATGGTCAGGGTTGGTGGTATTCCTTGTTTTTCTGCTGAGATCCTGATTTCTGTGTTAAGAGACTTGTTTCCAGTTTTAAATTTGCAGTTAAATAAGTGTATTGATGTTGGCATTTACCTAATGATGTCTGAAAGTCAATCTACCAAAACACCTCCGTTGTAGCATTTAAATCCCTGTGTGGTAGTGCTAAAAAGCAATTTGGCCCCTCAATTGCAAAAGCAAGTTTGAAGAAAAAGTAGCTGAAGCATGAACGTTTTTTTTTTTTCTTTCTTTGAACGCTGAGGTATAAATGGATGTGTGTTTCCTTTGGTGCTCTGTTGATGCCAGCAGCACCTAGAGGAGTGTGAGGATCTGGCTGTGTGTTGTGTCATGGCTGTGGCAGTGCCAGCAGCTCAAGTCTCTGCAGGTCAGGAGTGCCCAGCTTGTTCCAGGGTGAGATGCTCATTCTGAGCTGACATGCTGTGTTTTGTTCTGACAGGCGCAGTAAGTACAGCAAGGCAAAGCAAGAGGCAGATGAGGAGAAACACTTGAACCAAGGTAAAGAGCCCTGCTGCTTGGGGCTTTGGGGCTGTAAAACATGGCTCATGCTCTGGTGATTGGGAAATAAGTGATTGCATTCCTCTTGAGGTGAATGGGTTTCTGGTTTCCCCTCTTGCAAATGTCCTGCTTCAACATTTATTTAGTAACAGGGTAAATATAAGTATCTGGGTAAAATGTTCTGAGGGTGCAGACAGGAGAAGGGTTTATCAAATTTTTCCATTGTTCCTTGCCATGAAAGATAACTGCTCCTAACCACTTGATTTCTAGGCAGGATTTTTCCTCACAACACTCTGCTAAGCAGTTTCTGAATGGGCCAGAGGCAATCCTGCAGAAAAGGGGATGTGAACTTTGCTGCCTTTTTTCCAAAACTGAATCCTATTGTTACTTCCATTACCAAACCCAGTACCTGAGCTCAGAATTCCCTGGCTCCCATAGGAAAAAGGGACATGCTTTAGTCTCATAGTCCATAACAGATTCTGCTAATGATGACAGTGATTTGTGAAGCTCATTAATTGGCAAAAGCTTGATTCCTTACGTCAATATTGGGAAATATGAAATGTTTACACTTTAAAATATTGCACTGGGGGGAAAAAATACTTAAGTCCTTCCTTCCTTATCAGTCATTCCTGGCTTACAGAACATTTTTATTGTACACTGTCTTTGCTGTTGTATATCATTAAGGCTTCAGTCTCATATGTTCTGTGTTCAGCAGCATGTAGATCAGTGACTTCAAATAAAACATTTCTGCCTTGCAGGTGTTAGAACATATGTGGATCCTTTTACATATGAGGATCCAAACCAAGCTGTGAGGGAATTTGCCAAAGAAATTGATGCCTCCTGCATAAAGATTGAAAAAGTTATTGGTGTGGGTAAGTGCCAGAACTTTTGCATTTTTTTCTGTAAATACACTTTTAAATTTGCTTTTAGAGAACGTGTGATCCTATGATTTTTGTATGACAATTCTCACAAGTGTACTGACATAATAGTTTGACAACACAAGTGCATGCTTCAGGCTCATGACCATGGATTCTTGTGCCTTTTTCTTCAAAGGGGAGTTTGGTGAAGTGTGCAGTGGACGCCTCAAAGTGCCAGGAAAAAGAGAGATCTGTGTTGCTATCAAGACTCTTAAAGCTGGTTACACTGATAAACAAAGGAGAGACTTTCTGAGTGAGGCCAGTATCATGGGACAATTTGACCACCCCAATATCATCCACTTGGAAGGTGTAGTTACTAAATGTAAGTAGGTCATTTTCATGACAAGTCTAATTTGGAAGTCACTGAGAAATTAAGTCTGTGTGGTATGTGCTGGCTTTTTTTTTTTTTTCTCCTTCTTACCCTCTTTCCTGTAAAATGACAGATGGAACAGATCCACTGATAGCTAATAGGAGGAAATCAGTGCAGGACAAGTCATTAATCTTGTTGTCAGCTATAAATGGGTTTACGGTTTCAACTGATACTCTATCTGTAGGCAGCTTGTACAAGATTTTGTAGAGGGAATTAATACTGCAGGGGTTGGCTTTTTTTTTTTCATCCCTTCTTGCTATGCCAAGCAGGCATCTTTCACATCTTTGCTAGACTGAGATGATTGTTACAGGATAGGCAAAAGCAGATGGTGAGTGAAGAATTCAAAATGATGGGGGAAAAATACCAAAACAAAACTACACAGTCATATGTTCAAAGTACAAAGCACAGATGTAAGGAGCAAGCCTTTGAAATGAAGCAGGCTATTTTAGTGTGAAACTTGCTTATTTGTTTTCTGATTTACAGGTGTGCTAATTTCACTCTGTAGAATGCACCAATCTTGCTTGGTTTGGGTTTTTTAAGTGTGTCAGTGTTCCTGTGCTGTTTAAGAGTAACAGTGCTTGCTGGGTGCTGTCTGTAGGCTAGAGCTGAAAATGCATCTGTGAGACAAAAGTGCTTGTCTGACCTGTTTAGGTGCCACTGCCATGGTGTGGGTTTTGTCTCTGCTCCAGCTGCCCTGGGTAGCATGGTGGCAAAGCCTGGCTCTGATTGCTAATCCTAAAAGATCCTTTGGATGCTTTGGAAGCATAGAAATCAGGCAGTGATCTTGTGAGCTGCTGTCAGAGTGGACTTTGTGAAGCTCACCTTCTGCAGCATGAGGAATGTGAATGCAGGCTATTAATAGTGGGAGCAATTAAAATTCAAGATGGATGAAAAGTTAAAAAGTAAAATATCACTAGAAGAACAAAGTACCTCTCATAGAAGGTTATCAAAACCATCAATTCCACTGTAAAACTCTGTGAGAGTGAGAGCTGATACTTGCTCTGCCACTTTTGTTTCTGGAAATCTTAGCCCTGCTCATTTGTGTTGCTGCCTCCTGGTCTCCCTTCTCTCACCAGTTGAAAATGGCTCATACAGTGTGTGGCAGTTTGCTTTTAAAGGCAAAGAGCACTTCAGACTAATTCTGGCCATCCTTTACTGAGAGCCTCTCTCAAAACGAAAATTAAAATACAGTACTCTGTTTAAATTTGGAATGTCTGAGTGTGTCTCTGTGATTGTTACAACAAAGGGGAGGAGGGTTGTGATCAGGCCACAGTGTTTGCCTCAGACAGTGATGCTTTTAGCACCTCAGTAAAAGAGAGACAACAGGGGAATCTTTGTGTTGAAATCCCACCGAGGCTGGAAGCCCCTGAGCACTTATAAATGCCCGTGCTCATTTGCATAATGCAGCTGTCAGTGAATTAAAATGATGGGGAATGTTCACCGAGGAGGTGGCAGGTGACCTGGCAGGGCTCTTTGCTGGCTCCCAGTAAGTGATGCTCCAGCAGCAGCCCAGCTCTGTTACCTCCAGGCTGCACTCCTGGGGAAACAGGGCTACTTAAGAACACATTTATCTCCATTTCTCCATGGGCTTTCTGAGTGCTGTGATAAATGAATGCATTTAATAAACTGAAAATTAAAATGTGAGATAAATAGTGGTATAGATGGGGGTTGAGAGAGGCAGCAAAAAACCATGAATAAATTATTGGCTGCTAGTCAAGTACTTTAATAATTGACTCGCTGATGGTAACTTCTCCCTCCTCTCTCTATCCCCCCTCCCCTGCAAAAGAAGTGCCTGAGTAATGAAATTACATGTTAATGCACTGAAAGAGTCTTCCTTTTTTCCCTTCTACATTGACATAGTATCTTTTGATTGAAGAAGGTTAATTAATACTCATTTAGCTGTATTTGTTCAGTGGAAGGATTGCTGTTGCAGTTGCAAAGGATAAATGAAACAGTGCCATATGCAGATTTGGTTGAAGTTTTTCCTCTTTCCACCAAAAAATGCTTTCTAAAGGTGAATTAGAAGGAGGATTATGTTTTATCACCCCCTTTTACTTCTGAATGTGCTCAGTCAAGGTCACTTAGCCCTTCATTCAGAGCAGTTTGCTTTATGCAATGCCACTGCTTCTCTGCAACGTTCAATAATGGCATTTCACAGGCTTGCATGGGACTAAACCAGTGAGAATTTGGGTACCAGCAGGGAAGGGATGTAAAAGCAGGAGTAGTAAAGAAGCCTGTAAAAGATAGGTTGAGACCAAAAAGTTGACATAAGTAATGATGGGTGAAGTAAGTTATGTATCACACATAGATGTTGGCCTAAGTGAAATGTAGTAAAATGTTTCTGCAGTCAGTCCTTATAGCATATGGTTTTCTAATTAAAAAAAGGTTACTTCAGAACCAGAAAAACCTGACAAATGAAGGGAGAAGAATCTTGGTGAAAGATGCACTGAGGTAGAAACTATTAGGGGAACTTTAAATGCTGCAGCATTTTACGGTAGGGTAATTTTTAGAGATGGTTGTTCTGGAGCAGATTCTTGCTGGTGATAGAAGCAAGGAAAAATTAAGTAGCTCTGATACCTTCCATGCCAAGATGCAGTTGAACTATCTGCAGTCTAGGTGGCCTGGCCTTTGAAGCCTTCTTTACCTATAATGTTCCTTTATTCAGACCTGCTCCAGGAAGTAAAAGCTGAGTTTCTCTGGGACACTGTCTTTTATTTAGGAAGAAAACCCTATAGTTCCTGTAGGTAAAGCCTAAGAGAGAGGAAGGTTTGCCATGCCAGATTGTCATCACTGATTGTCAGGTGCTCATCTTGGGCCTGGGCTTTTGCCATTCAACCTTTGTTGAGTTACTTCTGTACTTCTGCCATTGCTCTTTTGAGATCTTATCAGACCTATTTCTACAAATACCTGTATGTCAAATATGCAGCAGGATCTAACTCCATTGAATGATTAGTGTTCCTTGTGTGCACTGAAATGTGCTCAGTTTCAGCACTGTATGACCTTTATAAAACTCTTAAAGACAACATGAAGCATTATTTGTGTATTTGCTGCTGTTTTAGGCAGGAGAGTGCCTAGAAAGCATCTCCCATCAGTAACACTGCCCTTCTCCTCTGGCTGCCCAGCTTGGCCCCTGTTGCAGCATGGGGAGCTGGGTGCTGCTGAGCTCTGTGCCCCTTGTGTGACACAGGGCTCTGAATCATTTTGCCCCTGGCTCACTTCAGGAGGAAAATGACTTTGGCTCATTCATAAATAACGAGAGACACTGAGTGCAAATTCAGGACAGAGAAGGTTGAGAGGAACAGACTGTATTTTTCATTCTTGAATCCAGTTGTCTTGGAATACCTTGTAGCTGCTGGCAGCTTCCAAGTTGCCTAAAGCATTGATCTTTCAAAAAAGACAGAGAGACCAAAGCGTTCACAAATTCCATTTTCTGCTCTACAAGCAATTTATTGCACTAAAGATTTTTGTCAGGTTTGGACAGATCTTTGTTTCTTAGTTCTCAATTATCAATTCACATATTCCCTAGAGAACAGGAGCCACTTTAGTTAAAGACCTTGTCAATGAGTCAACCAAAGGGTTAACCTTCCAGATGGGCTCTTTAAATGTTTCTGTCCTATAATATTTCATCTCTTGCTCCCCACAGCTGAGGCATAAGCTTGGTGCTTTTCAAATTAAATTAGATTGTGTAAGCCAGGTGTCTTGGCAGTAAAATCATGTGCAAGCCATTTTTATCCCATTAACATTGGTGTTCATCAAGGAATTGTGTTTTTCTTTCTGCACATTCTAGGTAAACCAGTAATGATCATAACTGAGTACATGGAGAATGGCTCCTTGGATGCCTTCCTCAGGGTAGGTGATTTCTTCAAATGCAAAGGAGATTTTATACTGGGAAATATTTTCTGGTTTTCTTTCTTTTATTTTTTTGTTCAGAATGATACTGAAACTTGCGCAGTTTTAAAGAAATTATGTTTGTATTCGGGAAATTCTGTTTTCTGATGTTGCTTCTATCGAATACCAGAATAAATATGAAGTGGAAGAATATAAAATAAATAAATTTTTAAAACAGCAGGATCTTAAATAATCCATGTTTAATGTGAACAGTTCTGACTTGCTCCATTTTTGAAAGCATTGCAGTGCTGTAGACTCATTAAAATCAGATTCATTGCAAACGGAGTACTGCATCACTGAAAGCTGTGACAGAAGCTCTGGGTTTTTGCTTTACTGGTGAATTACAGACACTGGTGAGGAGAGTGAGGAAATAACTTTGCATTTTCTCTGAGAGGAGATGGGAATCCTCAGCTCTGCTCTTTGCCGATTTCAGCGGCGGCAGTAACGCAGCTTTAGCTTAACGCTGTGTGATTTCCTGCTTTCCCCACCTGCAGAAGAACGATGGCAGATTCACAGTGATCCAGCTGGTGGGGATGCTCCGTGGCATTGGCTCAGGGATGAAGTACTTGTCTGACATGAGCTACGTGCACCGGGACCTGGCTGCTCGCAACATTCTGGTCAACAGCAACCTGGTGTGCAAAGTGTCTGATTTCGGCATGTCCCGCGTGCTGGAGGACGACCCCGAGGCAGCTTACACCACACGGGTAGGGGGGAGGAAGGTGGCCATGTGGTCGTGCCTGCATGTTGGTTTTGTCTGACTGCGTGGGAGGTGACAGTGGTTTGTTTTAAAATAGTCTCAGTCACAAGTGGAAACCTAAATCACAACCTAAAAGTAAACATTGGCCCGGGCTCTGTCGCTCCTATAAATTGATGTGTTGTTGCTGCTACAGCAGTGGCCACTGCAGTATTTCTTTTCTGAGGATGTGACCCGTGTATTCCTCTTGTTCCTTCATCATGATACAGCACGTGACAGAAATATGATGCCAGAAATTAGAGCCTGGACTTCGGTTCCTTCTGATACCTACAAACATGGATTCCAAGTGGCTGCTCCTACTCACATTTGATACAGCACAGTGTGTGGTAGACACACCACAAAAAAAAAAAAAAAATAAAAAAGATGCATCCACTTTTGCCCATCACAAGCCAGTCATAAATTTGACCTAAATGATTTGGATTGGGAAAAGTGTTAGATCTGCATTCCCATTTTTTGTTTCTTTCCCATTTTATCTATATTTCAGCATCCCACTGTTAGGTAATTTTGCTAAAGCCATTTTAATATGCTGCACATGGAATAGGGCTAATGCAAGTATTCTGGCCACAAAACAACATCCCAGCCATTACCAGCCTTTGTACCAATACCTCTGATATCAACATGCACGTATAGAGAAAAATGCTGGTTTATAAAGACTCCTTTTTTTAATTGCTTATTTTCTTCGTTTTTAAATATCTGCCATTCTCCATCTGTTCTCCCTAGTGCTGAGTTTGTTTGCAGCACTCAGATCTTGCTGTTTAATCCCAACACTCATCCTTTAATGGATTCACAGCTCATTACAGGGAAGGAGTAGACTCCTGTAGTATTAAATGCTGGCCAGCCTTGATATCTCTCACTCGTAAGGGTGGCAAGTGGAAGAAGCAGAAGCAGAGGTCTGAAAAGCTGCATTCAGGGGAATCAGAGTTTAGACAAGCACACAAGGGCAAGACAGAAATGATTGAAAAGCTCCTCTTTGAATTCAGCAAATGGAGATATTGTATTGTTGGCTCTCAGGAGTAAACTAGAGAGAGCCAATGACATTTGCTTTACAGTTATTGTCTTCATTTGGTATCAGTAATGAAGGATCAGGAATATTTGGATTAAATCCACTGTGCTCAAGCAGCTAAATATAAAGAGCTTATTGACAATTTTTAGAATGACAACCATGTACAAACAGTGTCAGTGCATCTGTGTCTGAAAAGAGGAATAAAGCTTTTTGCATTACCAGAGAGGCTGCAAGAGAATGCAATTTTTAAAGCAACGTTTTTAAGAGAATGGTGCGTTCTGCTCCTGTCAGTAACTCATTAAAGCGAGAGCATCTTGCAGTCACCAAGGCACATATTGCCACAACCTGATTCACAAAGGGACTGATGCAAAGGCTGAAGCAGCCAGGAGAAGGACCCCTTTTGATTTCCCTTGGCTTTGGAACCAGTCCATATTAAACACTTGGGAGATATAGTAGAACAATATACTGCTAAGTATGCACACACTGCACTCAGTTATGGATAAAAGCTATCTAGGAGATGGCTGGGAAAAAAACTACCAAAATAAACTTAATCAAAAAAGCATAAAAGCAAATGAAAAAAAACCCTGAAAAACCTTTGTTCAGCTTAAGTCATTCCCCAGATGGAACTGCAGGAAACCAAAAGCTCAATTAAAAACACCTTGCATATTAGCATAAACAAAAGGAGAAATCTCTGGCCTGGGATCACTCAGCTAAAGCAAAATCAGATAAACAGGATGAAGCGAGTTCCTTTTTAAACGGTGTAGGACCTCAGTGGCCCAAATCAGATGACCAAGTGTTTTTATTTGCTTAAAAATAAGTACTGCACGAAGAGGCAGCTTTCTCCAACAGGTATCAAAAGCAGCCTTGTACCCTGGGGTGGTGATGAACTCCTCCCCCAGGGTCTGGGAGAGCCCAGAGGCTTACTTGCCTTCTCACAACTCTGGTAGGAGTTGGGATATTGCCCATGGGAAACACCACTGTATTCATAAATCTTCCCAGTTTATCCTCTCTTTATTTTACCTTTTTGAAAAGCAAAATGTTTATAATCCCATTTTTCTGAAACAGGCCAAACAGGTCAGACAAGCAAGCGAGGAAATAGTAATTAACAGCATGTACTTATTTGTTTTGTCAACTAAATCTCTAATATATACTTTGTAAAACCCCTGGCTTGTTCTCAGGCTTCAGCATAGCCCTAAGCAGAGATCTCTTGGAGGGCTGATAAAAATACATGTAACAATTTACTGGTTTGCCTCCTCATGACTAAAGAAAACAGATGGGCAGCTTTGCCTCCTGGTTGGATCTGACAGCTTCATGGCAAGCAGGAGAGAAAGTGGATGCGTTTCTAGGAAGGGCTCTGGAGTTGCACACAAGAAACCACTTTGTGTTTGGAATGTGTAGAGCAGTGTCAGCCACACGCCCTGCTGCATGGTGACTCACCAGCCCTGGTCCCTTTCCTTGGCAGGGTGGCAAGATCCCCATCAGGTGGACGGCACCCGAGGCCATCGCCTACCGCAAGTTCACCTCGGCCAGCGACGTCTGGAGCTACGGCATCGTCATGTGGGAGGTGATGTCCTACGGGGAGAGGCCCTACTGGGACATGTCCAACCAGGATGTGAGTCTCCTCATGAGCTTCCCTTCCCTTCCCTTCCCTTCCCTTCCCTTCCCTTCCCTTCCCTTCCCTTCCCTTCCCTTCCCTTCCCTTCCCTTCCCTTCCCTTCCCTTCCCTTCCCTTCCCTTCCCTTCCCTTCCCTTCCCTTCCCTTCCCTTCCCTTCCCTTCCCTTCCCTTCCCTTCCCTTCCCTTCCCTCTCCCTTCCCTATCCCTTCCCTATCCCTTCCCTATCCCTATCCCTTCCCTATCCCTTCCCTATCCCTTCCCTTCCCTTCCCTATCCCTATCCCTTCCCTATCCCTTCCCTTCCCTATCCCTATCCCTTCCCTATCCCTATCCCTTCCCTATCCCTTCCCTTCCCTTCCCTTCCCCTCCCTCCCCATGCCTTTGTCTTTATCCATAGATGCCTGCTCAGGTGTTTCTGTGGAAGCTGCTATATGGTTGTAAGATGTTTGTTCCAGGTTTTCAAAAGGATGTCATGGGTGGTAAACTCCTGTTTTCTCGGGGAACCTCTCTGGAACTAAAGTTCCTTGAGTACTTCAAGCTTTGTCTAAGGTCATGGAATAGGGGATTCTCAAGTTAGGGTCTATATCTTGTGTGTGGGGTTTATTTGGTTTGGTCTTTCAAATTTAAAAAAACAGCAATTAAAGAAAAATGGAGGAAAGGGAAAAAAATATATTTAAATATATTCAAATCGTAATACTGTCAAGAGAAGGAAGATTTGAATGTTCATAGTGTATCTTGAGTTTACTGAATGTGTTTAAGAGAAAGACACTGGAATTTGATTTGGCTTCCTATTGGTAGTTAATTCTTGAAGCTCCATTATACTTATAACCCTTCCAGGTGATTTTGTTTCTTGTAGGATATCTAAACCAACACATAGGAAATGCAATTCTGATTATCAGTCAGAGCATCCTTGTGGCAATGGCATAGCTGCCCCTTGAGGGCATTAAAAAGCAGCTTTTGTAAATGACCATTCTTAAATTATGCATGTCCTGTTTAACCATACCATCTGGACTACTTCAGTGTGTTCCAAGAGGGACTGTGCACAATGGTTGCTGTTCCAGAAGAGTGTTTAATAATAATGCTAATAAGAGCTTTTGCTAATAGAATTTTTATTAAATGAAAAATCCCAGTGAAAGTGAGGCCTAGATTATCCGTAATTCTTTTCCCAGGGGATTTACAAGCAAATAAAGGAAGAAGAAAACGGTAATCTGAATATACAGCCATGGGAGTGTTTAAGGCATTTTACAAGTCATCTGCTTTCTTCTGTAGAGCTGAACATTTTCAAAGAGTGTCTAGATGTGGATGGCATTTAATCTAAATGGGGGATATAATTTTAATTTCCTTCTGATGTGAAATGTCTCTTCTGGCACCCAATCTTGCCTTCCTTTTGCTAACAGGAAGTCATCAAGACTTAGCAAGAAAATAAAACACCAGATGTGTCTCGGTATATCAGGCATGTCTGCACAGCACAGTGGAGCTCACTGCAACAAACAGAGCTGTTTTTATTAGAGCTGTTTATGTTAGGCTGGTGTGCACTGTGACTGTACACTGCTAGACCATGTTGGAAAGCTGGCTTGAGCAAGGCAGGGAAAGTCAATATTACTGTCTCTGCACACTCTTTACAGTCCATAGCACAGACATGCCTTTTTCCCTCCTTAATGATGGCAAGAGCAGTGCTTCTCACAACAAAGCAGAAGTGGATTTCAAATTATACTCAGTGTCTGTTGAATCAAGAGAAATCAAAAGGATCTTCATACTTTCTGGGGGAGTGAGAGCCACTTTGTTTGTGGTCACTGAATAGTTGCTAATAGTGCAAGCATATCCCTCATCTTGTCCTCCCAGTGGATTTTAGCCACTAATTGGACAAGTCCATAAGGAGGGAATTTAGTGCAGCTCAGTCTCTGAGCAGTCCTGGTCTCTAGTCTCATGGTGAGTCCTGCCAGCAGTGTCATATTGATTAATTCAGATCTGAAGGCATCTGGGTCATGTCCCTGTCATGTCAGAATTGAGTTCTGGTCGTGTCCCATTCTCCTGAGAGACCTAAGAAGCCATTAGAGCCTCTGGAGTGCTTTTCAGAGGGTTTGAAGTGACTTCAGTCTGAGTTTCTGAGTTTCTCTGGGTTCTATTAAATATGAAATCCGTTCTTAAGATGTGTTGGACATCTGTAAAGCTTCAGAAAAGGGTTCCTATCTCTGCATTTCTTGGCTCATAGCATACAGCAGTGAGAGAATAGGTTCTCTGCAAGGTCTCTATTACTGACAGAGATGAGCTAGCCAGGGAAGATGGGGGAGGGAGTGATCTGCTGTAGCTTAAAAATGGTAGGGAAAACACAGTCTCAACGTATTGCACCCAAAACTGGCTGATAGTAAAGACTTGCTGTAGAGCTGTTGCTTCTCCAGCCTCTGTCCAACGAGGCTAATTGCTTATTTCTAGCCAGGGCTCTTTTGTCGTCCCTGTGTCCCATGTGCTTTTTTGTGACAATTTGCCCTGCCTATCAGATGTCTGCTCTGGGTGCTGTACCCTTTCAGTTTTGAATAGCTGGGGAGAAATGATAGTTCTGAGACCACCAGCTGTCTGAGTCCCAGTGCAGTTTTCCATGATGTATCACTTAACCGGGGATTTGTCACCATAGCCTGCATGGCCCTAGGGTAAACCCTGCCCGGGATCAGTGGGTGATGCTCTCTGATGTCTCCCTAATCGTGCCGTTTGCAGGTGATTAAAGCCATCGAGGAAGGGTACCGGCTGCCCCCGCCCATGGACTGCCCCATCGCTCTGCACCAGCTGATGCTGGACTGCTGGCAGAAGGAGCGCAGCGACCGCCCCAAGTTCGGGCAGATCGTCAACATGCTGGACAAGCTGATCCGCAACCCCAACAGCCTCAAGAGGACGGGCAGCGAGAGCTCCCGGTGAGCCCTGCCCCTGCTGGGACACTCCAGGAGCACGGGGAGAGACAGGGAGAGACAGGGAGAGGGGAGAGACAGGGAGAGACAGGGAGAGACAGGGAGAGGGGAGGTGGCACACACACAGTGCAGGTGGCACACACACAGTGCAGGTGGCACACAGCTCTGCAGGGCCATCCTGCACAGCAGCCACTGCAGGGGCGAGCACAGGGCTCTGCTGGCTCATGTGGCCCCCAGGGCAGGCAGGCTGGCAGCCCTGCCAGGTGGGAAGGGCAGTGGGCAGAGCTGCTGCTGGATCACACCAACGCTGAGCAAGTTTCCAGCACAGCATTAAGCACGTCCTGATGCAGGCAAGCTCTGTCAAAATCAAAGTTTGCTGCTTCTTTCCCCTTCTCCCCCCAGTGAAAAGGCTTGAATGGGTAGGGTCACCTCAATCAGTGCAGCTAACAGGAGTGATGTGGTTTTCTGCAGGAAAAGCACATCATCAAGTTTTATAAACCCTAGATTTGTGTAGGATTTGCAAATGAGTGTTACAGCATTACAGCCAACGCCTCGCGGGCATTGGGAAGGTGTGGATTAATTTTTATGTGAATTTGAATTTAATTTTGTGGAAAGCCAGTTTCATGTCTCCACTGATCCCGCATTACATTTGTTTTGTTTGCTAAGCATGGTGTACCTGCTACGTGCTAGAGAAGTGCAGCAGGAAGGAAAACTCCCAGAATTGTAGGGTAAAACCAAAATACCTTTGTTGTGACAGATCAGCAGTTTGTTTAAGCTGGTGAAACAATGCTGAGGTAATAGGAGCTTTACTGATCTCTACCAGCTCTGGTCTCTTCAGATGTCTCTGCTTTGTCAGGTAGTTTTGCTTACAGCAAATATGGAAAAAAAAGCTTAAAATAAATGAGGAAGATAATAGGAAAATGCTTTTTAGTAGGAGGGAAGATTCAAAAATATTAGACAATGCAAAATTATGTTTCTTGAATCAATGAGGGATTAACAGAGATTCTGTCTGTCTCCAACAGAACAATATCCTTTTTTTAAACTTGTATGTCCCTGTGTGAGTCTTGCTTACAATGTATGTCAGCAGAAGAGGGATCATTAACCCTGTGAGGCCACTATCACCACATCTTCCAGATTGCCCTAATTGCACTGGGAGCCTGGAAAAAAATGTATCCTCCCTTGAGGCTTAAATAATTTACGTGGTGAGAATCACAGTATGATCTGCTGTGATAATTTGATTGAAGAATCACAGTATGAACTCCTCCATTTTGCTTTCTTTTCAATGTACAGGTGCTCTTTGAAAATATATAGGTTTTCCAATAGTTAATAACCTGTTCAAGGTCATTCTGTGTATGTGTGTGTGTATATAAGTTAACAGCCAATTCAAGGTCATTTCACGTTCATGGCTATTTATAAATATTTTTCTTGCCTTCAGAGTTGGAATTTCAAATATGCATATAACATTATTAATATATGACTTTATGCATAAAGCATAATTATATATACATAGGTTACCATCATTGGTCTTGTGTTAGATAATGCAGAAAGAGTTGAACCAAGTATTACCAGCATGTACTCAATGCCTCAGGCAAGACCTAACTATGTTATTGCACACCTAGTCTTTGATGATGTGCATTTTCAAATAAATTGCTAAATGATAATTGTTTTGATTAGATAGATAACAGTAATTTATAGTGCTTTAATGAAACTGTGACTTATGATATACGTGAAATAATAAATGCAATATTAATAAGAGAAGAAAACATTATAAAAATAATTATTAGCAAAACCATGCAAGGTTAAAATGAGAAGCACATTCCACAGTGCAAACAAAGATCAAAGCTCGTGTGATTCCCACCACTCCTGGCACACACTTGGTCAGGAATGGATTGATTAAAGAGGGGATTAACTCCCTGCTGTCCTGGGTTTGATTGAATGCACTGAGCAGACCTGGCTAGAAACAGGAGTTATCTGAACCCGCCCTGAGTTTTACCCTCCAAACCAGTCTGGCAGGGTGTGAGCTCCCAGTTCTTTGCTCATACTTCAGCAGTGTTTCTATAGCTGCTGAGCTGGAGTCTGACACATGCAGGGTTGGCAAGGTCTGGCATTGCTGCCCGTGAGATACAGACCCAGCAGGCTGAATGCCTTCCAGCATTGCCATCTTCTTTGTTTTGGGGGGTAAAAGCTTTTCTGTGGACTTGGTTGTATCTGAGACGGAAGTCATAAGCTGTATTGTGGTTCAAATTAGATCTCAAATCAAAAATAGAACCTCAGGTCAAATTGATTCTTAGCAAAAATGGGCCCATTACTTTGCATCTTATTCAGTTTCTTGCACTGATCTGAGTTGATGCAGAGCCGCCAGTTTCACTGGGCACAGCCTCTTGCCCTTGCTTTCCCTCATCATAGAGGTTAATTGTTGCAGAGACCAAACTCTGGTTTGTGGTTCATGATCCAGCTGACACTATTTCTTCTGTCCTTTCTCTGTTTGGCATCCAGACCCAGCACAGCCCTGCTGGATCCCAGCTCCCCGGAGTTCTCGGCGGTTGTTTCTGTCAGTGACTGGCTCCAAGCCATGAAAATGGAGCGATACAAGGATAACTTCACAGCTGCTGGCTATACCACCCTAGAGGCTGTGGTGCATATGAACCAGGAGTAAGTACTCAGCGATATAACAAAAAAACTGGTAAATCTGGATTTAATCAGCCTCTCTTGCTTTGTGCTGCATATCATTACACTCATTAAAGGAATGGAATGCCTTTCATTTGGATGGAGGATAACTTTAAAATGCCTCCACAATGCCTCCACTTATTTAATTAAACATTTCTGTACATCTGCCTCGCTTTTGCTAATGCTGCTTGCGGTTGACTCTTGATATTTTTCTCTGCCCCAGCATCTGATCCACGGTCCTCAGCCCCTTGTTCTTCTCTTGCTTTCCACAGGGACCTGGCCAGGATTGGGATCACGGCCCTGGCTCACCAGAACAAGATCCTGAGCAGCGTGCAAGCGATGCGCACCCAAATGCAACAGATGCACGGCAGGATGGTTCCCGTCTGAGCCAGCACTGAACAAACTCAAAACTCTTGAAATTAGTTTACCTCATCCATGCACTTTAATTGAAGAACTGCACTTTTTTTACTTGGTCTCCTTGCCCGTCGAAATAAAGATCTGCAGCATTGCTTGATGTACAGATTGCGGAACCCGAGCGTGTGTGTTGGGAGGGGGCCTCCAGAAATGACAAGCCGTCATTTGAAACCAGACCTGGAACAAATTGTTTCTTGGAACATACTTCTCTGTTGATCAATGATATGTAAAATACATGTATCTATATAAATATAAAGTCACATTCAAGTTTTGATGCTATGTTTGCTGCCAGATACTGTGCTTAAAGAACAACAGCATTACCTTCCTTCTCCCTGTGACCTGTAGGATTACAACCGTAGTGTTTTATTTGTGGGTGAAACCACCATTGTGTACCTTTCACTGGAATGAAGAACCTGCCCTAGGATATTCTTTGCAGACTTGGTGCATCACTAACACCTTGCAAAAACCTCAGTGAGAATATCGTGTGGCTAATCAGTGCCTGCCAATTAGTGATCTACCCGTTTATGGGCTTGAGACGTGAAGTGACCCACCCTGTGGATTACTGGGTAAAACTGGACTTCTGGGGAGGTTCTTGGCTGTTGTGGTGCTGAAGCCTACCATTGAAAGACTTTTGTGACCATCTTGCCAGTAGTCAGCTGTGACAATCGTGGCTGTGGAGCTTTCAGACTTCTTTTTTCTTTCAAGAAACTCCCTTTGCCTCACAGAAGGTCAGTGGAAGTACAGAGTCCAACATGTTCATGGTGCTTTACTTTGTAAGCTGTGCTAGGATTTCACCACTGTTGGGGGGAAAATAAAAACTGCTGTGGTATGTGTTATTTGGGGTTTCTAACTGGTTTGTAAGAATCTGTGCTGGTTTCCCAGACTAATTGCTGAGCCTTTCCCATTGTTTGCTGTATTTGATGGCAGTGAAAGTTGCACTATCTCAAATTGCTCTTAAGATGTTGCCTGGTAGGGTGTGCAGACAAGGTGTAGGAGTGTCTTGGGGCTCAGCTCAGTGCTGAGAGCTTGACCCCACTCCACACTGAGAGCAGTAGGGATGCCCTTATGCTGTGATTGGAAAAACAACACCAAGTGATGCCATAGTAAAGTACAAATACTCATAAATGCACTCGAAGAACCAAAGACGTTTCCTGCACTCTCATGAACAGCAGTAAAAGCAGTATTTAGGTTTTAGAAAGGTGATGTCAGTGGTTTTATGGGAAGGGGAACAGAAAACAGTGGGATTGTGCATGCAGCCTTGCAGGTTTTGTGCAGTTTGGGTGTCAGGCATGGTGGCAGCTCTGTGCAATGCAGCAGTGCAACAGCTCCTGCACCATGATCCAGCTGGATCACTTGAGAACCAAAATCCACTTTGGAAACCAGCCCTTTAGGGTGGGAGCTGGGATTATCAGGGCAGCTGTGGGTGTGAGTGCCAGGTGCAGACTGCAGAGCTGGGGCCTGACACCCCTCTGCAGGTATGGCAAACAGGATGGGTCATGGAAAAGCTGAGCCTGCTCTAGGGAACAGATGGAATTTGAGTCACTGAAAGCATCCCCTGGGTTGCTAGGTGGAGGAGACTGCCATGGCAACGTGGTTGTCCTCAGTAGGTCACACAGGATAAAGCTTTATTCAGTAAAGTTCTGAACACATTGAGTCTTGAATTTAGTTGTAATGAAGCTTTTATTACTCTTTTTGAACAGAGTATGTAAGTTAGATTCCTTTAAAGTCCTTCTGAGGACCAAAGTGATGAGATGACCTTAGAAAAAAGAAGGGCCACTTATCCTGTGCTGGGTAGGAGGAGGATTTTCATGACATGTCCTTTAGAACTGACATTGCATTTCAGCTGTGCCAGGCACAATGTCAGAAAGGTGAGATTTAAAGTTTAATGGCACTAAGACTGGTTCTTTAGTCTATAATATTTTGGTCCTACTCCACACCTGACAGCAAATTCAAAAATGATTTTGAATCATTTTTAGTGGCTTTATATGTCAAACTTTCTTAATAACTGAGTTTATCCTAAATCCAAAACAGTTCACTCAGTTGGACAAATCACACATACTGTATTGTCACTCACATCACTTTTTGTCACTTTTAACAATAACTTGCTGATTTTAACCACTAACTCTCCCTCACTCCCAACTCTCTCAGAGAACAACTTGTTCTGAATATGAGATGCTAAATTTGGATCCTGTCAAGTCATGACAGCTCAGTATAAACTGTTCTGCAGTATTACTTATAAAAGCTTTTCCATTTCAAGAAATTTAAGATTTCTTTAAAAAATCTACTTAAACCAGCATGTTTTAATGTCACTTTGCCAGGCAACATAAGAAGCAGTTACTCATTTTAAAGACCTGACATTTGTACTTGCAGCAGGAAAAATTCTTCTGCCTCTCGAGTGCAGAGATACACTTGAAGTTTCCTTGCTGTAAATCTGTTGCATTCTGTTGAGATCATCTTTTTATCTAAAACCAAAATACACCCAATTTTCTGGCCAGTTTGTTAAATTGCTGTCTTGGAGTCTAGTAGTGGTAATTCAAAACAGTGCAATATTTTCCACACAAAAATGGAAAACTGTGTCCCTATGGAATGAAAACTGTGAAGGCAGCTCAGATGCTAGGTTTTCAGCACTGCCACTGCTGGTTGTGTTTCCTGTGATAAAATATGGCCAATGAGGGGCATCCACTGGAATGTGATTTTAGCTTGAAGAGAGCAAATGGAAGAAAAAAAAGGTGGCCTAAGTAAATAGATAGAAAGATAGATTGGTTGATTATGTATCTGTATGTAAGGTATGCCATGGAAGCAGGACTTGGAAATAATGTGAAGGAAGGACAGGGTTCCCACCCTTTGAGCACTGCCATTTTGGGAAGAGCTGGGTGTCTGTCTTGGTGCACGTGGTTCAATACATTTAATTTGGGTTCT
The DNA here is from genome assembly GCF_903797595.1 of Erithacus rubecula. Lineage (NCBI taxonomy): Eukaryota > Metazoa > Chordata > Aves > Passeriformes > Muscicapidae > Erithacus > Erithacus rubecula. The sequence continues at coordinate 17,054,838 of NC_136663.1, forward strand.
CTTTTTGTGCAGGGAAATGGATTTTGCTTTCACAGCCTCGTAGCCCGTCCTGTTGATCACATTGACCATGGAGGAACACAGACCAGACATGAAGCCTCCTGGACCCACAGTTGTGTCTTCCATAGCACTGATTCTGGAGAGCACATGCTGAACAGTCATCGGTCCCTGAAGAGAGTGTGACTTTTGCTTCCTCTTTTTTTTTTTCCCTGGGCCACCCACTCTGTTGTTTTTCTCCACTGAGCGATAACTGACTCGTTAAGACTCAGCACCCCGTTGTCACTTGAGGAATGTACTGTGTCAAGGCCCTGCAGACTTCTGGATTTTGTTTTTCCTCCTCTTCTGCTTTCTCTGCTTACCTTTGGTTTTATTTATATATTTTGTTGTTGTCTCTCCTCGTTCCCCTGGCTGTCACCGCTGCATCCCGGACGAATGAAGGTGACAGAGCAGTACACATCTTACCATGGACACCAGGCCAGGTGCCACAGCAAAGAACCCAGTTCCTGTGAGCTGCCTGTGTACACTGCTGAAGTGACATTTTACACAAAAGGTGCCATTGCAGTGATATAAATATATTTTTTTCCTTGAGTGGATAATGGGTTATTATCTCATCCGACAGGTGCGTACGTGTGCTTGTGTGTGTGTGTTGGTGTGCAAGTCACCTCGTGTCTAGAACTGCCTGTGAATGTGCCCCAGACACCTCTGGGAGAGCAGGAGCCCCCTGTCCTGTGAGAGCAGGCCAAGAGCTCGTGTCTGACATGCTAGCAAGAACACACACAGTAAGAAGTGTTGAAATTGCTGTGTCTCTAGGTGTATTTTTTAGCTGCCACACTAACGTCGTTGATAGTTCTGCAGCCTGAAAACAGGGGCTATTTCAGGTTAGTTTTGGAGTAATGAATTGCAGGATCTAAAGGGTGCTAAAAAAGGTTTTTTGTCAAGTGTTGTTTATTCATACTAGTGCCCTGCTCATGACCAAGAACAACCAGTTTCTCAGTGGCAAGGTGGTGGAGGCAACACCTGCATCTCCATCCCCTGGCAATCCTGAACTGAATTCTTACGTAGCTTTTTTTTATCTGCAAAAATAGGATTTTAAAGACTTGTTGAATGCTAACAAATATATGCAGTTCTTCCATTCACAGAAGCACCTTGCTCTGTGTGCAACCTAATAATCAGAACACTTCCCTGGTTCCCAGCACAGATAAGGAACAAAGATGCAACAAGACCTGTAAAGTTAGCCAGAGTTGTGAAGTGTGTCCTGTTCCTTGTGCAGTTGCAGAGCAGTAAAGACACTCATTCTCCCATGGCCCAGGGAGCAGTGCTGCAGCACTGACAGTACCTAGGAGAGCTTTCTGTGTGTGGGGAGTTCACCCTGAGGCAGCTGGAGTGGAGCTGAGTGGGACCAGGGGATGCAGGGCCACGAGGAGCTGGCAGGGGACAGGTGGCAGGGGACAGGTGGCAGTGATCCCTAGGTGCTGCCCAGTGCTGCCAGGGCTGCTCCCTGCCGTGGGACAGGGGCTGGCTCTGGCACATGGGGCAGTGTGGATGCACAGCCCTGCCTGGAGCTGTGAGGTGCTGTCCCTGTTTGCTGCGTGGTGATTCTGGTCTGGAGGAGGAGCAGCATGTGCCAGCTGTGCCTGGCATTGGTGGCCACGGGCTGGGCCACCACAGAGGCAGCTGGGTGAGAGGAAGGTGAGTGCCACGTGCCACAGCACTGCTGCCCTTGGGGACAGGCCACCTCCAGCTTGTCCCCCACGAGTGTGTTCAGTTGTCCTGCTCACACACCTGTGGTTGATGTTTGTCCGGGTTTCTTGCTGTGCTAATTTTGTGATGGATCTTATGTATTAAAAATATATATGTATAAAATACAAAAAAAAAAAAAAAAAAAAAGCTGGTAAGTAACCAGTAAACAGGACTTAAAAAGCAGTATTTTTCTTTTATGTGACATTTTCATAACGAGAAAAAAAAATCTGAAATACTAATCAGACAAATAAAAAGAGAGTGCATTTATTTTTTTGTATCACTGCAAGTAAGTTGGAATATGCAAGGACTGTGGTTAAAATTAGAATGTATGAGGCATATTATAATTTAGTTCATACTGAAAAAATCTAACAGCATTTCTTGGTTCGTGCATTTGAACGATCTCTGGATTAGATATATAGATTTTTCTATTTTGTTTTAATTTGTAATTTTTTTCTCCCTCTGTGAATTTTAGGTACACATAACTTATGTCATTTATTTATGGTCTTTTATACCTAGTTTGTAAAATTGTAAAATAGCAAACAATGCAAACATTTGCATTTGAAAATAATAAAGTAGTTGCTGTACAAACCTGAAATGGACTATTCCTAATTATTGCATGGTTGGTTTTTTTTTAAATTTAGAGTTTATCCACAACAGATACATATAGAGAAATCAGAGTAACAGTCGTGGTGTTTGCCCCAAAGGGATTTATTCAGCAGATTCCATGGGAATGCACTGCCAGAGTTCATTTGAGCTTGGTGGCTCCTGCACACACCTTGGAGCACATTCAGCCAGTGGGGTATGCAGAGACAATGTGTCATGCATGGAGAAAGTTTCCATTTCACACACACAAAGATGTTTTACAAATTGTTTCATTTCAACTGAAAGAAGAACTTTCACATCTATTTTAAGAACCAACTGTTTCAAAATGTCCACTGAGGATTGAACACTTGGGTCCTTCCCCTTCTTTTGGTGATTCTCTTTTCCCCTTTTAGCTCCCAAATCTAAGAAATCATCCTCCAGAAACTTGTTTTACCCCAATGGTTTAATTTACTTCCAAGTATATGGATTTTACTGAAAAATTTCCTGGCCAAAAAGACATTTTTTCTCTCCCTGCCCCTAATTCTTTCCACATATTTATACAGTAGCATGAGGCAAGTGAATCTATTTCCACATAAAGCCTGTATATTTGCATTTCATTGGTGGTGAACATCCCTGTCCTTGAGCTGAGCATGGAGCAGTGCAAAAACCAGACATGGGGGCCGCTTGTCAAGAAAAACAAAATGATTTTGACAATTGCAAAGCAAAAGAAAAAAAGGCACGTTATGCTCTAAATCAGCAACATGATTAAAACTGGAGCTGCATTTGAGGCCTTGACCTCAGTTATTTTACCCTTTCCTTTGCAGGGAAGTACCCTTGGGCCATTGACTGATCCTCTATTGAGTGGGTTACAGACCCCTGACATGCCTCATTTCTGGCAGTGGCCCTGAACATAATTCTTTGTTTATAGGAGCCTCCGAGAAAGTTATATGAATATGTGGACTTTTAAAAATAAAATTAAAGCACTTTATTCCAATCAGTTTAGTCAAATGTATTCTCCATGGGTGGATGGAGAGAGTGGCCACAGGAATATGCTAAATTAACTTACTTTCATACATATACATGTATTTATATATATGGGGCAATTATATCCCAGTAATCTGCTGTGGATTACTAGCCTTTAACCAGACCAACAAAAGATTATATAAATCCTTGTTTTTATAGTTCTCTTGAACTTACTCATTACTCTCTTCTGTAAAATCTTGTAATTAATTTAATGGACCGAGGCATTTTGAGACATCCATTTTTTGGAAGACTGTTTTTAAAATTAAAAAAAGCCTCACTGGTCAGCAGAATAAAGCCATCCTGAGGAACCCAGCTTTGGAAATGCAGACAGCAGGAGGGAAGTGGGCACTGGGGAGTGCCAGTTTTCAGTAAGTTTAAATCCAAAAGCCCTTTAAGAACTCTGGCCTCAAGTTTTCAGAGTGCTGTGCCCTCTCACTGCCATGTGCCAGTGGAATCACCAGCAAACTCAACCTGTAAAGAAGAATTCAGCACAGAGTCCCCAGGGGTGCCTGGTTCATCTGCTGAGCACATTCACCTGTGGCTGAAACTTTACCCAGCCAGCAGATTCACAATGGGTGGTGAGTATAAAGGACCATTTACTTCCACCTTTTTGGAAAATAGTTAAAATTCTGTTAAAAAAAAAAATGCTTCTAAAAAGAGGGGTTAAAATTGAAGGTTGATATTCTTCCACAATTAAAGAGGCTGCTGGGTTGATTGAAGCAGCATAAATGAATGGCCTAGGAAAGGTGACACTGACAATTAAGTAAATAAGGATAAATGAGTTGATCTGAGCCTCCAGGGGGTATGAACTGATTTCACTGGGAGTGCCCTGACTTGCAACATCTTAAAAATGTAGTCCTTATCTATGTGCCACAGGAAACTTAGGTAATTTTGTTTGTATATTTCACCAGAAAATATATTTTGAAGTGTGGTTTGGCAGTGATTCAAGCAGTGATAGCACATTTAGGTTGGTCTTTCTGTCTGTTGATTTTTTTAATGCGGCCATTACTCATACAAATATTTGAAGTACTTGTTGAACAATACAAAATAATGGTATCCAACAACAGACAGGAGGGTTTCCTTGGAGTCCTGCAACTCCTGGCTTTGTCAGCTTCTGTTTTTTCAGGTTTGATGGCAGAGGGGTTTTATTTGCCCAGATGGTTTGTGTTGCAACACATCCTCAGAGACCATTTCTGTCATTTTAGCAGACTCACTCAGTGTTCCCCTGTGGCTGCTGAGGAGGCAGGACATCCATGTGCCTGCAGGGCCAGGACTGAGGGTCTCAGCAGCCCTGAAGAAGCTGTCTGCTGTGTTTTCAGTGCTGTCTCAGGTGTTGGAGATCCCCCACACTGATGCTGTCCCACACTGTGTACGTGCAGGGTGGCTCTGGGGAAGGCAGGGAGCAGAGCCCAAGCAGTGGCAGCTGCTGAGCAATTGCAGGCAGCAACTCCTCTTTTCCTGTGCCCAGAGACACTGCTCTTTTTAGCTTGGATTCAAAAAATGGTGTCTGTAAATGTTTCTTCCACAGATGCCTCTTCATGTTTCACCTGCTTTTGTCTTCAGACCAGGCTGCACCCTGTTAGGAGCTACATTTGACTTACACAGGGGTTTGGAAATTATTAGTTTTGGAGCCAGTTTCTCACCCTGAACAGGTGGAAGAGATCATCAGCAATTTTTATTCAGCTTTGAAAGTGGGTGTAGTTGATCCAAGAACAAAAAAGCATTCACCAAGTACTAAATCCAATCAACCGTGGGTGACTGATTACTTTTAGCTTTCTTAATTGATTGACTGTGGCATTTCTAAGAAGGAGCTATTCTGAAACCCAAGGAAGTCCACACAAGTGTTTCAATTCTCAGAATAACTTGTAAGTGATGTGTTAAACCTGTGTTTGGCTTCAACAGTACTGTGTGTTATAAGCCAAATATACAGATGGGTGTGCAAGAGTTCTGCTGGAATAATGGGTGGCTTTTTCCTCTTGCTTAGTAACAAGTTAAATGGTGGAAGGCAGAGGTTTATGGATCCTTTGGAAAACGTTTGAGGAGTTTTTCCCATTTAAAAGCTCCTAGTAGATGTCTAGTAGCACATAGCAATGGAGTTTTCAAAAATAGGTTCCTTTCACCCCAACAAAGTAGCACAAAACCCACCTGCATGTGTGTAAGTGAAATTGCCTTTTACACACACATGTGCACGAGAAGAGCTTTGTTCTGGCTGGCTGTCGTGGTGCAGCTCTGAGCACTGCTCCTCAGCATCAGCTCCACCGTGTCTCTGTGGCAGAGCTGCCCTGCTGGGGACACATGGGACACTGCTCTGACCCACTGGACACTGCTCTGACACTCTGGACACTGCACTGACCCACTGGACATTGCTCTGACACATGACACACTGCACTGACACACTGGACACTGCTCTGACACATGGGACACTGCACTGACACACTGCACTGACCTGTTGGATACTGCACTGACCTGTTGGACACTGCACTGACACTCTGGACACTGCACTGACCCACTGGACACTGCACTGCCCACCAAGCAGCCAGGGCCTGCTCTGGAGGATGTGGCCATGAGCTCACTGTGCATGGGCTTATCAGTGCCAGGGCTGCCCTTAGGATACAATGCAGGTAGGCTTTGTAACATCAGTGTCAGATTTTTCCTGCTATTTTACCTTACTGACAGCTACTTTTACTCACACAACTGAAAATGAGCCTGTCAAGTCCTGAAGTATGACTCCCCCAGCAATGTGTTCTAGGGCAAATCATTAATGTCATTATTCTTTTATTTTCAACACAGTAAGACAACTCCAGCTGGCAACCAATGTGCATAATGCACAGTGATGCCTTTGGTATGATACAGAGCAACCTGTCAGAAGGTGACTCAGATCCAAATAAAGGTACAAGCCCTCATTGAACAGGGCTCAGTCATCACCCTCAGCCTCAGATGTGTCTGCTGTTAGGTTGGGACCAAGACTCTTGTGGGTTGATTGAGAACTTTTTAAAAATGTTTCTGAACATGGGAATTTTAGCCACAAACAATCAGAATCCTTGGGAGCAATCACCTTCCCTGTAAAGCATAGACTTATTCCTAGGTCAACCTTGTTTTCCTAATAACAAGAAATTCCTTGGGAGTATTTTAATAAGAAATAATATCTTTTTGTCATAAAAAAATGTGAATGTCACATCAATCTGTTCCTGAGCTTGGCTTGAGAGCTGGGATGGGACTATTGATGTAGTAAAATGAAAGAAATTCAGCTGGTAAAGTACTTTCTCTGGGGCCACATTTTACTTGTGAATGGGGATAGTTTGGCTAAGGAAAAAGACAAATACACTGCTGACATTGCATCTTTTTCTACCCTAACTTTCAGCTGCATGATTTTTGTTTCCATCTGTGGAAATTACAACAGGCTGTCTTTAACATGCCCTTTCCAAGCAGTATAAAATCAGCAGTATTCATTGTGTATCTAGCCTTTGCCAGCTGTGGAAATTATCCAAGGTGTATCACAGCTGTTGGGCATCTTTTAATTGCAAGCCACAATTACATTGCTGCCCTGCTCCTGCTTCCCCAGCCAGTGGCCACTCAAAGGGGAGAAAGAACTCACAAGGAGCCACTTCTCTGAGGATTAAAGACAATTTTTCCCTCTTTGGACTGGGTAGCAGGTCTGGGAGTTGATATGGTATCAGGACATGCAAATACTGTTTCTATGTGAAATAATAGCTGAAGTGACTCAAGTCCTTGCTGGCCACACTGTGCTGTCAGGCTCAGCCAGGGATGCAACCCAGTCCTGTGTGTCCTGGGGCCTGGGCTCAAGTGTTGGGGAGCAACAGTCCTGGTGCTTTTGTGGAAGGTGTGTTTTGTATCATAGCAAGCCTTTAGTTTGGCATTTGCTTGGGGAAAGCAGCAAGCAACAAACAAGTGTGGCTTAAATCAGAAACACCTGTGAAATTATGCGTGTGCTTTAAATGAAAGTGGGGGCAAATTTTTTCTTGGCTTAGAGTTTTGCAGTTTGTTGAAAAATTACATGGTCTCCATTCCCTCCTTTCAAAGTTAATTGTTGTCAAACCCTGAGCCAACTGAAATAAGCTTTTGTTACTCACAGTGGAGGGAGAAAAGCTGAGCAGGATCTGTTTGTGTCTAAAAGCACACAGAGCCAGCTCTGGGCCTGAGCTCTGGTTTGTGTTGCCTTGATCAAAGAGCCCAGATAGAGCAGCAGACAAAGCCAGGGCTGGGCTGGCAGCAGAGCCAGTGGGTGCAGGTTCTACCTGACATTCTCCTCTCTCCAGAAACCTGCATGTTTTCCCTACCTCCACTCTTAATGACTCCCCACACTGTTACCAGCAGTGCCAGTACTCAGTTCCTTCACCTGTGCTTGGGTCTCCATTCCCTCCATGCATTTGTGATTTGTCTGATGAAGTCCTGGTTTATTGGTTTTCTGATTGCTTCCTTACTACATTCATCCCAAATTAATAATATTTCCTGTTCTTCAGCTCATAAACCATTTATGCCTGTTTTTTTTTCTTTTCCATCATTAAACTTCCTCCATCCCTCGCTCTTGAGTCTCCACTGGTGAGGAGTTTCCCTTTCCCAAGGTCTGGGAGCACAGTGATTTCCTGGCTGGCCCCACCACAGCAGTCTCAGGGCTGGGGAGGCTGGTTCTTGTCACCATGGCATGTGCAGGGGGCATCACCACAGCATCTACTGCAGATACAGACACATTTCAGGAAAAAAATGGCAAGCAGCTCTGCTTAAATTACTGAGGAAATGAAGACAATGTGCTGCTGGGCACTGGAACCCTTCCTCCCTTTGCTCTCCAACAGAGCATTTGTCAAACACCAGGCACGTTCTGCTGTGTGTGGTTCGTGTCCTGAGGAGGAATTTGCCCCTGTGTGACTGAGGAGCATTATGTGGCATTGTCAACACACACAGGGCTGCCCAGGCAGCTCCAAATGTTTGCATAACCCAAACCCCAGCACACTAAAAGGCACCAGATTATATTTTGTAATTCTCTTATTTTCTTGCTGGAATTGAATTTTTTTGTTTATTCATCCTTTTCTTTATTGGGTCTAATTTTATTGATTGTTGAACAAAATTGTACAAATGCTAAGCCCTTTCTGCTTGTATTAAAGAGGGATTTCCATGGTCTTATAAGCTTACCTTTTTGAATCAGAATGCCATGTTGGTTTATCTCATAATCTTTAATACCTCATTACCAGCAGGAACAGCATATGGAATCTTAAATTGAGCAACTGAAGGTCTTAGCTGTGAACAAACTGTGTTCATTGTAAAGTCTGAATCTGCAGAAAATCCCCCTGCCTCTCCCATAGGTAACTGCATGAACTGCATTCATGCTGTAGGTGCAGTGCAGTATTTACCAAGGGCAATATCAGACTGGTGGGTTTGGAGCAGCTTTGCTTCATTTGTTCCATTTTGCAGCTTTTTCTCCCCTCCTTGGCATCAGTGTTGTGTCCTGGGGCTCTGGTTCAAGTGCAGCCCAGCTAAGGCAGCTGCCTTTCAGCTGTCTTCTGGTTTGTAGATGATATCTGATATAATGGTGCTGCTCTTTTTGTTTGTCTATCATTTTGTAAACTAAATGTATTGTTTTAATGGATTTGCTGAAGAGCACAGCCAAGCATTCAGCTCATGAACTGTCCTCTTTGATTCATTGCTGTTTGAAATTCAGTGTGTGACTGATCAACCGAGTTGCATAGAATTTTTTTTCTTTATGTTGCCTGAATCAATCAAACTTTCTCAGTGAGAAACTATAATTTAAAAGAAAAACACACAAAACCTGAAAAAAACCATTTATATTCTAAGGCCTGGTTTTAAGAGTGTGAAGCAGCATTAAAGATGGCTTAAGAAGTCAGCTGGAGTTTTCCTGGCATGAAGCAGCACAGAGTTAGTGCAGTGTGTCTTACAGCTCTTTAGTTCAGCCCCAGCATTGTCAGCAGGTATAAATCTGAGCAGCCCTGATGAGTGAGGAGGGTGTCTCTGCTGCAGTCTGGTCTCCAGGCTGTGAAAAGTTGGTCTGAAAGTAGGAGGCAGCTGGGACAGAGCTGCAGCCAGGCTGAGAAACAAAAGGGAGGCCAAGAAAGAGGAGAAAAAAGGCAGAGGAAAAATTTCTAACACAAAAAAGTGGTAAAAAACACAATCCAAACTTTTTCAAAGCAGAGGATTTGCTCATTTTTAGAGTTGTCACAGTGAAAAAGGGAGGCACAAATCAACAATATTCACTTTTCTCTGATGAATTAAAATCATATAGCTATGCTTATAAAACCTCAAAAAAAAAGGTAACCTAGGAAGATAAAGTTTGTTGTGTATTAAGGAGTTCAGAACACAGATAATGGACCCAAGAAATCCCTGGATGTGGCCTGAGGAGTGCATGTGTGTAATGCATTGCACATGTCCCTCCATGCACATCTGATCTGGGGCTGGCAGTCTGTGCTGTTATTTCACTTGATTTGTATATTTTAAAAGCCCCAGCTCCTTCCTCACTGAAGATGAGGAGATTATTTTTTATATTTGTTTTAACTGGATGTAAGTAAAGCAGATTCCTGACAAAGCAAAAATCCAAACATTTTTCTTTCTGTTCCTTTTCAGAGAACAAATATTTTTAAGGGTTCAGGGGGCTCTGCAAGTCAAGTGTCAGAGCTGGGAAAGGAGAAAAGGTGGGAGATAGAAGGGAAATTGTGATGAAAAAGAATGGCAGAGTCCTGGCTGGGGAAAACAATAATGGATATTATTGCCTTCTGGGTAGAATGAAAGGACTGAGCCCTTGGCTGGTGTTAATTGGTCCAACTCCTCTAAAGTTGGTAGAGGATTGATTCACAGCAGTTGTAATCCTCAAGTTAAATCCCAGCCCCACTGGGAGTTTTATCACTGTCTTCAAAAGAACAAAGATTGTAACCTGTGTTATTTTATTCAGTTACCCCTGAATCTCTCAACAGTGAAAGAACTGGGCTCAGCCAGCTCTTCCCTGGGGGAGGAGTGGGGGTCAGACTGCTTTAGGAACTAGAAATGTGGAACTGGCTCTCTGGAGAAATCGTCAAAAACCTTCCAAACAAGCCTTTGTCCAATCTTAGTAGTTTGTGTTTTTCACAGCTACTATTCAAAACTGCTGAACTGCAAAATTTTCAAATCCAAGCCAGGTGAAAACTTCAGCTTTTGGCTTGTTTCCTGGGAAGAGTCTGGGTGTGTGTCCAGCCCCAGCCATGGATGCTGTGCTTTCACAGGGCATGGCAGGAGCTGAGCTCCTGCTCTCAGACACACAGATCTCATTTTCACTCTGTGCTGAGCATGGGCAGCAGCTGCTGCTCCTGGCTCATCACAGGATCAGTCCAAGGAGCACCAACACTCCTGTAACCAGGCCAGGTGATGGGGGATGAGGAGATTTAGTGACAGGAAAGGCATAAAGTACAGCCCTTGGCTGGGTGAAGTCTCTACCTGCTGGAGCCAGCCTTGGCTGTCCCAGTGCAGCACTGCTGAGATTTCAGAGGGGCCACACAAACCATAAGGGACAGGAAAACAGCATAAAGCTCCTATTTTGCATATTTTGTGGCATTTTTTCCCATGGCTTGTGACTATTGAACCATCAGAAAGCTGCTTTTAGGTTGCTATTCAGACTTGGTTTGGCAGTTCAGGCTTAGCTCCTAATTAACTACGTGGAGTTGCAACCTGTGTATGCAGAATATGGACACATTCCTAGTTATCTTACTCATGTATGCTGAATTTAAGAGACTGAATTCAACTTCCCTTAGGAATAAACTTGGCCCTGTTCCTCAGGCTCTGGCTGAAACAGTGCAAGGAACATCAGAATCCCACTGTCAACACCAGACAGATCCACACAAAGCCAAGAAAACTCCCCTAGAGCCCAGCACACATCTGGACACAACTGCACAGGAAACAGGCACAGCAAAGCAGCACAGACATGGCTCAAAGATGAGGATATTCCTGAGGAGGACTAGCATGCTTGCCCTGAGTCTTCTTCCTGAAAATTTGTTTCTTTTTCTGCTGTTGAAAAGAAATGACTGGATAAAAAGGCAAACTCCTCTTTGTCACAGAAATGTGGTCTCTTAAGGTGGCATTGACAAAATATCTATTGTTTGGGGAAGTTCTGTTCAAAAGTAGATTTAAAATTAGAATGTAAGTTTTTGGCAGGAATTCACTTGGTTTTTGTGTAACTGCTATGCCAGAATAGTGGTGTTTTAAGGGGTTTCATAAGGCAAAAGATAACAGAGATAGTTTTGTTTTGGTTTGGGTTTTTATTTGTCTTCTTGGTGTTTTCTTTGACTCTCCCTTTTCTGGTGAGCCATTCCCCTGAAATTTTTTCTCAGCTTTTACTCCACGCAGTTGTGATCTTCTCAGCATTACCTTTAGTTTCTGTTTTATTTTCCTTTTGTTCCTGTGCTGACTTTGTAGCCAGATTTTAAATTCCTTTGTTGGTCAGATTGCTGCCGATCCCTGTAGTGTCTGAGGGCTGCAATATTTCATCCTGTGATTGTTTTCTGTAATTTTACCCCAAATACAGGCTGCTGTTGTGTTTGATGGGAAGTGAACAGTGCTGAGAGCTCACTGCAGACTTCTGATGTTGGCAGCATTCTTGCAGAGGTGCTCTTATCAGAGATGAGGGCAAGGCTCTTGATTCCAGCTGTAGCTTTTCAGCTCTAGACACATTTGGGGACAGGGGAAGAATAGGAAGAGCACCTAGCAAGAGAGCAAGATAAATAATTATGGTGGGGAGAGCTAGGCTGAGGGTGTGGAAAGGGCAATTTTCCTTTTGGTCAGCTTGAAATGATGGCCTGCATTCTCTGCCAAGCCACATCCTTTCTCCTTAAACTCTTAGCTGCATACTCTGTTCTAAAACAAGTAATGGTATTTTCTGTTTGAATAAGAAAATAAAAACTAATCAGAATTATATATTCAGATTCCACATTTTTTTTTCCTTTACATGCATGGTCACAGCAACCTTAAGTTTGTGAATAGATGGGCCGAGACCCCAAAGGTGTTTTACTTGCAAATTGTATCTAGGAATTTCATTTGGGACCTATCAGTGAAGGGGACTTTGGGAGGTTTGCCTGCCTAGCAGAACTTCTAGACATCAGATTAACTTTGTGTGGGGACAAGAGAGTTGAGGAGACCCTTGTGACACCCTGTCCTTCCTCTGTGTCATCTGTGGTTCCACCAGCCTACCCCTGTGCTTGGGGGCTGCCTAGAACCTGGTGGAGAAGCCATCACTTAGGATATTCTTGTAATTCAGCATAGACCAGCACCATGCCCCTGACAGAAAACAAAAAGTTCAGAATGCAGGTGTAGACTGGAAGCCATTCAACACCAAATAGCCAAATTGATTTTAATAAGGACAAGCAAAGAGCTGGAGTCCAGAACAGCCTGGCACACAGATCCTTCTCATGGCTCCTGCTTGACTGGATCTTGAGAAATGGGTCACCAAATTCTGCAACACTGCTGCAGCTATCAGTGCTGGCACATAGCTGAAGCTCCTTTAATTCTGTCCAGCTTAGGGGAGTTAAAAATTCCATCACATCACAGCACAGCTTCCTCCTCGTGGTGCACAGGCACTCCATAAATCCACACAGCTCTCTCCCTCTTATCTGAATCGCAATGCAGTTATTAAACAAATTGTAAGTCTATTTCATATCCTTTTTACTACTTTGAAAACTGCACAATATAAGGCTTAATAAAAGCTGAATGCTCCAAAACTGCTCTTAGAACTGAAAATATGACTACATCAAAAGACTTTACAAGGGCAGGATTTTAATGGCTGAATAATACGCTGGAACAGAGCAGTAATTTCTTCTCGAATGCTGGGATGAATTATTTATGCTTTGACAACATTATGTGTCTCTAAAGCAGCTTTTAGTTCTTTGCCTATTGGAGGACACAGCTGATCCTGCTGCCCACTCTTGTAATTACATTAACCTCTTGACACTACATGACAAGCTTTTCCTGTGAGCTGCGATCAATAGCCCATAACTGCTACCTTTTTAATAGGGCCATGGTTACACTTCAGTTCAGATATAATTAGCTCTTTTCCCCCTTCCTCTTTCAACAGAGTGTGTAAAAAGCCCATGTTGTTCAAATTAAAAAAAAAAATACACACAACAAAATAAAAGCTGTTGAAGAAAAGAATAAAGGCATTCAAATCACTGAATAGGCAAGTAATATGTTCCCTGAGTTTGGTTCAGAAATGTGCAGCCCTTCCATTAGTTCATATATGCATTTTAAAGGAACAGGAAGCCATAGCACATGAGGACTTGCAGGAATCACCTACAGAACTCTTGGTGCAGGTGGGCAAGGCTGTGACATGATACAGCTGAAGCACATGCTGATAATGAGATAAAGGAAATTAGTTTCTTCTCTGTTTCACCTGGCTTTCCCATGTCACTGCATACCTTTGGAGCTGCCTTGTCTCAGGGATATATTTAGATTCAGATAAATACTTGCAGGGTTTGAAATGAAAGTGTTGGACTAATTGTGTTAACACATTTAAACAAGTAATGCTTTCTTGAAGCTAATATTTTCGCTGTTATGAATTATTTGAACAGACTAGTGGATACAATATGAGAGATTGATCTTCATCTTGTTGTAATAGAAATTACCTGTCATAAAGCCTTTAAAACACCTTTTCATTCCTTCATCTGTAAATAGGTGGCTATGTTCATGCCATTGGCCCAGACAATACTGCCCCAAATGTAATTTAAAAGCTTATATTCTCTACTCCAAATAATTTTCATTTTCGTGTGCTCTTTGCAAAATTGCCTTCAGGAATTAAGGAGGTTTTGTGGGTTTTTTTGTTATTGTTTTTTTTTTGGTTGGTGGGTTGAGCACTTTATGCTGCTGCTCATTTAACAGAACAGGATAAATGCTGGTAATCAGGTTTTATAACTTTTTAAAAATAGACAGTTTGCAAGAGTTGTATCCTTTCAATCAGGATCCAAAGAAATCAAGCTGATGAACTTCTTTCCAGATTCTCCAAGGGACTCCCAACCAGATTTGCACCAAGAACATTTAATGCTAACAAAACATGACTAGACAATATTGATAGTGAAAGAGCCTGAAAGGTTTCTCTCATCAGAAACCCATCTCTCTGGATCTGTGAACCCTTTCCCTTGGGTGCCTCTATGTTTTTTTAGGAACCTCACTCGAATTTCGACCCCTTTGGAGTTACATGCATGAACTTATATAACATCTGAGTCTTAGGACATCTTGTCTTCTCTGAAATTACTGGAAAATGTTTCTTTGCTTGCTTGATTTCACTGGCAGGAAATGTTTTTTTGTGAGCATACCTGTTGTGACAAGTTTTTTTAAAATGCAAAAATTACAGACTCTAACTTTGGCTTGTAAGTTGTTATTGTCCAGCCTTCAGCTTATAAGTAGTTATCCCCTAAAGAAAATATATTCCCTTGTATTAAAATTAGAAGCTTTTGTTTACTTGTGCTTGTTTTTTTGCTGGCTTAGGTGGTGCTTAGATTGTTGTTGTTGCTGAGGCCCTGGGAGGGCTCCTGACCCTGATCATCCTTTGAAACAGAGCCCAAACTGCTCTGTGACATTGGTTCCCTGGAATAAGGGTGAGGTTTGATGATTAACAATAGGTAGTCCCAGGAAGGCTCACCTTTGCTTAGTAAATATTATATTTCCTATTTCAAGACTATAACAAAGCCATGGTTTGCCCTGCCCTCAGAAGCTCAGAATAGAATAATAGATATGAAAGCATATTTCTGCTATAAAAACTTCCTTATCAGTGTGTGCAGTTGCTATCTGGACACACTTTTTTTTTTTTTTTTTCCATCATAGACAGATTAACAGAATTGTTAACACTCTTCTAAATTAGAGTAATAGCCCTGATTGAGATGGTAACTAGATGCTCCTGGGAATAACACTGGAGTAATCAACCATAAGGCAGAGATTCCAAGGAAACTCTGAAACACCTTCCCATTTCTCCCAAGAGACAAAAGACAAGAAAGAGAACAGCTGAATAAGCAGTTAATAACATATAATGAGTTAGAATTTTAAAGTTTATGATGATTCATAATTATTATAAGAAACCAGTTTGTCAATTCATGAATTCAAGACAAGCTTGTTCTCCTGCAAGCTGCCTATTGCCACTTGCTGTAGCTGTGAGGTGTTGTACTGCCTTTCAACAGAACTTCATTTTTGGAGATGTTTTTTCTTTCCTTCAGCATGTCTGTCAAGTAAGCAGAGGGTTTGGCTAGGTTTTCTCTTCCTCCTCTTCCTTAAATTAAAAAAAAAGGATGCCAGTCAGATTTTCTAAGATATTTTTGGTAACAGAATTTCCCTCACACAGATTTGTTGATCCCAGTAGCTGACAAGGTGTGTTAAAGCAAGTTCTTATAAAACTGCTGTCCTAAAAAAATGATAGATTATCTGCTTCTCTGCAGAAGGCAGACATCCTCTTTTCATGACTTGAGTGTGTCAGAGGTTCTCAAGTGTGAATCTCTTGTAGCCTTGACAATCTTGAGAATAGGGTGAAGGAGACAGAGGTAAAGGACCTGAGGGGAGGGCAGGGAAAGGAGAGGGAAGGCTGGCTCTCAGAGCAGGGCAGGAGCAAACAGCACAGCAGCAGTCTGAGACTGACATCTGGGAATGCATCAGATGAGAAAAGGGTCATTCAGCAGCTTAATAATTCCACAATTAACAGCCCCTCCACCCCAGATGGAAACTGGTAATTTTCTTACTGCTTTTATAGGTTAGCTCTGGTAAGATGCTGGAAGATCTCAGTCCTTCTTTGAGGCATCCCTTGTGCTATTTAACGTGTCAGTTGTGGTTTGACTACCAAAAAACTCCCATATTTAGAAAAAAAAAGGACTGTTTCATATTCCCAGTTTGCAAAATAGGAATAGAGACTCACTGAGATGTAGTTATTTTATTACATAAGTAAATAACATCAGACAATATGTGACAAAGTCAGGAACAGAAGTGAGATCTTCAGGACCACAAACCTGTTCTTTAATGGCAAGGATATCTTTCCTTCTGCAATTTTACTGTTTGGAATAGGCTGAGAACTCTTCCTGACTGTAGATTTGTTTAATGGTATTACAAGATTAACACTAGTCATCTGGCTGGAATTTTCACTAACAAGTCATATCACTATGTGTTTATTTAATATGAGATAACCTTTCATTTTCCTGCTGGCAAATATTTCATTTCAGAGATACTAAGCTGACTGAAGTTACAACTTGCATGAGTGATGTGGAATTTGAAGTCAAATAGCAGACTGTTTGTTATATTTATAACTGATAGCAAAAGGGATTTCAGTTCATAATTAAAAATAAAAAAATCAGGAGCTTGTCAGCATTAAAGTGAGGGAAGTCCACGTTGAGAAATGCACAGCATAGCTAAAATATTTATGCACCTCTATTTTCTTGCACACCTGTGTGGTTAATCTGTGCTATCAGCTGGGTTCCCAAACAATGTTTTCCTCAGCTCTGTGTTGCACTGAGCAAGGCAGGGCATGGAATGAGAGGGAGCTGCTTTGGTTTTCCTGCAGCTTTGTGCTGCAGCAGCAGGCAGAGTCTGGATTGTTATGAGCAGGGTGTTTCTCATCCTGCCAGCCCTTTTCCTCCAGCCCCTGCCAATTTGGCCTCACAGTGGGGTACACTGGTCTTTGAAGGCTGAATGAGCTGAGAATGTGGTTTTGATTCTAATCTTTAAGCAGATTTGGCACCTTCAGCTGACGTGGGGAAGGGGGGATGAAAATCAAAGCTGGAATCACCAGTATGGCAATGCAAAGTGCTCCTGTGAGGCTGGCAAGGCAAGAAACTACAGGGTACATCTTGAACATGGGCACAGGCCCACTAAAGAGTATATTAGCCCAGTTTGGGGCTTCTATTCCACAGGACATTGGTGCATTCTTTTTGTGATAGGAGAGTTCAGACACCTTCTAAAGGCACCTGAATAAACAAAGTCCATGAGCATTTCACTGAGGTAACACTGGAAGCCATAGTAAAGATATTTTCCCTGTTGTGTGTTAACCCACCCATTTGTCTATATATTATTTAACAATGGTCACCTAAGAATGGCAAGCAAGGGATATCTCATGTCCCCTTTGAGATGTTCCAGGAATAGTATTCCATTACAGCATATAGGATCCATAATGGCTTGGGAGGTACATTCTGTGTATCCAGTGTCCACTCTGAACAGAGAAGGAGAAGAATGGTAACATGATCCCACTGTCCATGGGCTGGGAGCTGGGACACAGCTGGGCTGCTTCTGGTGAAAGAAAAGCCTCAAATCCAGCAGAACAATTTGCTTTTTCTACTGCATTATTCCAGATTGTTTGGGGGGTTAGGGAAGGGTGGTTTATGTGATGCAATAGGATTTCAGCTGCTGCACAGCAGCTTCTGCAGCAAGCAACCTGTGAATTCCAGCAGCTTATTGAGGTGAGCAGAGCACAGGACTATGAAAAGAAAACACCTGGAAACCTGGGCCCTGTATTTAGATATAAGTTTGAGCTGCCTTCACCTGGGGTGAGTCCAGCCCTGCTCATATATCCCAGTAGGGTGCAAAGTCAAAGGGGGGGAGCTGCAAGATCCCTGCAGTGCCAGGGGTCTGACACAAGCTGCTGAGCATCCCTGTGCTCCTTGGCATGAAGGCACCAGGCTGGGCATCCCCTGTGCCTAGAAATCTCCCTCTGGGGCTGCCTGTCCAGACTTTCAGCAGGATTTTCCCCTCATCTTTCTCACCTCGTGCTTCTCATCCAAATCAAGCAGATCAAATTTTTATTCCCCAGTCTCATCCTTTCATTCCTCACAAGTCTTCTCACTTGATTGTTGTTTAACTTTGTGCAGCCCAGCTAAACCTCCCACAAAACCAAATATGTAAAACTACAGGAAAAGTATATTTCCTATGTACTTTCTTGCTTTTCACAGTGTTTGCATATAGCCTCTGATGATTTTAAATGTCATTCATATTTGAAAATTATTTGATTAAAGATTTCATTAATTTTGTTCACACTCTAGTTAACTATTGCCATACCTGGCAGTCTCTATCAGGTTGTTTGTTAAGTTCAAAATCAGTTCTGCAGTCAAAGGAACTGATTTTCAACTGCTCTGCAAGGGTCTATGGCACATATTGCCACAGAGTGTATGGTATTATTTTTACTTCTTAACTAGATGAACATAACACTCCTAATCACATTCCTGTGGGAATGATCATGTATAGAAAGCTAAGATTTGCTTTCCCAAGCATTGAGAGAAAATCTTATAAAACTCAATTTCCATAGTAATTGCAGAAAGCAAAAAATATCACAGATACTCATATCCATTGAGCATCTTTGTGTTTGTCTCATATTCTTATGAGATTTCTTTATTTCTTGAGTGGTTTTGTGTTATTCAGACACTTCACTTTTGTCTATGGTCAAAATCTGATTTATCAAGATAAAGCTGTTATTTCCACAGGTAGATGTAACTCTTCAGCTGAAAATAAAATGTAATATACTATGGGAAAATGCAAACTAAGATATATGAGAACAAAACCTTTCTACAGCATGCTCCAAATTGGCAGGGATATAGCAAGAAATGATGTAGTAAAAAGACTTGGGATTGATTGCTTCCATAAAATTAGCTTTGATCTGCAACGTGAAATAACTGGAAGAAAGGCTAGCACAGTTTGGGGCTGCATTGATTGGAACATGTCCTGGAGCAAATAAACCAGAGGCTGAGTCTTGTTTTAACTCCTTGGGGTTTTACTGCTGTGGGTTTTCCCCCAGACTAGCAGCCCTCAGTGATATCCTGGGGCCTCAATTACTCTGCATGCAGCCTCATGTGCTTGTGTTTGGGATGCCTTATGAAGATATCAGTAGCCCAAAAAAACACTGATTGCAGAGAAATAAATTGGTCTGGCAGGACTGCTCTATAGAGGTAAACATGAGGTGTTCTGGTGAAATTACATGCTTAGCAGGACGGCAGCTAAGTAGCAAATTAATGCAAAATAATGTAATTGATGTATATAGAAGAAAAACAAGGATTCAGTCACACCATAGTAGCTCCAATATAATTAGGAGCAGTAGAATGAACATAAAAAGAAAAAACTGATTTGAATATTAAGAAAAATATTCTGAACTGCCTTTAGCCTTTCAAATAACATCCCAAGTGAGGCTGTGGGGGATTCTTGAAAATTGATCCTATAGGTATTAATTAAAGAGCCAATAAACCTGCAATGGAGAGCAATCCTATCTCTCCTGGAGGGATTGCCCAAACGATCTGTGCAGTATTTTTTTGTCTCTATCTCCTCTGGCTCATGCAGATGAAAGAGGAAAGCAGTAGTGGTGTTTTCAGCACAGGTGGTGACCTGGCTGTCCATGAGCATTGAGCCCAGCAGTCCTGCAGATGCCAAATGGAGAAGGGCAAAGAAAGGGGGCACCTGGAGAAGGCACAAATGCAGTGAAAAAGGGCTGTTTTACAGACCAGCATATAAAATGCATCCATGGATATGTGCTTTCATGTGTTTGAGGGAATCAGGCTGAGAGGGGTGAAGCTAAAAAGTGTTTTCTGTGTGTGCAGTAGTAAATCCAATAATATATTCCCAAATGTTGTGTAAGGTAAAAGTCAACAGCTAAAGTAGTCTTGGTATCAACTGCTGGCTGATGTGCACCTTGGGCTTCCCAGTCTCACTGTAAAGGGAATTTTCTGTGTAGCCAGGAGCCCGTGCAGCAGCTGGGATGGTGCTCCCTGTTTGTGAGCCACATGTCCCAGCAAACACAGCAATCTGCAAGATCTCTCTCATCACACACAGCAAAGCTTCTTCTCCCTGTTTAGAACTGGAATTTCTCTCCCCCTTAAGGAACTCCAGGTTTGACTTCTTTCACACATTGTGGGAACTCCAGTTCTGCTTGGTTTTGTGTGCACATGAGCCTGCTCAGGTGAATTGCTTCAGAGTGTGGAGGGGAGAGCATCATCTCCGTAATGAACATGTGGTTTATTCTGTGAAAGGATGAGACTGTGCTATCTGTTCAAGACTATTTTTGCAAAAATCTACGTGATTTAATCTAATTTCACCAATATGTAAAAGAATTTAAAATTTAGCACTTGTCATTAACTGTTTGGAAATGCAAAGAAAATTGCAGCTGTTTGTTTGCTGATTGATTGACATTGCAATTTTTCTCCTTATTTTCCAAATGTTTTTGGTCTATTTAATGCATCTTTATTTATGTGCAGGTAACTAAATTGTTAAACTGATTTCTTGTACCAGAACTCCTGTTAGGTGGATGGATAATGCAAAACTGCTAACACTAGTGCATCACTTTTTTTCTGTCTATTTTTCTTCTGAAAAGATGGCCTCCTATTGGTATCACTTTCCTTTGTAATCACATTGGCAATTGTTTGAAGGTGTGATGGGAAAGCTTTTAAACTTGTGAATGTTCCAATTGCCTATGAGTATCAGTAGTGGAAGTGCTTTTGAGGTCATGCAATGACAGATCAGCACTAGTACAAGGTAACTTTTCTGACCAGGCAGCAACTAATTAATGTTGCTTGTGCAATGAGAAATGACTTTCCACAGCAGCTGATAGAAATCAACCCATAATGTTAAATCAAAGAATACTGGCAATTTGCCAGGCAACTGAAGATCACAGATACCCTGCAACAGAAAAAAAAAAAAAAGATTCAATTTCTCAGATAAATGACCTTTGTAGGTTATTCATCTAGGTCCCATCAGAGTGGATGCTATAGGTTTCCTCTCTTGATACTCCTCAGAAGAAATTAGCTATTTTTTCCTACCTGATTACTATAGTCTTTAGAGGATATTTGTTTTTAAGCCACAGCCTCTGTTATTTCCTTTTGCTGCCTGAGCTCAGTGAGAACTCTGTGCCTCAGACATGCAATAAAGCCCAGTAGCAGAGGAAATAACAGTGCAGTTAACCTCCTTAGCACTGATAATAAATAAGCACTAATAAGATATGTACCAGGGTGGCAATTGCCCTGACATAATGAAATGCACTAGTTTAAATAAGTGGTAGCTGGTGTCATCATGCTTTTCAGTAAAGAACCTGTGCAGGCACTATATTTTCTGGGTAATTTATGTGTCAGGTTTGGTAGGCAGCTTAGCTGCTGTTAAGACATTTAGTCCAAGTGGCCCAGTTTTCATAAATTCTTGACACCAAGCAGAACCCTTTGTTTTTACAGGTGCCTCTCTCTGATCTGAGCTGTTCTTTAAAAATATTGCCCCAGTTGGGGGGGGGGGGGGGGGGGGGGGGCTGAGCATTCTCAGAAATGCAGTCTCTGTATTCTCCCTGTTTGTTGAAATTGCATTTCACTGGATTAAAGCCAGCTCCATGGAGGATCTTGCTCTCCAGTTGCTGCTGTGGCTCTTGAT
This sequence comes from Erithacus rubecula, assembly GCF_903797595.1. Lineage (NCBI taxonomy): Eukaryota > Metazoa > Chordata > Aves > Passeriformes > Muscicapidae > Erithacus > Erithacus rubecula. Next base: position 17,076,519 of record NC_136663.1, read on the forward strand.
AGAGCACAGCCATCAATTTACATCCCTGCAGATCAAGCAGCTCCCTTCATCTCACCCCACTGCCAGCCCACCACGACAGCTGTGTGGATATACACACTCTGCAAATGGAGAGCAACTGTACTTATTGCAAGGCAGCTCTTCAGGGTGGCTCAGAGAGGCATTTTGAAGGAAAGGTTAAGATTGTCTTTGCAGCAGGCCCAATCCAGGAAAATGCAAAATGTCCCCCCTCAAATAGGTTGTCTCACAGCTTGGGTCCTGCTCACAGCAACTCATGTGCTGTAATTGAATTTCAATACCTTAAAAAAAAAGGGTACTGAATAACCAGGAGATGTTTATAAGTAGCAATATTAATTAGACAATCATAGTTTATAAAAGCCACATGAGGATGTGATTTGTGAATCGTAACTAAGTCTCAGGGATTGTGCTAATTTATTATGGTTTGGAAATAGAACTGTAAATTTGTAAGCGTTGTGCCTCATTATTATGATTATTATTTTATTTTATTCCACAGTTCCCTTGACACTTATTGTGTTACTAAAGACAAGAATAATAGTACTAGAAAATGGTCATGTTTTATCTCTGTAATATTGCTGGCAAATTAAGACAACATGGTAGCAAAATCATAGAAGAGAATTTCTCTGAAGTGCCCATGCCTTTGGTTTATGGAGCTTGTTAGATTTTCGTCATTGCTTGGTTGCAAAAAACATCTGTTCCTGCTTTTGGGAAATATTTGTAGCACTTTTACAGCAGGATTTAATTACTGCCAGTGAAGGGTGGTTGGGTGCCACACAGTACTAGAAGATTTTTATCTGTACTCCTCTGTATCTATGAAGTGTAAATGACAAATAGGAACACTATTTAACTGTGACTTTAGTAACAAAGGCTACTTGCTGAAGAACTATGTGGTGAGAGAGTTCAAATGATGGTCAATACTCAAAGGGTTTGGTTTCAGAGTAACTCACACAGTGATGTGATTTGTTTCTTTTTGTGCTCCGTACCAGAATGCAGCTTGCTAAATGCTGAAACTATTACAGAAAAATCTCTAAATCAGCCTTGAGTGAGTCTGAGGTACTGGGAACTTTCTGAGCTGATGCAGTCAATGCTGTTTATGCTTTTTTAAAGTGCTGATCACTCGTGGCTCTGAACACTATGCTTTTGATGGAGCTTTGTTTTAATAAACGGTTTGGTTAGGTTTCAGTAATCCATCCACTGTTTGGGAGAGATCTTAGAGTTTTCTGTTATCATTGTTATAAATATGATTCATGTTAATTAAATTGTAACAATATTAGCAAAATTGTTTCTTTATAATCAATAGAAAAATTGTATTTAATTGTTATAAAACAAGAAGGATAAAGGAAATGGTTAAACAGATAGAATCATCCTCCAATGTTTGTTGGGAGTGAGGATAGTAAGGGTATAGGTCTAAGAACAGCATATAGAAATAAAAGTTTTGACCTTGAATTGGGCCAAATTGGGATGATTCCAGGCATTGGACACTTGGACAAGACTTGTTATGGGAACATAAAATTAATTCTATAACCCTGAGCTTAGTGTGCTTATGCTCCCTGTAAGGTCACATAGTGAACACTGGGGAAGACCCAGAGCCTTCATCAGAAACAAGACCCCAAAACAGAAGATAGTGACCTGGATTTTAGGAATAGAAATGAGGAGGAGCTTTCTAGAAGATTCTGTATTAATATGCATTAGTAAACAGTGTATAAGTGAGATTTTTAGCTTGACTGATTTGGTACAGTGTGAGAGGAAGGGTCCCATCCCTACCCCTGGTTGGGGTATCCACCAGTCAGTTTTGCTCATGTTTTATTCGAACCAAACCTCAATTATACTAAATTACTCACTGCCAAATTTTTTATATATGTAACTAATATACTTTGATTGTATTCATTTATTATTGCTGTTATTAATAAATTGCTGCTAAATTTAGCTTTGTTGCTTGATTAATTGGACAAAATCAAACAAATCCATATCCGTTTATAACATCATGAAGATACAAACTGATTTTTATACTGTCTGGGAACGGGGGCATCTCGCTCCTCTAGAAATGTCTGATGATGAATGTGACTGGTGGCATTTGATTACAGTAATTTCTCAGGTAATTAGAAGCACAATACCTGAGGCAGCAGTAACACCAGCTTTGGCTCCTTCTTTTCTCTACAAAAAGCTTACACCTCTGATTTTTTAAAGCCTGCTTTCTCTCTGTTCTACCAGAAAAATAATCCTTTTCCCACTCTTGATGGCTTGCCTCATTTGAGTGGCCCATTTGAGTGAATTCTCTGCACTCTCCACCCTTGTCAGCTGTACCAGCTCCAGAGAGCAGCAGGTCCTGCATTGCCTTGCAGAGCGTGTCTGCAGCTGAGCACAAGGGATGGCACTGCAGGCACTAAGCCAGGCTTGTCACAGATGTTCCTGAAGCTCCAGCTTGGCCTGGGGAATCCTTCCATGCAGCTCTCTGCTCTGCTCACACCCTTTTTGTGCAGAATTTGCATGAGAAGGAAAGAGCCCAGCTTGGCAGGCCTGGGAATTTGTGGAGAAACTCTTGAGTACTTATGCATGGGGCATTACATATGGAAATCACAATGTTATTAAAGCTTATAAGAAACATTTATATTAGGGTGGCACCCACATGTTCTGCTCTACATTTATGTATGCAAATAAGTGACAAAGCATTTGCAGTTTGCAACTGAGAACCTATTTTTTTTTTTCTTTAATCTGAGTTCTCATTCAGTTCCTGCAATGACCTAGCTGTGGCAAAGGTTCACACTGTGGTATTTGAAAATAGTTTCAAACACCTTCAATTTTTTTTAGCAATACTAACATGCCTGCACAGGCAAACAGACATAGTCTGGACTTTCTTTATACCAGCAAAAAGTGCATTTGCCAGTTTATTTTGTGTCTAGTTCTGGAATTGAAACAAGCCATAGCCCTGGGGACATCTTACATGGTGTTTGCATGGGGCTTTTCTCAGCACAGACACTTGGAACCCCAGCAGACAGTTATGCTGACAAAAGCTTCACGTGTCAGCTTTTATTTTCTTTAAAAATTCTTGGAATTCAAAATCGAGTCATCCTGCCCTTTCCCTTGGCTCCTAATGCTTTGCAGAAGGTTTGGTGATGGATTGGTGTGTCTGGGTGTTTGTTACACACTGATGTGCAACAGCCTGGGCAGGGATAAGCTTCAGAGGGATGGAGAAATCCTCCTCAGCTTTCTCCTGAGCCCTAGGAGCTCATGTCACATCTCATTCATTAGACAAACTAGCTGAAAGCAGCATGCAAAACTCTCTGGGTCACTCTGATGCAAAGCCTGTTCCCCCAAGGAGTGACAATAACTCAACTTTTAGACCTCAAAGGGAACCTGGTTTAGAGAGTCCAATTTACAAGGGCCTGAAAATGAATGTGGGGGAGTGTTATTGAAGAGCTGGGAGCTAATGAGAGCACACACCTTGCTGGTTTAAGGTGGCAGGGCTGCCCTCACCTGTGATCCCTGCAGACTGCTGGCCCTGCTCTTCATGGCACACAGACCTGGGGCAGCTCCAGAGCAGCTCACCCTCCTGCTCAGGGGGCATAACTCCACTGCTTGGACACAGGCAGGATTTGTAAGAGCAGGGGATGATGTTTTCCCCCCATCTCAAATGAGTGACAATTCTCATATTCTCTCTCTGTTGAGCCTTGCCTGTAGCTCTCAATTCTAATGTGATTTTCAATCTTGCATACATCTATTTGCAAAGGTAAATGAGGTATTTCCTTGTATGGATGTAGGTAACTGATGAGAAGGTTTACTGAGGTGGTTTTCAGTGTAAACACCCTGAATTCAAACAGTTGTACAAAATGTCAGGCACTGTCAATCCACAACACTTTTCTTGGTCTCTGAAACTTCACTCAGGAATTAATTGGGAAATTCTTAGTTTCTGAGTAAGAGGAAATCTTCTTTAATATGTATCTGGTAATGTGACATGTAAGTCAGAGTACCAGAACTAGGAATTTTGGCATCAAGATTACCATTTCAGTCTGAGTGATATTTCATCTGAAAAGATTTGTACATAGGGATAAGTCCTGGAAACAAATTAAAATATTCAAACACCTAAGTGACTGAGAAACAAAGCAATGCCTCTGGTAATGTCTTGTAATGACTTAATTAACTTCTCTATTTAAAAAATATGCGTTTTAGTTCTAGTCTGAAGTGACTGAATTACTAATTTCTAGATGTTGCATTTCTCTGTGGCTCTTTTTCTCCTGTTATTAGCACTAGATCTTTTCCTGTAGGTGCTGCCTCAGGTATGTCTGTGCATGCTCCAAACTCAAGCCTGTTTGCAGTGTAGGCAAATACTGTTTCCACTCTGAAGGAGGCAAACACAGCATAAAGCAGAGAAGGATCCATTTGGTGACAGCACAAATGTACCTGAAAAACCCTGCAGGCAGACCAGGCTCTGTGCTCCCACCCTGAGAGCTCTGGGGATTTATTTCTTTTGCCTCTCATTTTGCTCTGTTCCAAACATAGCAGCCCTTTACAGGTGAGATTATCCCCTGTGAAACCCTGCACAGTAAAAGACTCCTTTCAGTGCTGGTAACAACATAAGTTTAGGAAAATGATGACAATAATAGATTTTGTTCTGCATTCTCTAAGAGGTCCAAACTCTCCCATTGATTTTAATAGCTCTTTTGCCTGAGTAGTTGTTATGTGAGCAGGTTATGATTGAAATGGCCTAATTCTCATTTGCAGGAAATGTGTATGAAATAGAAATATCCACAGCCAAGTCATCATTATATGTGTGGTAAAAAGGGTTTGAATGCAGTAGAAAGTAATTTAGCTTTAAAGCTGAAGGTACCTCTCTTTTCATTTCCTTTCACCATTGCCTCTGCTACTTTTTTCATGTCTTTTTCCTCCTTTCTTGTTAGCTTCTTCCAGGGACTGGAAACTGAATGGTGATTCTGTCTCCAGCTCTGTTCAGCTGAGAATTGTGATTCTGTGCTGCTCAAAAGTAGTTGCACAAATTCCTGAGTACATTAAGGGTTTCCTTTTCTAATTGGAAAAATACCCCCCAAACCAAACCAGCTTAGAATCTCATGTCCTGTTACTCCCACACAAAGCCCTTGCCTCCTCCAACAGACTGAAAAAAATAGACTTAAAAAGTATGGTAAATGAACCTTTATCCATTTACCCTCAAGGTAATCACATCCTTTTAGATTCCTGAGGTTTGTTTGGTTTTTCTGCAGCATTTGAACAAAAAATTCATAGAACAAACAATCACTGCAGTGACAGAAAGCATTAGCAGATGTCTGTAGTCTTCAACAGCCTCATCCTGCACTTTCAAGAACCAGACATATTGGTAGAAATGTCTCCCTGGTTCTCTGATATAAGATGGCACTTGTATCAATCAAGGAAGTACTTAGGAAACTGAAGATAATGCTGTAGCTGAAGGATTTTTTCCCCTGAAATTCTTGCTGCAGAAAAAAGTACATTAAGATAAATATCCCAGTGTCAGAGGCACACAAGGAGGCCTCTTTGTTGAACAATGTCAGTAGATTAAAGAAATAAAAACACATGGTGGTGTCTTTCCACTGTTACTCCAGTGTAATTCGGATATTCTTCACTTGGTTGAGAAGAGAGCCATCCCAGCTTTTTACCAAGCTCATGACAGGAGAGTTCAGTCCCTCACTTCTTAGCCTTTCTTAGAAGGAATTTTTAATGCCAATATATTTATTGCCAAAACTTTTTTTTTTTTTTTTCCCCAAGAATGAGAGCATTTTCCCCTTGATTCCAATCCACTGATTTGCATGTGTCCAGGTATAACTTTGGTGGATGACCTGTGTGTGAACCTGAGAGACAGAAAAGGAGGAGGGAGAGAAAGGGTTAAGGGAGGAGATCATGGAAATGGAATAACCTTCCCTGATCATCATAAGAGAACAAATTCTCCAGGGGCCAAAGGATTACTGTGTCTACAAAGGTACAATAAAGGGGGAGGCTGAGCTGCTCAGTGTCATCACAGCTGTAATTCTCAAGCCATAAAAAACCCAGTATGTCATTAATTCAGCCATTCTGGTTGCTGTAGAAATGGTATTCCACTATTGCCACTAATTCATCTTTTTACCCACTGATACATTATTTTCTGCACAGATTCATTGTTTTAACCCTCAAAATGAATTAGCCTGTGGCATATTTCAAAGGTTTCTGCCCAATTAAATCCATCCAAGGACATCCACATTGCATCAGAGCCACCAGAAATACATTAGCAAAGATAAAACCCCCAGTCAAGAGGGTAGGATATCTTTAATGGGACTTTATCACTGAGACTTGAAGTTATATATATGTGAGAAGCAAAATGTGGTTGGCAATTCCCACAGAGATCATGCACTCTAAAATTACCTTAAAATACACAATCACTAACAGCAGTATTTGTCACACTCATTGCTTGTTAGTTTAGACCAGAAAATTACTTCTGAATGAATGCTGATTTGCCACAGAAAATGCAGAAAGCAGTAACATGTAACTGAAAGGGGTCATCAAGCTCCAGTATTGCTGGGATTTGTTTTTAATGCTTGCAGGTGATGAAAGGTTTTTAGCTAAAAAGAAAATAAGCATGCAAAGTGCTGATAGAGAGAATGGGGCAAGGCAAAGCAGAATGGACAGGACAGGAGAGCTGGCTGAGCAGGGGCTAAGCAGCTTTGGTGGACCTGAGCTAGGCTGGGTGTCAGTACCACGTTCTGCAGGGTGCAGCAGCAATGCTGCTCGTGCTTTTCATTATCTGCCTTCCCCAGGCTTCCTGCTGCTCTGGATTAGGGAGAGCCATCAGTGTACAGACCTAGCACTCAGTGCTTCTGTTCCCTGAACAGCAGGCTGGAGGAGATAGCAATGGAAATCACAGATCAAACCCTCTGCTTTTGTCCCCTGCTCCCTGGGTGGAGTGAGCACAAATGGGTCTTTAATTTTTGCTTATCATCGTTTTCAGAAACTGAGATGAGAGTAGGTATGAGCTTTGGATGCATACATTATTTCAAAGTATATCCCCAAAGTGTTTGTGCACCTGTCTCTCAGTCCCCTACCAGCTCAGGTACTTATCAGTAGTGGTGATTTATGCAGAATACACACTGCTCTTATCCTAAAAATTAAAGAGAAACATTTCAGGATAGAGTCTGTTTTCATGGTATTAGTAGCTGTGTATGACACTGACATTTACAAGGCTCTGACACTGCTCAGTCACAGAATTCACTGGTTTCAGAAAACAACAATGCAGAACATAAAGGCAGGACAGATTTTTACAGGGTATTTTACCACACTAGGGAAGGCATTTAAACACAAATAGACAACATGTAGCACATGCACTATTAAGCTTTTACAGGGCATTATTCTACTCAAGGGATGCTTGTGGTGTGAAAAGAGAGAGGAACAACCCAGGACACAGAGAGCAAGACTGATCTTCATGAGGAATTATCCCACACTGGGGAGGCTGCTATTGTGAGCAGAGGGAAGAAAAACAAGGCAGAGATAAAGATGAGAGATTTTGCTGGTTTTAGCATCCACCTCTGTGTGATCTAAAGCCTCACTGGTAGCACTGGATGAAGAATGCACACTGAAAACCACATCCTAAGATATCATTCTGTTCTCCTGTTTGGTAATTGAGAAGGTTGAGCAGTTCAGTAGTTTTTTCCCCCACATACTTTGTTCTGGGGATAATTTTTGTCTCAGTCTATAGGATAAAGTGACCAGCGAGGCACGAGTGAATGCACTTTTCAAAACTGATGTTTTTCAAATGCTGTGAAATAGAGCTCAAATAGAGTATGGAAAATAAAGACCAGTGGGACTTTGCTGATAAAGAGAGTTCAAGGAGAATAGTTACTGAACTGGGGTCAAAACAGGCAAATTGTTTCAGGCAATTAAATGTACAATTTCAAAATGCCACTTTTGTTGTGAATTTAGATGTGAAAAAGAAAGTGTGCTCTCTAAAATGTCTCAAAATAAAGAAAATTTATTTTCAGCTTGACACAAAGCACTTTGGTCCTGAACAAAAATTTTTATTTTGTCAGATTTTCATGAGCTAGAATTTAAATTTAGAGTTATTCTGAATTAATATTTTTAGGCTTTACTTGTTCAGACAGCAATTGCAATCATGCAATTATTTGAGTGCTGACATCAGTAAAGCCTCATTCCTTGTGTATGACCAACACTTTCCTGCACAGATATGTTATGGTGTCTGAGAGGCATGAATCCTTCTTACAGCTGGGCATTTGCAAGGATCCTGTGCAATTGCTCTTTTCTAATAAGGAGATATCATTATGTAGCCCTTCTCAGAATCAGGTCTCATGACATCCTTCTTTTCTCAACTCGACTGAAATCTGCAGGAAATGCTCTTTGGAGTTATAAGTCTGTGATCAATTCAGTTGGAATTAGATGTTTCTCAGAAGCTGGGGCCAGAACAGAGCCAGCAGGCTCCTGCAGCCCTTTCCCCAGCAAACTGGGGAAGGGCAGCTCAGTGGGGCAGATTCCCTGGGCTCTGCTCTCCAGGGGCTGTCCCAGAGAAAAGAGGCTGCCTGCCAGAGGGGACACAGACCTGGACATGGGGTCCCTGATCCAGTCCACAGACCCCAGGGCAACAGAGAGCCTGTCCTGCACTCCTGGAGCAGCTGCATCTTCTTTAATGCTCAGAGATCTCTATCTGCCCTGTTGTAAACAGGGACATTCCTGCTCTATGCCATGCTGCTAGTACAGCTGTAAAATTGATTATAAGATGCTCAGATATTGTAGGAAGGGATGTGATATAAGCTGCTTTATATGATTTAGTAAGCAGTGTGAATATTTCAAGAGGTTTTTAAGGTCATTCTGTAACATTTCTTAGGCTGCTGTGTCCTTGTGAGTCTGCAATTGAAAAAACACAGCAAAACAACAGGACCATACTCAAACAGTCCAACCCCATAAAAAGCAGAGCTCAGTCTCTCCTATTAAATTCTGTGGTCTTACAGATAACTGGTTTGGTGCAATGTAATGCTGATAAACAAAAGGAAGGTTTTCCCATAGAAAAGGGTGATTGTGGAATCAAATTTTCTGAAAAAGAAGAATTAAGCCAAGTACATGAAAGTCACAAAGGTAGGAACAGTTAATTAAAGTGAGATCAAAAGAAAGGGAGGAGAAGATACAAAAGGTGACTTTTCCAAAGAAGTGGGACAAAGTCCTCAACAGTTAAAAGAATAATAACAATAGCATAAATAAATATGAAGGAGGGTGGGAGAGAGAAGGAAATCAATGTGGAAGCCAATCCAGTGGGTGGGAAAAGAACAATTGTTAGTATTTATGTTCCTTGGCTGGCACAGACTCACCAGTATGCAGATGCTGGTTTCTAAGACTCCTGTGATTCAGTAATTTCTTCTTTTTTCTTTTTTATTTTTTTTTTTTTTTTTTTTTTTTTTTGCATTCTGGGGGAAAGAGCCTCAAACCAGTGATTGATTGAAGAAAATTGGAGTATACTAGAAATGGAAAGGAACTTCATTTTGATATTTATTTTTATCAGTGTAGCATCCCTCTGCTCAAGTGTTTGTATGCTGCTGGTCAAGAATATTTCTGTTCAGTTCTGTTGCATCTATTTATTTCATTATGCTCTAAATAGATCTAGTTTGTCTTTATTGGTTTTTTTTTGTTTTGTTTTGTTGTTTTTTTTTTTTTTTTTTACGATCCCTGCATATATTCCAGGAAGAAGAAACGTAATCTCTTTTCCTTCATGCAGACTAGTACAGTTCCCTAAATCAGGCTTGTTCTGAGAGGTCATCAAACCAAGAGAATATGACATTGTCCTAGCTAATAAAATTAAGGAAAACAAGGAGCTTCTCTTGCATTCTACCTTGTAAGTGGCACAATTTCAGCTTTGTCAGGATTTCTCTGGAGTCACAGTCCAAGGGACAGCTAATGACAAAAAGAAGCCTTTCAAAGCCATGCCTGGCACTGCTCAGGACCTGGGTGAGGACAATTAGAGCATTCCCACCTGACTTGGAGCTGCAGCAGGGCAGACCCTGCTTCTGACATTGGTAAACCCAAACTGCTGAGAGTTCTGGTTTGAGTTACAAAATAAATTGTTCACAGAGCTTTCTCCTAACTGTTTTGTTATTGACTTTCAAGTGTAAACAGATATTTGCTGAAATTTGGAACCCTTTTGAGCAGGCCTGTTTTGTTGTTATCAGATCCACATCTTTGCAGCTAACACTGCTAGATTAAGACTCAAACTATAAAAGTCTGAAAGTCATAGCCCTAAAAATGCTCCTTTAACCAGGTGGATTCTTCATGGTTTTGAAAAACACTGTGGCTTGGGTCAGAAGTGCTGACTGAAAGACACCTGATGTCCAGGAGCATCTTTCTGGATCTGCAGCTGGCACACTCTGGGTTTTGGTTGTATGAGCTATTCACTGGAATGGGTGATAAACTCTCAGTAGTATTAGGAATTTTGTCTGTCTTTGTGTAGCAGATACAGGTGCCTTTCCAGGCAAGATAACTTAGTTCCTTTCATGAGAGAGAGGGTGGAGGCTGTGCAGCTTCCCTCCCCTGTTTGCCTTGCCCAGAGGCAGTGGTACTGTGGGTACCTTGTGGGACTGCTGCTGCACCCTGGAAATGAAAGAGCTCAGAGGAGAGTAGCCAGGATGATGTGAAACTCAGGGATAATACAGGACATGATTGACCCGAGCTGCTGCAATGAGCTGAATTTAGCCCAGCACAGAGTCCAGAGGGTGGGCTGTGTTCCAGCTGGACACCCTAAATTCTTCAAAAGGATTTCTCCCTGAATTAGCCAGACCAGTGTGCCAAATAAGAAATCGTCTGCAACACCAGCTATCTTAAAATAAGTAAATTTGATATGAAACATTCCACCCTCTAAGTATGGAATATCTAAAAGAACCTGCTCAGAGAATGCTGGACTCTGGTACCACTAAAGAAATGGGATGTGGAAGAGCCTCAGCCCCCTGCTACACTGTGATATATTATACTCATTATATTATGCTTCCTAATAGGCATTGTCCATATCCAGACTGGACTGAGCTGAGTGATTTTCTGTGTGGTTTTATTTAGACAGTTCAAGGCTCTGGCCTTCTTCTCTCTCACTGTTGGTGAGACAGAGAGGAAAGAACTCATTTATAATATCTGAATTTTCTAGTTATACCTTTTGGGTTGTAGTTTACTATTTTCTTTGCATGCTGAATTGCTAATGACTACAATAGTCTTTCTGCTCTGACAGGAAGGCATTTTTTAAGATTGTTTTATTCTCCCATTTATTTATTTATATTTCCTTTATTTTTGCTCACTGCTGGGCTCCCAAGTAAATCTGGCCAAAACAGCAAGCAGGTAACCTGTGCACAAGGAAGAAAATAATTTGGTTTACTTATTTCCTTCTCTTGATCCAAGCTAGAGCAGATTTGCTCCTCTTTACAGCACCACTTCTCAGTACGTCTGTTCATGTGGAAGACTGACTTGGGAGCTAAAAGCAGGAGGCCATCTAATATTTTCACTTTCAGATTTTCTCTGCTTCCAAATATCAATTACAAGGTTTGTGTAAATTACAGGCATTATGAACTTGGAGTAGCCACAGAAAGTTTAAAATGTCTGTACAGGGATAATAAGGAGATTGTGAAAATCTGCTCTAGGAAGTCCTGGAGACATTTTCAGGTAATTAATGCAATGTGTGGAAACCTGAAATCAGCACTGGTTTTTTTTGTTTGTTTGTTTTATAAACTAGCAATTTAGGAGTACATTATAGGAGCACATTAAATTTACCATTATTAGATGAGGAAATGTTAAGATTATTAAGATAATAAAAGCCAATTAGTGTAGGGGTTTTTTTGTGTATAGCATGGCTCTCTTATAGAAAACCTATTATGCAGGAGGGACTATAAATATTTGGGGGAATATTTCAGGCAGAAGTGGGGTTTCAGGTTCTTGAGCTTTTTTTTTTTTTTTTTTTTTTTTTTTTTTTTTTTTTTTTTTTTTCAGCAGAAAACGTGTGTTCTATGAACAATGTTCTCTTTGAAACACAGTGATGTGATGTTAGGATTGCAAAAAAGTGGTTCCCTCAGGAGGATTTCAGGTAGTGTGTGAGAAGTTTGTCCATCAGTCTTTTGGGAGTAAGTTGTGGCAGCTGGAAGAAGAACATAAAATTGGTTATTTGTTGATGTAAGGCTGGAAACAACTTGCCTGTTTGCCCATGCTGGAAATGTTTAGATATCATTCCTGGAAAGTTAAAGCATCACATTTTCTTCTGTTTAAGGAGTGAATTAGAACCATTTCCATTAACATTAAAATGTTGACCTCCGTGTAAGGATATTGGAAATGAGGTAAGACTCATTCCTAGTTCATATCTTGATAAAGGAGAACATGATTCTGTAAAAATATTTACAGTGAGAGGTAGAAGATGCCTTTAATAGCAAGGCAATGCACTCTCATAGTAACAAATCTTCTCAGACAATTTGTATTCTCACATTGTTTTAATTTTGCTCCTGTGGCTGTGACAAATGATAAGAATTTTATGACCACTTCAGGCAAAAATTATACAAGGTCAATAATTTCTCCATTATAATTTTATGGCATCAGACACCCTTATAATCCTGCATCACATTAATTTAGCTGTTTCCTGCTATTGATTCTGGTTGCTGCTGTGTCCAAACCCATTTTTTCAGATTAGCCTCAAGCTGGAGCCAGTTAAGGGGACCTTCCTGACAAGTGTGTTTCCCATCTGCTAGTTTATTCAAATGATCTCTCTTCATTTGCTAATCCCAATTGCCAGGTCTTCATGTGACCAATTCTTGTCCTTCAGAATTACTTTAATCCCACAAAGCATAGCTGTCAACCTAAATTTCATTTGCTTCTTCTATGTGATAGATCTCTCAGAGATGATATGTGCAGGCAGCCTTCACACACCTCCCACTTTAGGAAGAAGGAGTTTGCTTTGATGAGACCTATGGGCTGAAAATATAACTCCAGCTCTGCAGAGAAATGCAGAATTACACATCCTTTGGATGTATCAGGTTGTCTGCCTGTTGCTGAGTCAGAGGCTGTGCTGGCAGGTCTCACCTGACTGTTGTTGGAAATGAGAACCTTTTCCTCAAAAGGAATAGTAAATTCCTGATTCCCACACAGTGTGTTAGTTTCTAAAATAAAAAATAAATTAAAAAAACAACAGGTTTTTCACATGTCCTGAGTGCACCAATAAACCTTAACTCTCCAGACCAGGGCAGCCTGAGATGTCCACCCCTCCCTTGGGCATCCAGGCACCTTCTGAGCTCAAACTGGGTCCTTCATTCCTGGTCTGAGCTGGAGGAGCAGAGCAGAGGAGTGACAGCAGCAGTGTGGCCACTGTCAGTGAAGTCACTGGGTGAGCCTCAGCTGAGCTGGAATTGTGTTCCTGCCCCTGGAATGGGCAGGGCTGTGGGTGCAGGTGCTGGGTGAGCCTGACTGGGACAGGTGGGGCCAGGGGAGTGCTCAGGGAGTGAAATGTGTATTTGTGGGGGGGTTTATGTGCTGAAAGGGCACCTCTGACAGCTTAAAGGTAATCCAACAGGGATCTTTCTGAGTTTCAGCTCTTTGTTGTCTAGGTTTGTCCTCTATTTTTCAGCAGATTGTTTCCAAAAATGAATGTGACAGCTCAGAAAAAAGAAATCTGGGTTTCACCTGGTTTTATCTGTGAGAAAATGGTTTGCTGCAAAGCTATTATTAGACCTTCATTTTATTTAAAAATTGGAACAAATTCTCTTGACATGCTAACCTTATGTCCACCTTTGAGCCAAGCAGGCCAGTGCCTCATGCTTGTAACCAGACCTGCAATGAGGGGAGGCTGTGAGTGTTTGTGTGCTGGCTGACATCTCCCAGCGCCCCATTGCCTGTCTGTACACTGAATTTCTATAGCAGCCATTAACGTGGGCTCATTACAGCCTGCCATCTGTACTGGTGACAAAATGAGCTGCATCATTGCATCAGAATGCTCTGATCTTGAAATGGTTTCGCCTGTATCTTCCCCCAAACGTGTGCAAAGCAGTCAGGGAAATTAGCACCACAAGGAACTTTTCTTTCTTTGCATTTTCTGTTCCATTCCTCTCCCTCAGTTCAACACTTGCTGTACTTTTAAAAATCCCCTTCAGGTGAATATAAGGTGCTGATCCCCTCCAGGTGCTTATCCCTATCTCTTAGTAATTTTATTGTATTTGGAGTTTGTCTTCTTTTTGCTTTTTTGTGGTTTTTTTTTTTTTTGGCCGTGGGTGACATATTTTATTGTCATCCTTTCTTAAGTGATGCTAAACGTTGCTCAGACTTTGAGTGAAGTATGTAGGATGTGCCTTTGGGTCAACACCACTCAAAAGAGAAAATACCTTGTAAGCCCCTGCTCAGACACAAAACAATGCATTTGTTCAGAAAGGGAGAAAACATGAAAGAGAGCAAGGATAACGACAGAGACAGTTTCTGGGCATAAACAGGTAACCTGATCTTGTAAGATTATGGAAGATTAGTGTTCTATCAAGGAGCAGAGGATTCCTTTTGGGGGAATAAAACCAATGGATTAAGCACAGAGGTACCTGTCCCTGTTGTGCATGGCAAGAGCATTAAGGATTCTGCTTAGCAGGGGAATTAAGAAAGTGTGAGCTGTCCCTTTGTGTGAGTCTTCTCTGTTGGCAGCAGTGCAAGCCCCAACAAAATCCTGATTACCTCAGAGAAGTTTACATCCCCATTGGTCTGGGGGAATGCTTCACTCATTGTCAGAGTCTAACAAAGGAAAAGTTTTAAATGCAAATCTTTTCCAGAGTGGTGCTCAGAAATTATGACAGAAGGAAACCCCAGAAAACTTTATCAAACCTATTAAAAAAAAAAAAAAAGGTTTCTTCTTTCATCACTTCTGATTTTTTTTGTTGTTTTGTTTTTAAGGAATCTCATATGTTCATTTTTCTTCTCTTCTCCATACTATACTGTCCTTTTCTCCAAGAAGATGCCTCTCAGTCCTGCTACTTCACTTGAAAACTTGAAAACTGCCCTGTGCTTTGCTACCTCACTTCAGTTTCTGCCTCAGAAAACCTCAGAGAGGCACATGTGAGTGGAAGATGTGTAGGCAAAAGGAACAAAGTAAATGTGTGGAAAGGTTAGAAGGCACCTTCTTTGATTGCTATCACATCATACCCTGCTTAAACAGCCTGGCTGCATTGTAGTGTCAAGGTCTGGATGGAGTGGATGCATCATTAACACAATGACCTTGATTTGCTAAGGCTGACTTTTATTATTATTTGCATGAAAGGTAACTGAGGCTTTAGGGATGCTTGTATAGTTAGTGCTGAAAATAAGTTACCTTGGAGTTCTTGCACCTCTCAGTTCATTGCAGACAACTTTTTTTCAGATGAAAGAAATTAAAAGAGACATAAAAAGATAACTCAGAACTTACTTTGAATCCTTTAAGTGGAGCTTAAAGAGGGATTTTCTTTAAAACAATCTTGCCCCTCCCCTTTCCCATCAGCAGGATTATGATGACAACTGGAATGTGTCAGTGCAGTTTTTGGGGGTGGCAAAGTGTGCTTGTGGGAAAGGGCTGCAGCCTCCAAGATGCAGTGGGAGATGAGAGAGCTTTCTAAGCTTCAAAATTAGTTAAACCTGGAGCTTCCCCATGACACCAGCTCTCTGTGCTTCTGAGAGGAGTGAGTGGCACCCTCAGCCAGAGCAGTACCCAGATCCACTGACCTTTACTTAATCTGGTAATCATTTCTGATTGACCAAATGCTTTTAAAATCTGTGTCTTTTGACAGTGTTGGAATGTCATTGCACTTGTCTCGTTGTCTTGACTTTAGGGACAGCTAATGGCTGGATGCTTACTGGGGCTGTGATGTGCTTTTAAATCAAATACTTACAGCCCTGCTGTCAACCTGCCCCTCTTTCAGTTCTCAGTAGATTTGGACCTTAAGGGACATTTTTGCCAAATTTAATTGAGGGATATTGTTTTCAAAGGTGTTGAGAAGGGCTCAGAAGAGGCTGCTGCATGTCCTCCCTTCCCTTGAAGCAGAATTATTATTATAATTTTGCATCTGAGCCGTTCCAGAAAGCAGCAGCCAGCTGGGCAGTCATCACACATGGAACTTGGGTTTGACAGCAGCAGCTACAAATCACTTGGTTGAAAATTTCTCTGGGAACTGAGAGAGAAGGCAGGAGTGGAATGGAAAGGGTGTGAAGGAGAGGAGGAACTGCTAAAAATAGAGGACACAAACAGGGAGGAAATTTGCTTTACTTAGTTGTGGTACCCACAGAAAAATTGTCTTAGTTTTTTTGCCTTCATGTCTTAAAACATGAAAAAATGTTAAAAATTGCTGAGGAATTTTTGTAGTCTAGAAAGGGTCTGGTATGATGCAAGGAGAAAACTGCACTGCAAGTATCACTGCTGGAAAGTAATATCTTTTACAGGAAAGGTAGAGTTTGAATAGAATAAATTACAGTAAAACCTGAATGGAAGGATTAAACGGAGGATTACAGAAAATAATTGAGATGAAACCAACACTTCCACCTAAATTGGATAGTACAAGTGTGAAAACTGCTTATGGGGCTATTGATGGGAATGCTTAGCCTGCCACAAATGCAAGTCTGTAGCAGAACACTTTCCAGTATAATGATGAATGGTCTCAGTTGGAACATGGCATTTACTTTTTTTAAGGTAACTTGCCATAACTGCAGAACACACGTAAACCCATAAATTTTCTTATAAGTCTTATAAGGCTGGCAAATTTTATACAAAATGAGATTCTTGCATGCTTGATCTGCTATTTGTGAAATGATAAACTGATGGCAAAGAAGACATATCTAGAGAGGCTGGGGGGGTATTTATCTGTATTCCCAGGTTTTCCATGGCTGGGGAACTTTTCTCTGTGCTGAGGTACAAAAGTTAACAGGAGATTGCTGTTTTCACAGACCTGCTGGACTGGTAGTAACATCTTCCACTAGAGACACAGAGCTATTTGTTTCTCCTGCACACAAAATAAAGGCTTTCTAGAAAAGTGCTCAATATGTGACCCTCCTACCTATCAAAATTGGAAAAGCAGGAGGGTGATGGGGAGGGAGCAGGTTCCCGTGCTGCAGTGCTGCCTGGTTTTGGGAGAGATAAAAGCCCTGTCTAGCAAAGGGAACACTGAAATCCCACCCTGCCACAGGTCTTGTGAATGTTTAAAACAAGTTATCCATCTCTTTGTGCCTCCTGCTAGGGCTGCAGGGGGTATGCCACTGCTTTCCCTCAGGAATGTGGTGGTGGGGTTAGCTGCAGGTAAGGATAGCTGGGTGCTCAGCTTTCCTGAAGGTAAGAGCCAATAAATAGCCCAGATAGGCAGAACATCTCAGCTGCACCCAGGGAAAGTGAGGGGTGAAAGTTAAGAAGTAGCTCTCAGGATTTTATGACTTCATAGGAGGATTTCTTTCTAGGATAGCATGCATAATGTCCTCTGTAACAAAGGGTTAAGGAACTGGTCTGCTAACCCAGTTTAGAGACTGGATCAACTATTTATTGATGATCCCTGGTACTGCAAATCAAGGCTTGAGCCTGGATAAAGCTATACAGAGAAATAGGAAAAAAAAATCAATGTTGTTTTTTGACTGAAACTAGAAAATTGGTGCAAAATTAAAGTACATAAAATAGAAACTAGAAACATCTTTACTTAAACTGGGATACTGCTGTCATGCTTAAGAGCAATAGATGAAGTATTTTTTGGTTTGCTGGACCTAGCCTTGTGGATGTATAAAAGAGGGTGATGGATGAAGAGACCACTTGTTGCAAGGCTCCAAGCTGACAAGGAGGGAGTGGGGAATATAGTTCAGACAAAGACTGCACATGCCAGTGCTGTCATCTGTATTATTAATGTGCTGTGTTTGGTCCCTGCAGAGAGCTTAAACTGAGTCAGGGGCAGGATGTGCATGCAGTGAACATTTCCTATGATACTGGATTCATAAAGTTGCTTTTTTATAACAGTCTTGAAAGTTAACTCCCCTCTCCTCTTTATCTGTCTTCCCTTCCAGAGATGTCCTAAATGTTTGATTTGCCTTGAATTGGTTCCAGCATCAGTCACCAAATGTTTCACTTGTGCTGAAAGAATAAAGGCTCACAAGGAAAAGGCAAATGTGTACTATCAGAATTGGTGCTGGTTAAAGGCTTGTGAATAGTGTTGGAGTTTGTTTTGATGAAAAAAAAAAAAAAAGAGGAAAATGGAGGCTTGATGGGAAGGGACTCAGGAATAAATCCTTTAAGGTTCTCTGCTTGGCTTTTTTATTTTGCAATCTCATTGCCAAACTTGCAATCCACTTTCAGCATTCAACCTTCTTTTGCTGGGATAAACTTTAAACCTTTCTAGCCTTGGACTGATGCTTAAATGAACTTAATGCTGACAAACCCAGGGTGCTGCCTTGTTTGGAGTGATAACACTGTAAATGTTGTGAGCTTTCTGAATATTTCAGTGCATATGAGACACTGGCCACTTGACAAGTTTGGAAGTGCAGCTCCAAATTGCAGTGAATCTTGGTGGTGGATTCCAAGGTTAGAGAGACAGGAAAGTATCAGAAGCACTTCAGTCAGGAAAAGCAGTAGTGACAGCTCTTTTCCTCTCTGTTTTGTTGCACCCTACTAACACTTGTACCTCTAAATCCCTCTCAGGGGCTCTGTCTCTCCTAAGGTTGTGCAGCCAGGATAATTCAGCTTGTAGAGTGCAGGAAAATGATTAAGATTTGGGTGTAAAATTCACTTTTTAAAAGTGTGGATAGATTTTAGGAAAGAGAGATAACTACTTGCACTGCATCCCTGCTGTATACTGGATGATACATGGATTTTTTTTTCCTGCTCACCTTTGGCAATCATTCCCTTCCCTCCTTATCAATAGCATTGATAGGATATGGCAACAGCAGAAATCTTCAGTTTGAGCAGCAGAATTTGCTGGGAGGGCCTGTTTGATGTAAGTCAGATCTCTTCAAATAGTACCTTCATTTTATACAGCCATTTCATCATTTCTGTGCCCTTATGTGTGGCTAGGTCATCTCAGTATAAATGCAATCACACAACCTCTTCTTTGTGGCCCTGTGATGCCAGAGCATCCTGCTTTACCTGTTTGTGGCCAAAGACCAGCATTGCTGGAGACACAGATCCTTCTTGGGCTGAAAGAAGAGACCAGCCTCCAGGTATTGTCACCTGAGGAACACACTGTCCTTTGGGGTGTGGCAGCTTGTGGCATTCTCCCTGAGCTGGTTCCACAGAGTGGGAGGGATCAGAGTGAGCCCAGAGCTGAGGAATGTTTTATTACTGGGGAAATAAGCAATTTATTAAAATGAAATGAAAGAATGGGGAGAAATAGGAGCTGTTTAGGGTAGAGAGGATGTATTTATCCAAGCTGGAACATAGCCAGGATACTTAGATTAATTTCTGCATTCTTTCAGAATATTCCTTGGGATCAGTAATGAGAACATGTGGCCATTTGTATCTAGGTTATCTCTTTCAGCCTCTATAGGAGGTGAAAGAAGAATCCATGTTGCACATGGGCTCCAGAGTTTTACTGTATTTGGAACATTTCAGCTCAGCTCCCAAAACAAAGAGCTAGCTATTTAAAAGTGTTTGCAGCTCTGATAAAACTATTACTACTAACTGGTAAAAGTTAGTAATGGAGCAGCTCATTAGTCAACACTACCTCTTTCTGTGTATTAAATGAAGAATGTTTTTCAAGTAGCAGGAAGCACCTAACAGTATCTAATTATAGAGAGTAGTTGGTAACTATGTCACTTTTATTTTAATGGCACAATCAATTTTATAGATGAAAGTTTGAATTCAAACTTAAGGAAACTGTAGTTTTAGGCATTCAGCCAAAGCTTGAATTACTGTACTTAGTAACTTGAGGGGGGAAAAATTATTTATAGAAGGTTACACATGTCTATATTTTTTATAAAGAACCCTTGATTGCTTTTGTTTTATGTCTCTTTGGAACTGTTGACTAGAAACCATATAAGAAAAAATAATAAACTAGATAGCTCAAACTTAAGTGGTCAAAAACAG
This sequence comes from Erithacus rubecula, assembly GCF_903797595.1. NCBI lineage: Eukaryota > Metazoa > Chordata > Aves > Passeriformes > Muscicapidae > Erithacus > Erithacus rubecula. The sequence continues at coordinate 17,096,536 of NC_136663.1, forward strand.
GAACATATGTGTATGGTCTCAGAATAAATATTAATCAGGACTGTGGCTGGATTTTGGAGTGAAGCTATCACGGTTTGACATGATGGAAACTATTCAACTTGCCTCTTAACAAGAATGATGTTTATGTTTTTGTCTTATTTAATCTGAAGCTGTTTACATTTTCCTCTTATTTATTCCAAGGATATACTTTTCACTGAAGTATAGCTGAAGGGTTATTTAGACTGGATAGTTTTGAAAATCTGTGTGATCTCTGAAATTTTAGACAAAAAAAGCTCTCTTAACTAATGCTGAGGTGTGGAACTTGAATCTCTCTGAACCTCAGATTTTGTACATGGTTAAACAAATAGGTTCTTCACTGGCCCTTTTTGTGGGGAGTTGAGGGGCTTTATGTCAAATAGGGCATGAGCTCATTATGAACCAATATATCAGAACTTTTTTGCATATGCTAATATGTGTTTATTCTCAAAAAGCCTTATAAATCAGAACTGACTTTTCCAGTTGACTTTTTCCTTTGTTTTGTTATGTGTTTGGGTTTGAGTAAATTTTTCTTAAACTCTTATATTGGGAAGAAGAAGAAATAATCTGAAATAGTTTTCTACAAAACAGATAATGAATGGAGTGGAGGAATGTGTGAAGGTGATTGTTTCCTCTTCTAAGCACTGGCTTTTCTAGCTAATGGCTAAATAAGGGAACAAGACTGTCTCTCCCAGGTTCAACAAAATTATTTCCTATCAATCTAAACAAAAATCAGGGGTTTCTGGTTTTGCCCAGTAACCAAAATGAAAATGCAATTTTGAGCTGGCAGCACTTGAATTAAACTGTGCTTAAGTGCACCACAGAGACTCAAAGGTCTGCATGTATATTCTATATATGTGATATAATTTTTGTGACTAAAGGGTTAATATACATTAAAATATTTGCTGTTCTGTACCTGCCAGTTTAATAATATTTTAGGATTATGAGCAGTGGCTTTTAAATACGTTCAAAGCTTGCAAGCTGTGCATTCCAGGCTTTCTGGTAACAGCTGGAAATCCCTAATTATAGTTCACAGGTTACACATTCATCTGGCAAAATCTGTAAATAAACCCTGAAAGGCGAGAATTCCACTTCCATAGTTAAATTCTGAATGCTGCAGACTCCATCACCAGGGAATGGGCAAATAACTCTCCAATAATATTACCTTTCAGCACACCAAAAGATTAAAACATCCACCCCATGCCAGATTAAGAAAGGATTATGATGTTAGTATTTATGAAATACACAGGTTGCTTGTATTTAAAAAATATTTGAAATACTTGGATAAACTTGCTGGTTTTGAAATACTTGGATAAACTTGCTGGTTTCTTGCTGTTTTCACAACATGGTTAAAGGATAAAATGAACTACATCAAGCTTCCACTGAATGGCAAATCTCTCTCTAAATCTGTGTATTTTTTGCACTTCTTTTTGTGGGGCTGAAATATTATTAATTTATCAAAATACCAGGTGGTGGATGCAGAGCAATTGTGGGCTGAAGTTGTCTGTGGTCTCTTCCTCCTGCAGTGCAGAGGATGTCACACACATCTCCAGCTCCCAGTCCACCTTCAAGCTCAGCATTGCCTGATTTCTTGCTCAGGCTTGCTGGAGGACTGGTATTGCTCAGATTCTTCATAATCCAAGCATTTATGCCAGAAAATGTGTTTAGAGAATCCCCTTTTATCAAGAGGCAATAATGCAGCATCCCAGTTGTTGAGTCCTTGACCCAGACTAGAGGTAAAGCTGAGTAACCACTCTCTCCAGACATCTACTCTCCCAAACCACTATGAATTAAAGTAATGAAAATGATTAAAATTTAAGGACTAGGAATAATTTCTATTAAAAAAAATATATATTTATTCTTAGGATTTCAAATTTATTTGGTTAAGGGAGGTTTGCTCAGATTTCTCAGTAGTTTATAAAGGTAGAGGCAAATATACAAATATATAGAGAAAATATACAAATATATAATTGTATCACTCAATGACAATTAAAATGCAAGCTTCCATGGAGATACACCCACCAGTTACAGAAACCCATGTCAGTCTTTTTCATTTTTTTAGAACTTCTCTATTTGCTTGGATAAGAAACATTTAAGCTATTTATTTATGCACTTAACGCAATTAAAACAAAATAAACCAGCCAGAAAAAAATTGCAATTTGCCTATGATTGTCACACATCAGCCTTACCAGCACCAGTCAGTCTGAGTGTCCTGAGGCACTAGCAGATGTAATGTCTGACAGAAAACTGTTTTACTGATTTCCTGTTCCAGCAAATATAGGTCTTACTGAGTAACACTCATTTAGTTGGCAATAAAGATAACGTGAGGATGTTTGCATTTATAAAAGTGTGATTGAAACTGCACCCATTGCTTTCCTTTTCTGTTCCATTTTTGGAAAAGACTGTTCTTCCTTGCCTTCAAAATTTGTTCTCACTGAATGAGACTTAGAAAATATGTTCTGTCTGCATTTCTGATGTCTCCTATGCCACAGTAACCCCACTGATTGCAAGGGTCAGGCAGGGTGTAGGGGTGTTTTGTGCTTGGAACTTCTGAAACTGAAACAGTTTGTGCCTCTGAAATGCTGCATCCAACAATTAAAACACTGCAAATTCAAACTGCTTATGCAAATACATTTATCTTCTCTTGGCAAACTCCTGTGCAGAGGACTTGGAAAATGTCTGTGCACTGCTGATGTCTTTCATGTGCTTGCCCAAGTGTGAATGCATCACTCTACCTATTTCAAAAAACGAGATCAGTATTTACAAGATGTCCTTTAATCTGCTGTTCTTGATAGGGCTGTGTCTGCCAAGGCTCTGCTTTTGCTCTCTGCAAAGGCTGCAGGTGCCCTTAGCAAGCAGTGACAACTGCAGCCACCTCTGGTGGCGCAGACCTGTCTGGGGTGACTGTGGGGCCAGGGCTGCAGGGATGTGCTCTCCCCCTCAGGGATGCACCAGCAGAAATGCATACAGTGACCCCATAAAACCCAACAGGCTGCCCAAAGATTAGTTTCCTTTCCAAAGCTTTGAGGCTTTTTTAATTTTTATTTTTTATTTGCCACTCTGATGTTGCTCATGTTCAGCACAGCACCAAAACAGACGTGGTGAAGAGCCAGAGCTCAGGTGAATGTGGGAGAACAGTATATTGCTCAATCTTCTTACAACCACCAGCACCTGCACCCCTCTGTGTGTTAAAGTGCTCCAGAGCAATCCCTGAAGGATGTGCAGGGCTATTCCAGCCCTGCTGTGGTGCCCTCCTTGCCCCACAAACCATGGTGCACTCATTTGCACAGCTAAACCCACAGGACCATCAAAACAAATCACTCTGAATCCTGAATAATACTTTGCTAAAAGGAGGTAGGAACTTATTGCTACCTTGAGCTGTGCTTAAGAGAAATGTTACAATATAGAACAAGGAGTTATTGTTTTAGAAAACAAAGTGTTCATTCTGCCAATCATTTTTATGCATTTGCCTTTTACTCATGCTGGAATTCATTCCATTATATGGACCTTGTGCAACAGAACAGGAGCCAACATACCCAACTGATGGATATTTTCATCATTATTTGTTCTTAACACTGTGCTTCAGACATAAACCAATTTATATAATCATTCCTAACAACATTCTGAACATTCAGTGCTTCAAATATGTGTGTTTTTAACTGTTTTTATTGCACCTGGGATCATACTTATTGCACAATTAGGAAAAGCTTATACTTTTTTTTTGTTATAGATGTGATGTTTCATACTTTTGCATATGCAAATTCATACTGAAAGGAAATTTCTTAATTTGTTGTGGTTGGATATTGTTCAGGATATTGAAGTGTGCCTTACAATGTGTGACCCATTTGCTGCAATTTGGCTGGTTGCTATAAGGGATTTACTGATTAGTGAAGAGGAATGAGAGAAATGTGACATTTAATTATTCTGTGATAAAAGAATGCTTTATCACAGGACAAAGGTACACATAATGAGAACAGGTGGATCATATGAAAGCACATGGGAAAGTTCTGCAAAGGAGAGAGGAAAAATGATTTTGTGAAAGGAATTTATTGGCATCTGTGTAAAAAGCCTTTAAAGCCCTTTAATTTACAGCTGTAAAAACAGTTTACAAGTGGAGGCACCCAATACTTACAGTTTTAGTGTATGCCACTTCATGCTTGTATGTTTGAGACAATCATTTCCACACAGAGAAAATCAAAGCAATCTGGTTTGTAGCACATGCTCCCATGGGCAGTAAGCTGTGGAGACATTTCTAGCTGGCACTTGATAATAGTGAGCTGTTCCTGTGGAACAGGCAGATTCTCTTAGTTATTTATAGAGTTACAGCAAAGACTAACAGGTTGGGAAATGGCAGCTTTGGGAAAGCAACCCACCTGTATCTCCTGGGTAATAACCCTGATGCTGAGTTTATGTTGCTCATGCATATGATAGTTGTAAAACATTAAACAGAGTTGCATAAAACCCCAAACAAAAAAATTACATTTCTGTTAGAGAATTGTCCTTAAAACAAATTGGATTTTGCTGTTTTCTTCACCCTGTACTGAAGTTTCAACAACCTCTGATGGCTTTAGCAAAGCAAATTGCAATGATGCCTGGGAAGCACAATCTCTGAGCAAATACTTGTGATAATGACCTTCAATATCAGGGCTAATGGAACAAGACCTACTCTTTGCTATACCAGTAAAAAACCCCCCAGCCCCCACTGATTTTGATGTAATGTGCAGGGCTCTAAACAATGTTATTCTTCTGTGGGGAGGGAATGAGTAATAAACTAGATCATTAAGACCCTTGGATATTGCCAGACAGTCTGTAAAGTCTTAAGTAATTTATTTTAATACTTGATTCTTACATGACTGTGCCCAGCTGAACTGAGGATGTGAAGGGTTGCTGTGCTATAGAGATAGCAGTTTCTCCTCCAGTGAGGAGTGCAAAAATGCTGAAAGAAGCAGAGAGGGAATGGGGGGCACAGGCATATTAAATTTTTGTTCCTGTCCTACTGAGAAATCCCATCTGAAGCTAAATTGCTTTAAGCTAAATGTAGCTTAAAGTGGGAGAAAGGGTATTGCACTGTAAACTTAAGAACTCACACACTTATGGTTTTATAGTTTATTCTCTGAAGCAGAGGTGCACATGAATCCAGTCTCTGCCATGCACAGATTCCCTCTGCTGCTCTGAGATGCTCTTATTGCCCTTCAACTGCAAAATTGCCCTCTCTGAAGAGGTGTAAAGGTATGTTGCCTCTTAATAGTGCTCTAGGGAGAAAGAAGAATTATTATATCAATTTCTACCTTCAGCCTCATTGAAAAAAATTATAGATTTACATGTGCACTCAGACGCACACATACGTGTAGCTGCAGCATTACAAATGGAAGGTACCTGCTGTTGAAAGGGAATTCCTCAGTGTCATGCAAGTAAAAACATTCACCCGGGCAAGAAAGGAAAAAAATATGACAATTTCACTGCTTCAGCTTCGATCCTGCAAATAACTGAACATAGTTTTTTGTGCATGCAGATGATTTATTCTTGTCTGCTTTATACCCAGTCACCCTTTGCTGCAGACAAGAATATGCCCTGACTCTTTGATAAAATGATGTCTTTTTAAGCCTTAAAACAGACACCCAGAAGGGTTTTGGTTTTGTGTTTTGTGTGTTTGGCTTTTTCCTGAAAACAAAACAAAGCCTAACAATTATTAGTTTGTGTGTTGAGCTTGCATGCTGTAAATGCTAAATCATTAGCAGGAGCCCTTGGATTACCTGCTATTCTGTGGTGAGGTGGGGTGAGTGACTCATGAAACACCCCATGATGTCTTTGCAAACCAGTGGTTGTTTAGCTTCCCATCCAATGTGCTGGTTGTGTGGAAAATATCAGCAGACCCTGATCAATATTGGCGTAATTATATTTTATTTACAAAACCAAATGACCATTTTTTATCTAGTTCACAAGTAAATAAGTGAACTTCAAAAAATATATTCACGTGACGGTTTTAGTAAGTTTTCCTGGATTTTTTCAGTTTGATTTTCCTGCTATATGGTAGCTTTGGAATCAAAGTATGTCACAGCAATGAGGTCATGGTGGTCAGCAGAGGCAGTACAACCATCTGGGTCAATGACTCTCCACAGCTTTGAAATTTTAAATTAATCTCACTTGATAGGGAGAAATATTTGTAAAATGTTAAGGCTGGTTTTCTTCATTTTTCTTTTTTAATTATTTTTTTAATGTGGAAAACGTGGGGTTAGATTTGTTTGTAAACCAGGTAAGCTCAGGGTTTGTCTGTTTATTGTGTATGTGCTCACTCCCTGGGTGGTTCATGGAGAGATGTGGGCACTTCCAGGAGGATATTCACCCTACTGCAACCTGACTCTTCTTCCATGGGTGTCTCCTGAAAGTGATGTGAAGATGATTAGATTTCTAAATTAAGCTTCAGTTAGTTTTTAATTCTTTCTGCATTGGGCACCTCTGAGTCTTGTACATCACCCTATGCCACGGGGTTTTGCTCTCATTTACACAGCCTTTTAAGTTCTCTAACACAAACAATAAACTCCCACTTGTAACTCTGGGACACTGAGCAGTTTCTCCTGGTCTATGTGCAGTGTTTGAGCTCAAAGTCAGACACCTGGAATTTGGGCTGAGACTGCTGACAATCCACCAATTGTGCTCGCAGCTTTGGCTGTGTAAACACCTGTGTTTCTAAGGCACAGATAGGAAATTTGTTCATTTTATATAGGCTACCAGGCAGCCTTCAAACAGGAGTGATTTTTAGCCAGCCTGGTCTTGCCAGGCTTGATATGGCTTTGTGCCATGTGCTCGATTTAAACTTGTAACTTAAGTAGCCATATCTCATTTCCAAACACCTGAGCCGTGCAGAAAGCTGGTTCTACTTTAAACTTAAATGGTTTTTGCAAAGCTCTGCAGCAGAGTATCCACACATCACAAATGATGTAACCTGACAGACATAAAGTGGAATTAAAGTGAAATACGTGTACTGGTTAAAACAAAATCATCCCTGTCATGAATGAGAAAAGCAAGCCAGATGGAAGTATGTACTTGGTCATGCATCAGAAGATTCTCAGACTTTGTAATAAAGTGTAATTTAATATAGGGGAAAGCTCTTCAATATTCAAAATGCAATAAAGTGAAAAATGTGATTTTGTAATCATGCTGGAATTTAGTATCAATAACTGCAAAATAAAGAGTGCATTGATGACATGACATTAGAGCTTAAGAAGAATATACACATTGATTTATGAATGATTGAGTTGATATACACTTCAATTGTAGCATCACCAGCATGCTGACAAAGTGGCTTTATATTAGCATACCCCACACTAAAAGGAAGATTATATTGTTAGTGAATAGAGCTGTGGTTAGAAGAAAGAGCAATGTCCCAAGGACTGGGGACAGCCAGCTCTCCCCATCTGCAGAAGTGCTCAGAGCTCAGGAGGGGCTCCAAGCAGCAGCTCCTCACACACCCTTTATTCCCCACCACTGTGCAGGTCTGGTGCAATGGTTTCACTGGAGCCACTGGGCAGCCAGCACTCCTCATGGCTGGGAGGCAAAGGCTCAGTGTCACTGGGAAAGCCTCATCCTTCCAGGGCAGGGACAGTGCACACAGCACTGGGGGCCAGCTGGATGGGAGAATGTGCACCAGGAATTATTCACTGTGAGGCACAGATTAAACAAGATAAATAAAGCTACAGGCTTTACACCTGTGTGTGAGAAAGGCTGTTTCAGGTGGTTTGCACAGAGCTGGTTGTATGCAGACACTCCTACCCAGGGATGATTGCACTATCTGACTAATTTCTGTGTTATGTACCTTATTCCATTGCTCTGCTGGGCAGGCAAAGCCTGTGCTGCATGTACTGTACCTTCTCAGGTCACAGTAACGATGCAGCATGCAGGGAAGATAAATGCCTTTGAACTTATATTAAAGCTCAGAGTCACTTCAGCTACACCACTGACAATTTTATCCAGCTCTTAGTATACAAATATTTTCTGTGCTCTTTTTGTCTTGCAATAGTAAACACAACTAACAGAAGTTCTTTCTTTACTAGACAGTTTAATCACAGCAATATGGTCAGAATCCAGGAAGGGGAGGTCTTAGGTACCAGAAGTCCTTGGGGATTTTTATTACTGGAAATGGGATCTTTGCCAGAATCTGCAAACTGTCTTTCTAGAGAAGACAAGATAAAATGGCCTCATAGTATAGGATTGTGCTAGACTTTTAGTTGTCAGGAATCTGTTTGGTTTTTTTTTTTCTTTCTACTTATAATACAGTCAACTTAATTTGCAAATCAGTTGAAAAAGAAATTTAAAAAAAAGGAAGGGGAGGGATAAAACCAGTGACATTTTAAGCTATAGAAGCCTCTGTGGAAAACAAATTTCTCTTGGCAATCAAGATAGCTTAACAACCATACACATTGTCAAAGGGAAAAATTACATTTTTCCTTAACAGAGATCATATACAGATGACTGATTTCTCTTTCAAGTTCAGGCACAAAGGGGCTGTTTATTTATATTCAGAATCTGACCTAGCTCTTGAAGAGATGAGGAATGGTGGCTAACAGGCTTTCAAAATGCTTCTTGGCAAGGAGAGCAAGATAACAATCAGTGTAAGTATAAATAGCTCAGAATGGTGATAACAGGAGTGAAGTTGTTGCTCCAGATAATTTGCAATGCTTGCCCACTTAGATGCAATCAGAAAGGGTTTTTTACAGTACATATCAGTTTTGAAGCTGCTTTGGATGCCTGCTACTTTTCCTCTGCTTGGGATGTGCTAGGAGCCTGTGTCTACAGAAACACAAAGCATCATCTTCTTCTCCTTTTAATAAATGTAGATAAAACTAAAGGGTGGCATGTTCAGTTTTAGTGATCTACTGCTCAACTGTGGAAGCTTGGTGTGTAATATACCCACCAGTTCCAGGTGGTTTGTATCCTGCCCTGCATTCACATTGGATTGTTTAACTTAAAATCATGCAAAATCTGGATGTGGTCAGCAGAGTACAGCTTATACCAAGAGGAAAGTGATGATGGTAAAGAACTACATAAGAATATTCTTGTAATGATTTTCCAGTGGTGCTGCCCTGACAGGGTGTTTGCCCAGCTTTGACTGTGGAGTTTCCTTTTAGCTGTGTCCTTTGCTAAACTGGTGCAATTTGCTATGCTAAAAGGACTTTCCCATTTAATTCTGAGATGAGTAGAAAAGAAAAATTTTCCTTGGTTGGTCCCACTGCTGTCCATACACCTTGCTTTACAGGATTGTGGGTTTTTTGGAGATTGATATATAGTACCCCCATAATGACAGAGGAAATGGTGACTGTGAGATTTAGGCTTGTGTCTCCCACAGAAACTGAGTTCTTCAGCTCTAAAACCAGTATCACTCTATCTCTCTAAACTTTTTATAGCCCTACTGATTTGATGAGGATTGGGCATTGCTAATATTACTCAACTGCACTCAAAGAAATTTATAGTTGACAAATATTTTTTTTTTTTTTTTTAATATTAGGAAACCTGAGTTCTGTTTCCTGCTATTACATTTATAAAGTGGCACTGCTCAGCTATCTAGCCTTGCTTTATTCCTCCTCCAGAGGTAACAAAGAAGGTGATAGACCTGAACTTTGGAAAGAGGAGCATGACCTGGAAACTCAGTGTATTTTCAAGTGAGATGAATAAAGTTGCACCACACAAGGAAATTGCAGGACCCTAAAGTGCAGGAACCTTATTGCAAAGGGATTCTTTACTAAACTGTTTTTTGGTTGTGTTTTTAATGTTATGTGATCTAGGAGCCTGGGTTTTATTTGGTTGACACCAAGCAAACAAGCTTGTGATTTGCTGGTGCCCTGATCAATCTGTGTGACTTTGTGTGTTTCTGCTGTCAGCTACACTGCAGGAACATGTGTGCTCTGTTTAATATTTCTAACTAGAGATATCTTGAAAACTAGAGCTCTGCAGAGCATTTGTAGAAGGCTCTCTGAAGGTTGTTATTCAAGCTGAATACTTGAAAATGCAGGTTTCCTCCCCAGAACAGAGGAAACACACTTTTCAGTGTACAAATTTTCACACTTTTCAAAATTTGGGCTAAGGAGTTTATTGATGTCGTCTTGGAATATATTACTTGGTAAGGATTGGATGATGTAAATGGGTGTGTTTCTAAAGAAAGGCTGAAACAGGAAGGCTTCTGAGTACCCCAAAATTAATCTTCAGGCCCTTCTGAAGATTTGTGTTTCCAATACAACTCTGCTGATGAAATAGGGGCTATAGAAAAAATAAACAATTTTGAAACCTAAGGCACATTCAACTGGACCACTTCCTGACTTGCACCTTCTGTTAAAACTACTTACACCTTGTTTTTGTCTTGCTAGAATAGAGGAACTTTCTCTCCTGAAGCAGTTAATTAAATGCTGGTTTTACTGTTAGTTTAATACCATGTCCATTAGCAGTTTAAGAATGGAGAAAGAAGATTGACCAACACCTCAAACTGAAAAAGTTGTCACAGATTATCAAGACTCTGAAGAAAACAAGGTTTTTTAGCTTAAGAAAACCTGAGAACACATTAAAATGCCTGATCTGTTTTTTTTTTTTCTGTCAGTGCAGGATTTCTTAATTTACAATTTCATCAGTGTAGTGCTGGATGAATCAGCCACAGATTTCCAGTGAACAAAAAAGTAAAGAAATGTTCTTTATTGTTAAGACAGCATTAAAGCCATCAACAATAGAAGCTGAGAGAACTTAAAAGCAAGTGGGAGTTAAATGAATGTGTAGTGTAGTTCTTGCTGATGAGACATAAAAGGGAGGGCCTGACTGCTTATGGTTATTAACAATCCAATGGCTCTTTTTGTAGGGCAGGGCATAGTAGCCCCAGTGTCCTGGCCCATTTCCAAATATGTGTTCATTCTCCTTCAAATCTCCCTGAAGTATCAATTTGATATGGCATTCTCTCCTCTCTTTCCTCTCATAAACCAATATGTACTGGGGCTACTGTTTCCCAATACAGCAACAGAACTTGGGGATTCTCCAAAACAAATAAATGCTAAAAGTTATTTTTGTTAGTGCAAGTACTTCCTGGCACACCTTTTCCTTGCATCTGTGCTAGGAAGTGTAGTCATTTCAATGCTCACCCCTCTGTGGGATCCCAGTATATTGGAGAAAGTTGATTTGCTCTGAATCACATTTTGTTTGTTCATGCTCCCCTTTTCTGCTAGTTTGATATATGATCTTGCTATGAAAAATATTTAATTCAGTATGAAATACCCTTTTTGTGTCTAGCAATATTCCTCCCACCTTTCTTGCTGTATGGATATTTATTACTGAAAACCCCAGGATCTCTCTCTTAAACCTGGACATTGGTGTGTACAATTTAGGGTTTATCTTGAGTGTTGAGATGGACATGGTGGAAGCTTCCAGGAGCTTTTCACAGGAGCCATCCCTGTGGCCCCTTGCTAACAAAACCTGGTATTGGCTGTGCAAAACCAATACAATTTAGGGGATGTTATCTTTAGTGCACTTGACAGCACAGCTGAAGTGAAAGGATGAGTCCTTTCAAATGTGCATGTATATTAAAAATACCTAAATGTATAGAAAGATAAATAACTTGTGAATTTTTGTTGGGAATGTTGTCAGATCTGTTAGGCTGGAGCTGTCAGCAGATGAGCAGCTGGATCTGTGTAAGACCAGCATCAGCCTGGGATGTCCAATGAGACATCCTGGGCTCAGTTCAGTGATCTAAATGCAGTTCTTAGTGATATTTGAGGTGTCCCATGGTCCAAGGATTCCCCACTAGGCTGCAGGTACAGAGACCCACAGCAAACTCAAGCACTCCCAGCTGAAGCTGGGTGGAGTCCCCCAGGGCATCTCACATGGCACCAACAGCTGTGTTTGGGAAATGGGTTGAGATTTTCACTCATGTCACAGGCAACATTTTTACTGACTTCCCTGAGAAGTTTCTCCTTTATAATAAGAATGCAATAGTTCCAAATTGAATCTCACCATTCTCTTGCAGCAGCTTCTGAAATCTGCTCATCCTGAGATTATCCCTGCATGCTGCTGACTGGAGTTGTATTAAAAGAGGTAATGAGAACTCCCCTGAATCTTTCATTGTTTTCAGAATTTGTTTCATGAGTTGTTTCTTTTAATGCAGTAACCTAACTTCAAATTTTATCAAGAAATAAGTAAAGAAAATCTCTGAGAAAAAAATGTGGCAAATGATACAACACTGTCATGTTCTTGTTTTTAATAGCTGTGAAAATATATTGTTGGGCTTTCTGAATTGCTATACTCAGTAAGCAGGAAACACAATTAAAGCCAGAATATACTGCATCACAACACGCAGTAAATTAATTTATCTTGACAAATTTCATGTAGTTTAAATAATTCATACTGTACTTTTATTAAAATCTGAAAGGAAAAGTAATGAATTCTTGGTTGCATGGTGTCTTACTGTAAACCTCTTGCATTATTAAAATTATAAATGTAATCACTTGAAATGGTTGCTTTTTTTTTCAAATAAAACTCTTTGAGGTGACTTTTTGTAGAGAATGATGATATGAGGAAAGCTGGAGGCAAAAGGGAGTGCTTAAATGTGATATTGCACAGATCCCAGTGCAATGCCAGGGCAGTCAGTGTTGTCTCCACTCTGCACAAACCAGGGACCAGAGAAGTGGAGAGGGGTCAAAGAACTTGCAAACAGCCATCCACAAAAACAGTGACACAAGTAGAAATAAGATTTTAGCAATTCTGTTCTTTCTCAAATACTTTTTCTTCCCCTGCACTAGAACCCCCAAATTCCTGGGCAATGATTTTTTGTCAGTATACAATATTTCTATGCATTATGATTTCTCTGTGGCTTTGTCTCCAGTGACTTTGTTGACCACCATTGTACATGTTTGTGATTAATGTCTTCATCCTGCTTTTTAATCTAGTTCTAGTTTATGGTCCTTGGAAAAAAAATTGGTATTTCCTGTAGGAAGAGATTTGAACTCTTGCTGCATGAAAACTTTACCCTCTCCTCTATACAGTCTCCTGAGCATAAGGATGGGAACAGAAGATCATAACCTCAGGTGCAATAGAAAGCAGCTGGAGAAGATGATTCTTAAGAGAGAAAATCTTGGGTTTGTGCAAATTCTAATAGACTGATACAGTGTTAGCTGAAAACGTGTCTTACAGCAACAAAACTGCTTCTGGAGAGTGTGTTTGACAGCCATCATTGAGCTTAGATTTGCTGGAAAATTCTTCTTAGAAGTTCTCTTTTCCTATTTGAGGAGTGTGATTGTGAAATAAATAAACCATAATCATCATCATAACTACAATATAAACCGGTTTTTTTCCTCCTAACCTTTTCTGAGAGCTATTTTTTGGAAAGCATGCCCTGAATGGGAGGGCAGACTGTGTTCCTCTGAATTCCTGTGGTTGTAGCTCTGTTCCTTCCCAAGACTCTTCTCAGCAGTTTACCATGGGTTTTTTTGCTATTCACTGACAGCACAGTCTCCTGACATTCTAAATGACATTGTCCTCACTCTGCTTCCTCTCACCATGTCCCAGCTCCTTTGTCTTCTCCCCATTTAGTTTAGAGGTGTGGATTTTAGCCTCATTTCAAACCCATTACAGGATCCAGTGTCACTGGCAGGAATTCAAGAAAGGCTCCATAATGCAATAGTTGGCCATTTGCAGAGGAGTGTCATAAAGAGATGCTTCCCCAAAGACCAGTGGGTTCCAGCCTCTTTAATGCTTTGTTCATTTTAATGGATGCCAAATTCACATGCAGGGCTCAAACTGCAATAATAACATATATAAACAACATAACTAAAATATACAGTGTATACTGTAAAATGTTGCAGATTCTACATTCAACAATGTGAACAAGCTGTGCTTAGCTTCCCACTTAAATACAAAAAGTCTTTTAAGTGTTTTATCCTGGTATTGAAGAGTTTTGTGAGGATTTTTGTGTCCTACAAATATGTATGAGATTTTTCTTTCTCTCATGTCCCTCCTTGAGAGGCTGACATTCATAAGACACCTAAAAATCAGCTGGAATGTTGACACTGACAGTATTCAGGCATTGTGGTAAACCAAAACTTTGCTAAGGAGGTCACATCTGCAAGAGCTGACAAGCAATTACAGACCCTGAAAATTGCAGGTAAGCAGGAAAACTCTTCAGATTTTGTCCTTATTAAGAACAGCAACTAAAAATAGCTTTGTCTATCCTTAGTATCTTGGTTGTATGCACACATACAGAAACATGAATTCATTTGTACAGATGCTCCTCTTGCTGTTGTTTGTGCTCAGAAGTGTAGTGCTGGGGATATAGCTGGATCAGCAGGCTGGCAGAAAGGAGGTAATAATGCCATTGGGGAAGACAAAATATTGAAATCCAGAAGAATAGGATACTCTTATTCTGCCCTACTTTTAAAACTAAACATCTTTCAGATTTAACCATATTTCAGATTTTTTTGGTTTTTTTTTTTTTGCTCCAATTAATTTTATTATCTTTACTTTATGCCACCTGTTGTGAGCTGATTGACCTCTGATCTTCCAAATGTGTCACCACACACCTGGACAGACAAATCCAGGAGAGACAACCTGAGATTGTTTAGTTTCTACAGGTACAGTGCTATAGCAGCTGACAGGCTGGCCAATTTCTTCTTGAGGTCAGGAGTTGATGAAATTGTCTCCAGTCTGTGAACTTCCATTAGATTTGTGTGATGGTGCCTCATTTCTGACTGTTAATCAGAATCTCATTAACTTGTTAATGTGTTACTCTGCATATACCTACATGAGCAGAGTGATAAGTGTATCATTCTGCTCTTCCTTCAAGATTGGTTTTGTTGTTGGACTTTTTTTTTAAACGCTCTGGCAGTTTTCTTACTTACAGTTTTAGAAAAGTTCAAATCGTACCCTGAGTGTGTCTTTGAATGAGTTATAGCCTCTTCTTGAGACACTTCTACTGTTTTAAATCACAGGAAGTCCATCTGGTTTAAAAATGCCCATACAGTTTGCAACATGTGGACTAGATAATGATTCTCCTTTGGGAAGGTAGACACCATCATTCATTGGCAAGTTTTCAAAACTTTTAATAGTCTCTTCTTAACTGTGCTGAGAAGAGGGAATGAAGAATCTATTTATTCCCTGTGGGCAGACACATGTAGTTAAAGCTGTATTCATATGGTTTCCTTGGTTTGACTGAAAACTATTTAAATCCCAGTTGTATCAGTCAGCAGTTGTATCACTTTATGCTCTTCACACAAGACAAATCACTGAATCAGTGAAATGTTTGACTGAATCATGAATCAGGGTTTTAAATGCAGGCAAATGTTTCCCTGGAAGGCAGGCATGGCTTGGGCAAGTGAATCAGAACTAAATTACACCAAATTTGGTTGGTTTGCTAAAGATCTCACCAAAGCAGCAGACTGGGGATAAACCATCTAAAACAGTTTGTTTGATGTTAGCTGGTGTTAGCTTTTAAACATGTGAATTATTACATATTTATTTAATCTCTTTTTGTTTTATCTCTGGCAGATTTTCTGTAGTGTATCACCAGTCCATAAGGATTTGATCTTCTCTTTTAAGTAGAATTCCTTCTCATCTGCAAACAGGAATACCTAGCAACCATATCAGCCCAGAAGTGCCAATATTTTAGGGTGTTTCAGAACATTAATAGAAAACTTAGTTAAATGTGAAAATAAGTGAGGTTGCTTTGCCTTATATAATAGATATATCTTCCTACTGTAATGTAATCTGGAACTGTTTCAGAAACAAATAACTTGTTCCAATATTTGTTCAGCTAGAGGTTCTTCATGGCTGTGAATCACACAGTACATCATGCTGATAAAGTCATGAGTTAGCAGCAGCTCTCTCAAAAAATCCTCTGGTTTTTATTCAACACTTCTGTGAAGAGTTTCTTCCATTCAGACCTTCCTGGTTCTAATCAGCTTCTTCCCACTTATTTGCCACCAATCTTTTGTTAGTTAAAAATTAAATTATTTGTTTGGATAATCTGTTGTATTTGAAGTACCTGTCTCTGACAAAAAGGCTATAAACTAATACACCAGTTTTCTGTTTTGGTAGCAGATTAAATATACTTTATAGCATAGATTATTTCTGGGAAAACAATCTGGGGAGAAAACTACTATGTTACACAAAGTACCTATTAAAGTCCATTACCTTTTCAAAAGCAACTATGACCTCTTTATGTGTATTAGGAAAGTTAAACTGAAACTTAATCCATTGGAATTAAATGTAGATTGCATAAATGACATCAGTTCCTTCTCCCAACCCTCATTCAAAATTAAAGGGGTTTTAATTTGTATTAGAAATAGAGGTAAATTCAAATGTATTTGGTTTACTTTGTATTGATTCTGAAGGAGAGTTTCCATGTGGCAGTTTAACATTAGTAACTTCAAAAATTCTGTCAAAAAAAAAGAAAATATGACAAAATACAGAGAATTTGAGTTATGCTACTTCATGGTTTAATACAGCACGTGTGTACTTGTAGTTTTCTGCTGCAAAAATACAATAAGAAGGCTTGAAACATGTTAAAGCTTCACTTAGCTCAGAAAGCTGGCTTTTTTTCAAAAAGCATCTGACTCCTGCTGCTGATGATCTAAACAGAAGATAAATTTGACAGTCATCTTTGCAGATGAAACAGGGAAAGTGAAGCTATGAAACAGAATTATGGCAGCATCTGCTGCAGCAAAAACCACAAATGAGCTGAGAGCCAACCACGTCCTGAGCTCCCAATTGCCACAGCAAATGTGGCACCAGTGTAGGCTTGGGGAGAGCTACTTGGAGGGGGAATGGTCTGCAGGATAACTTGGAACATGGAATATTGCATTGGTAGGTGTTATCAGTGTGCTTCCCTATCAATATATGTTGTTGATATCAAAGAAACCCTCCTGTGATGGAGTGAATCCCACCCCTGGCAATGTCTGCAGGTGCCTGCATCACAGATTTGGGCTCACTGGCATCCCTGGCATTGCACCAGGGTGGGTCCTGCAGCTCCACACCCCAGCAACAACGAGCTGCAGGGCTCAGGCATTTCTGCTCCCATGGCCAGAGCACACATCCAGCCTATTTATAGTTACACCAATGCAAAAACTATAAACAAATATCTTTAATAGTCTATGATTATCCAAATGTTGTCTGATCTGAAAAGAACATACTGTACAGTTGCAAATTGAGATGCATTTGCCTTATAATAGAGATACAAAAAAGCAGCTAGGAAAGGCAGTTTAGAAACTTTTGATAGATTTTGTCAAAAGTCTTATCCAAAGAATATGATGGGGGAACTTTTTTACAGGGGAACTTTATTTCATTCTCACTAGGGTTAATGAGTAGGAAAAAGATCCCTGCCACCTGCCCCAAAATCCAGTTGGGCCAATAAACTCTTCCTCCAGTGGTACCCTCTAAGAGAAGTTCTGGGATTTTTTTGGCAGGAGTTGAGGAGTAAGCTAAATAAAGAGTGGAATGACACTTCTCCCTATTTACTCTTCCAAACTCCTTTTTCTGTGGTTTTGGCAATTTCAGAGCTGCAGATAATATTTGCTTTATTTGTGCAATAGGCCTTGGTGAAAATCTGTTGTCTAAATTATGTGGGGATTTTTTTAGATTTTTGTTGTGTGTTATTTTTCTTTTTTAACTGCCCTATGATCTTTTTTAACTGCCCTATGACTTTGGCACACACAACATCCTGTGGCAAGGAATTCAACAATTAAATTAGGCATTGTGTGAAAAAGTACTTCCTTTTGTTTGTTTTAAACCTGTTGCCTGATAATTTAATTTGGCGCCTGCTGGTGTTTTTATGCTCAAAGAATTAGTAAGAACCTTGAAACAACACAGAAATCTAGTGTAAAACAAGACATAAAAAGGTATTGATATGACCCATGCATAGCTAGCATTCAAATTCACTGCAAATGACTAGGCTTGCAATAAGAAGTATATTTTTATATCATTTTTATAGGAGTCTGTTGTGTAGTATCTGTCTTCAAGATTATTAATGTGGAGCCTTTTTATATCTTTCTTTTTTTAAATGTAGGATGCATTGGCTCGCACATCTTAAGCACAGGTTTATATTTTTTTCAGGATGATTATAAAGCATGTATAGTAACAGTTCTCTAGCTTTAGAAGAATACAAATGGCAAATTTAAACACAATTTATTTGAAAATTCTAAGGTTGAGGAAGTTTATTTGCATTTCCAGTGGTTATCAGATTTCAGGAACCCAGCTTATGTAGTTAGGTTTTAAACTGGTCTGGAATTTTCTGTCCTACTTTGCTTACTACTACATATGTATAAGCAGAGGAATGTTTATGGATATATTTGAGTAGAGCAGGAGATTAATTTTGAGTCCTGTGCTGACCTTTGCTCTGCAAAATGTGTTGGCTGGAATTTCACCAAGCTAGTGCCCAAGTGCAGCATGCTCCTGTGTCACGGACTGCTTGGCACAGAAGTGCAAAATTCTGAATTTATTGCTTTTCTTTAAAAAGCACAGTCCTCGAGATGCATATCCAGCCAGTATATTGCAAGTTGTGTCTGTAATATTTTGTTTGTTTTCTTAACAAATATCTTCTTCTGCTGGAAATCCATCCATCACTGGATGGAGCTGAGCTTGACTGGAACAGATTATGACACACCAAGCAGTGTAATAGTTTGGTTAATTAGTGAAAGCAGCTTAACGAAGGGTGGTTTCTGAACATAAGCTGGAGCTGCACAGGCAAAAGGAGCCAGCTGAAGAAAGAGCTGCACTCAAAAGGCTCACAGTGAGTTTTCATTTAGTCTTGCATGCAGGGCTAATATGATTTCAACTCCAAGAACTGGGAGACAGATACATATGATTTCCTTAACCCTTAATTCCTCTAAAAGGATTTAAATTTCCTTTAATTTGTCAGGGTAGTCCAGCCTACAAAATTTAGACACGCAAATATGTGCTTGTGGAAATCAGCTAACAAAACGCAGGCTCTGGTTTAAGAATCCTGCTTCTAACGTTACTTTGTCATAAATCTGCAGCTGTAAAGTAGGAATTGCTCACCAGTTGTGGAGATGATAAACAGAGGTTATTATTACTCAGTTGGCTAAATATTTTGGTGGAACATAGTAACAAAGGACAAGGTTTGCCAAGAGCCTCCCTGAGATGCACAGCCTTTCCTGTGATGGTTGTGCTGTGCACAAAGCAGTGCTGAAAAAGCAGCTCAGAAGACCTGTAGCAGTTTGTCCTCACATTGTAGTGCTGCCTGCTTATCAGAAACAGAGCTTGGCTTGGCAGGCAGAGCTCTGGTAGTAGCACATAGCTGAGGCTGGAATTGGGTGTTCATAAAACGTGAGATGCGCGTTCCTGGCATCCAGAGATCCCGCGCAGGGCTTGGCTCTCCTCCCTTCCCTGCCTCTGTGAGAAATGCCAGTGCTGCTGCTGGGGCAGAGCCTGGTGGAGGGCTGAGCTGGAAATCATGGCAGTGCTGCTGCTCAGGGAAGCGAGGAGCAGGGGCTCCTTGCCGGCAGCCAGATGGTGTTGATATGAACACCTTCCCCAAGAGCTGCAGAGCTTGTAAGAGGAAGCGCAGGAAGGATCAGGGACAGGAAGATCAAAGAAGGAAATAGTAATGAGCAAAAGGCCTGCTGGCTCCCTACAAGAAGGGTGGAAACAAGAGGAATTGTTATTTTAGTGGCACGGATTGCCCAGGTTGGAAGTGTTTTGCTGCCACAGTGCTTAACCCTGTGTTGGCTGGAGCTTTCTCACAGAACTGTAACAGAGATTGTTTCATGCTCTTGGGGATGTTGCAGATCACCCTCTAATGCTCCAGTTGCTAACTGTAAATTTGGATTTGCTTTGTATTTTGCAGGAGATTTGCATATTTCTAAATATATTTATTTCTTGGCTCAATATTAGGGATTAGGGTATTTCAGGGTGACTAATGCCAAAAATCATCTACTCCACTTTGTTTTCTTAGTGCCAAATAATTTCTAGACTGCAGCATCTATCAGAAAGGTAGTGAAGAAATACCCTATTGTTTCACCCACTGTCAACAAGTATTGTTTTAATTAAAATTAGAATTTAAAGATTTCCTCTTAAAATATAGTAGTAGTTTTGGGTGAGAATATTTTATTTTATTCAAACTATTTCAACTTCTGGTATAAAAAGTGCTGATAAAATTGACTCAGGAAAAAACTTATTACAGCATGATGATGACTTCAACATATTTAAAGATGTTACTGGAAGCATGAAAGGAAGCCTTCTTCAGTCTCTCATTGCCTTGAAATTATTTCAATAAAGCAGCAAGAAAATTACACATATAAACATTAAAACAACGTATATAACAGATAATAAAATTTGGAACATACCTTTGTATTTTCCCCAGAGCTCAGAAAAATCCTCCTGAGGGAAGTGCACTAACAGCTGGGGAATAGGATCAGAATGCAGAGTGCATTCCCAAGCTCCCTGCTGATGGAAGGGCAGGCCAGGACTCACTGGGACAGCAGCCACCTCTCCTCTCCCCTGAGTCCCTGCATGACCTGGGCAGTGCCAGGGCAGCATTCTGCACACATGCACCCTCTTGGGAAAGCCATATCTGCAAATGGAGGGAGTTCTTAGAAAAGTGCAGCATGAACAGCTTTTTGTCATAATTTCTAAAGGCTTTCAAACATTTCATTCTTCAGAAAGTGCCCGTGGAGCTAAATAGAATATCATACCCAGTCTCTGAGATTTCTGAGTCATCTTAGGGAATTGTGGACTCAATTCCAATAACAGAAGCTCTGTTATCAACTTTTATGGGCTTACATGCCTTCTATGGAATAGTTCCTTAAATTTAATATTACTAGAATAAAATGAAATAAAGCATTCTCAATTGAATTCTTCTATTTTGGAGGGTAATTTTTATATATTCCTATTAAATTCTAGGCAGCATTTCAATGATGGAGGTTTATCTTGTCTTTCAATAGCATTAGACATAAAAGATCCCAGGGGGTGTCTCTGATGAGTAATGCTTACTCTCTCCCAGTTCCAGGAGGAGGAGGAGGGTAGCAGAAAGGCACATAATTTTCTTGGTGCAGAGCCATGCTGCTGCTGCTGCCACAGTGCTCCTGGCAGGAGAGTTAATGGTGTTCTTTGGTGCTGTGCTGATAATCCAGCTCACACAGAACTAGGTGTGGTGCTCTGAGATGTCATCAGATTATGCAAGACAGAAATGCTCTGAGATCTTACCAGCAGCTTTTTTATGGAATCCTACTTGAAAGAAAGAAGGATGCTGTAGTAAGAATGCCAGAGCCCAGGTACTGCTGTTTTAATAGGATTGCTACTGAATCACCAGCCTGTTTAATTAGACCTATAAAAGTTATTTAGCAAGGTGTGGATTGGGGCTTGGGGGAGGAATATCAAGAGCACAGCATGTCTGGAAAAGTGTCTATAAAAATCCATCTATAAAAGTCTCTTACTATGTGGTCTAATTAAGGTCTGGATACAGCACATGCATTACTCTACAAAACAAACAGGTTGGTTTCTGTTTGAGGCACACTATTTTTATAACCTGATTACAAACTGAAAGAGTTTGTTAATTTAGCTTTAGTTTGGGTATACAGCAGAAAGCAGTGCTTGTCACTGGTTTGGATCAACCCTACTCAAGGCATTCTTTGGAAATAAACACAACCAAATCAAGTTGTATCAAATAACTGCTTTTTCAAACAGTTAATTTGCTTTTTCTTGTTGGTGTAAGGTTAGATTATAAACATATCAATGGTATCCCATTTTTGCCTGCTGCCTGAGGAAAGTTAGCTTATGCCCATGTCCAGAAGAGGGAAAATAATTTATAAACAGAAGAAAACTACAGAAGCATAATGGTGAAATTCTAACAGGAATACATTGAATTGCAACCACATTGAAGAGAGGTGTGGGACAGCCCAGCTGAGAATGGGGGAATGGTGACCCCACATTAGTGCTGTCAGTGAACTCTTGAGCATGAATTTGCCACAATTCTGGTGTTTGTGCTCAGTGACAGCAGGGCAGACATAAACTAACCCTGAAGTCATTCTGCTACCACTTACAAGCAGAACCTTTACTATTAATCACAAAATTATTCCAAACTTTTGACAGTTTGTTGCTCTTCTTTAGGTCCTGTTGTCCCTGGGGTATTTCTTAAGGATGGGCATGAGAGGTGTTTGTTTTTTACAGTGAGGGTGGTCAAACCCTGAGGCAGACCCTGCTCAGCCCTGTAAGAGGTGCAGTTACACTCTGGCACTGAAATTATTTCTGCTTTGAGGGAGATGTTGGCCTTCAGGGCCTCTTCCAACCTAAGCTGTTGTATTATTTTATATAACAAAAACCTACACAGCCAGTCTATGGAGCATAAGAAGGGTGATCAAAAGGCAAAGCACAGAGCAGCACTGATTTCTTCCAGCACAATCAGTTGGCTGCAGTCAGTTCAGTCCCAAACAGAAGAGGCAGTCTCTGGATTATTTTGGTGTTGCAGTCCTTGTTCAGAAGCTTTTAAGGGTCATGAGGTGACACTGGCTGCACTGGCTCACCTTGGCTTCCCAAATGAGTAACCAGCTCCATGCACTGAAGGTGAACCCTCTGGTTATGGCTACTGTGCAAAGTGTGAGTAGCATCTCAAACACTATGAAATGTCCATTCCAGTACCTGATGTTATTGCAGAAATTCATTTGAAGTCAAACAAGCCTAAATCTAACACAGCTGATCTGCGTTTTCCAGCACAGAGGAACAGGTTATTTTCAGATGCTCTCTAGGCTTGTTTTGGAGTGTTCTCAGCCTTATCTCCTATATTCATCTCTTTTGCTGCACTGCTCTTATCTCCTGAAGAAAAATCTAAAATAAACATGTCAGTGAGGTACCAGATGTCTCAGTAGCTTCTCAGAGTGAATGAGAAATGCATTGTGCAGGTAGGAAACAGTACTTCTGCTTCATGGAATAGGCAAAAAAAATTGTAACTTAATCTGTCTGTGACAGGCTTCAGAAAAAGTGGGGATCAGCAGGCGGTGGGTTACTGGGTGAGAACAAATTTATGGCCTAGGAAAAAATAATCCTGGTAGGATATAGTAGGATTATTGAAAATGACAAGATACAAGGTTCTGCTGGATATTTTTTCACTATGGTGAATGCTGGCTCTGGTTAAAAAGATTGTCTCTCTGGCTCTAGATCAAAAACCTGGCCTTTGCTTGTTGCAAGCTTATAAAATTTAAAAAGGAAGAAGAAAAATCAAGAAAAAAAAAAGTATTCTTTTTCTATTTTTCCTGTCTTTCCTCTTTTCTCCAGTTTCCCACACAAGCTGGTTCTTTAATGGTTCTTTAGTGCACAAGAACTGTTCTACACCAATCAAGTTTCTAAATCTGAGTAAGTGCAAGTTCTATCAGTCATTTCCAGCAGTTTTCACTTTTGCTTTTTTCACTTTTTCCCAGCTATTTCTCCAGCACAAGGAGCAGGTTTCTAAGAGTGAGCTAATGCTATTGCCACATGGTTTCCTGAATGCCTGGGAGGGCTCTGCAGGTTGGATTCTGACTGATGTTCGTGCTGGCATTTGGGATTGTTAAGGAGGAATTTAATGGAGCTATGCTGATGTATATATGTGAAGCACAAGGTCTTTCATATGTCTAGTTTCTACTGTTTTATAGTTTCTTTCTATTTTACTCAGCCCAGCAGCCACAGTGATTTCCTTTCATCTTTTCCTGGCCCAGTCGGAGCGCAGTGTCCCGTGGGACAGGGAGATGCTCGTGCCAGGGTGGGCAGCCCTGGGCTGAGCTGGGGCACTGCAGTCCCAGGGGGTGTCCAGGAGCAGTGGGCTCTCAGGGCACTGTCCAGCCCTGGGGCAGGCAGCAGGAGCAGCTCTGTGGTGCTGTGGGTCACAGGGAAGCTGCAGCTCTCACCTCAGCCCGGGTTTTGCCCTGGATGCTGTGGGAGGTTTCCCAGCCTGGTGATCCTCTTCTCTCTCAGCTTGGTTTAAACCTGCCTTAGCTCCCTTGGCACCCACAGAGCCT
The DNA here is from genome assembly GCF_903797595.1 of Erithacus rubecula. Classification (NCBI taxonomy): domain Eukaryota; kingdom Metazoa; phylum Chordata; class Aves; order Passeriformes; family Muscicapidae; genus Erithacus; species Erithacus rubecula. The sequence continues at coordinate 17,120,514 of NC_136663.1, forward strand.
GCTTCTGCCACGGAGAGAAGTGGCTAAAGAATTGGCATTTTCAGTCCTTTTTTCTCTTGTTATTCTTCCAGCCTTCAGTTTAACCCTCCTTGCCAAAAGCACTCTTTGGTGACTGGCAAAATAATTGGCCGGAGGAGGTGTCATCAAAAATTCATCTCAGATAATTAGACATTGAGCTATCATTATCCTTGAGGTTCAATTCATTTTTGTTTTCATTAGCTCTGTGGTTCCCTGTGGCAGACATTTCTGCTGATTTCTGAGCAGGGAGGGGGTCATGAGTGCTGCCATTCTTTCAGACATGCTTCTCTTGCATGTCCTTGCTTCCTGGGCAGGAGCTGTGTGAGCCAGGCTGCACATCCATCACCTCATCTCTTTTACAGGGCAGCTTATGGGAGAAGCAGAACTTTCACCAGGCTTTGATAGAGAGCTGACAAATTCAATGCCACACAGTTTGTGAAGGAGCATTTCTGTTTTTCCAGCATTTTCAAATAAATGTCATTTCAAACAGCTGTTGATAGAGTTAAGAAATGCCATTTGCATTTTCTGTCATTCTAATTACATAGTAATTAATTGCTGATACAATGGCAAATTAATGTTAGAGTGAGGTCCTTGAAATTTTTTTGTTTATGTGAAGCAGTTCTCTTTTGATTATGAGTCCTTATGTAAGAAAGGAATATAACAAGATTTCTGCCAGCAGAGCCTTAGCACTTTTAAATTTTTTAATGCAACACTGAAATCTGAAAAATAATAATTACTGGAAATTCCATAGTGAGGAATAATATGCCTTTGTCTCTGATATAAAAAAACCCCAACATTTTTAAGCTGCTGTTCTATATTTTGCAATAAGAAGTAATTCTAAGTATTAGAGCTAGCAAAACAAGTAATTTGTGTATTTTTAAAAAAATCCTGATACTTGGAAATTTGTTTCCATTGTTATGAATAATCAGAAGCACAAAAATATTTCCCCAAAATACACACCTGAATTTTTCTTGAATCAACTGAAATAGTCATGGGAAAATAATTTTGGAAGGGAAACTGTAATTACTTGGTATGATTGAAGGAAAATTAATTCAGGATTAATATCTTACAGAAAATAGAGAAGCTGATAAAAAAATCAGTATTTTATTTGGAGGAGGTTTCATTGTAAGTATTTGTCATATTTTATTAGGCATTTTATGTCCTGAAAGTGTAATGTTTTTGAACTGCATTTACAATTTTATAAATATTTTAATGTATCTTAAAAATGTATTTGTATTTTCTGAATACATGCATACTCAGCCTTTTCCAGAAAATTATGTCACCTGGTTTTAGAACCCTAAAGCAAGCAGTCAGCAGTAATCATTAGCCCTGATGCCATTGATTAAAACGTTCATGGCTTTTCTCTCTGGCTATTGATTGCTTCCTGCCAAGAGAGGAGGTGTGGTACCTTGGAGATGTGGAAATTGCTGCAGAGAGCAGTTAATTTACAGCTTCTCTGTGCTCTAGATGTGCCTCTCCTGAATTCCACCTTGCATTTAGAATGCAGGGGGACACAAGCAGGTTGTGATCAGGTTTCACCCTGTGCTTGTCAGGAGCAGCTCAGGGTTTGCATCCACCAGCAGAACTGGGCGAGTGCTGTAACAAAGTGAAGTGAACAAGATTGCAATAACTCCAGAGCTCCTGTTTGGTTTTTAATCAAATCTGCTTTAGGTTCTTGAGCAGAGATGCAGTTTATTAAAAGGTTTTGGTGAACACAGAGCTGGTAGGAAGGGCAGGTGGGGCCATTAAAGCAAGCTCAGCCCTGTGGTGCACACCTGGGGTTGATCCTGCCTGTAGCTCCTCTCCGCTGGTTTGGTGCTGGGTTCCTGCTGGCACACTCATTGCCCTGAGCTCTGCTCATGGGCACAGGCTGCAAACAAGCCTGAGGAAATGGGAGCTTTCTAGAGTTGTCTGTATTAAAATTACTTCTCTTCCTGTTGTCTCTGGCTCTTACTTCTGAGTTATGAGCAACAGAACCACCCACTGTGTAAGCACGTAGATTTCCCAGGGGTTGTATTTCACATTTTTCTATTTCACATTTTTCAAGGAAACCCTTTTTTTCTTTTCTTTTTTTCTTTTTCTTTTTTAAAATAAATCTTCTAGGATATCTTCTCCATGATAAGCTGTTTGATCACACAACCCTCAGAGAACAATATGTTCTTTTAGAGGCTTAAACTGGGTGGAGAGATGAGAGAGGGTCACTCATTCTCCTCTTGACTAAGGAAACAAAGTGACCCTTTTCTGCTGTGTTGAACCTAGTCAAAATTTCATTCCAGTATATTAGCTAGTAGATTGATAATTTAAAATGTCAAGTTCTTTCATCAGTATTATCATATATATTTGCAAACCAACTAATGATGTGAAAATTTTTTAAAGAATAACAAAGTGAAGTACTGTGAGCTGTGTATTTTCATTCTTATTTTCAAAACCAGGTTAAAATTAATAAAAATAAAAGTCACCAAAGAAGTAACATCTCTTTTTTTTTTAAAAAAAAAAGGTTATATATTTATATCTTGAGAGCAAAGCAGCCTTTAGAATGAAACAATATTGAAGAATTCATGGGCATGTTCAGTGTTAAATAACATGGTGAAAGGACATGGAGACCTTCATCTTTCTTTGATAAAGTAAAGTATTTTTGAAATGAACATCTTATCAGATCAGAAAAGCTGGTAATATTGGCAGATCAGCACAAGTTGGTTATGTCAATCTGACGCTTGATCATAAGTAATGTACTTTTGGTAAGAAAGAAAGTCAAAGTGAAGGACATCACAACTTTCAGAGGCAGTGCTCCAAACTCAGAAAGACGGTATTTTAAAACATTTTCTCTTTCCATTTCAAATACCAATTCTACTCTTAGATTCTCACAAAATGAATTCTGTTCTTGCCTCAATCTCTTTCCTGGATCCAGACATTTGACTCAGTATCTGCTAGCTCTGGAGTACAAGGCACAAGAGAAGTTTGAGGGTTTTTTTCCAAGACATTGATGCAAAGAATTTTGTATCTAAGCTGTAGAGTTGACTGCAAAACTTTTTTCAATTCATCACTTTAATGATCTATAATTTAATTATTTTTAAGAAACTCTTGTCTTTTAGTGTCTCATCATCACTAAACTTCCATGTCTGATATAAATACATGTTGATTGATAAATGAGAGAGCCTCTTCCCAGATATTAATTTTACCATTGTTTTCTTGCACTACAATCAAGTTTCCTATGCATTTTGCTAGACAGATGCCCTTGAAGGTGTTATGTTCTGTAATATACAGAACATCCCTTTTTCTGTCCCTGCTTCTGTCCTGTGCCCTGCTTCTGTCAGCTTCACCTGTACTGTGGGATAGATCAGACATAAGTTATGTATTAGGCAAAGCAGTCAGGCTATATTAATTCCATCTAGTCAGTGGCTAATTTATGGCTTTTGCCTTGCAGCACAGGTGAGGCAAAGCTTGCATTTGCCCACAGCATGCAATGTAGACATATTTTAACCTGCATTACTGCAGGTGAATTCAGTATAAACTCTTGTTTCATAGAGATTTCTACTCTGAAGTTGAAATTTGTCAGACAATGTGAACTCATGCCCTTTAATGAGAGGCAATTGGTATATACTGCATTCATGAGCATTTTTACTGGGATCACTTATCAATTTATCTTGGATACAAAGAATAGATACAGGACTTAACAAACTCTAAATTAAATGTGCAGGTATCTCCAGCTCAGATCAATCTATTAGCTATAGCATTCTTGCTTCAACAACAGTGACTGGATCTGCTTTTAAAACAATTTATGCACATAACTCTTGAGGTTTAGAATGGCAGTCAGAGCCCAGAAGCCCTGTGAAATCAAGTTGCCTCTGAAGTTTCTGCTACTACTTTCTACTACTTCTTGTACTTCCTTTTCATCCTGAAAGCAAAGAGAACAGAAGGATGAAGCCATATACTTTTCAACTTTAAAAATATATTGTTCATTTTATTGTGCTTGTTTTTCAGGTGTGCTGTTTTGAGGTGAATGTATTGCAATACTGAACCTTTGAAAATGAGAATAACAAGTGACAAATGAGTTAGACTCTATGAATTCTTGTGTTTCTGCAGTCACCACCCCCCTCAGTGTGAATTTCAAAGGCACCTGCAGCTTGTGTGCATCTTTAAGAGCTCACCCATTTGCAAAGTGGGGAATTGCTTGCTTTGGGTGTTTCTCAGGAGGGCTGAGGTCACAGCCCTGGGGCCAGAGGAGATCCATCCTTGCTTTCTGCTGTGCCTTGGTACCCAAAGGGAGCACAGAAACCCTCAGGACTGGCTCCTAAGGTACATGCTTGAGCATTTTACTGACCTGCATTAGGATAATCAGAAAGTTGCAGGTTCTTCCCAAGATCCCTAAGTAGCTCGCTTTAAATGGACTGTTAAAATGCAGAAATGATGAAAAGAAGTACTTGTCTTTCTACCTGAACACATAATAGTTGAGATGAAAACACTGGAAACACTCCTAATCACTCCTGTGTTCCTCCCCAAACAGGAAAACACATGGTGCTTGATTGGATAGAAAAGGTGTGAGGGAAGGGAAGAAGCAGGTGTGACATAATATTTGGAGTGCAGCTACACTGAAATGTTACTTTGGGAGCATCAGAAACTCTTGATCTAAAAGCCAGAAGCTCACATTAACTGGGAGTAGATACTTGTATCTGCTGCAGATCAAAATTACATTTATTTTGTGAGTATATTTACAGGTTTTTTTAGAATGGCCAATTTACTGCAGAAAAGCGGAAATTGTATCCCCTTCTCTGAGAAAAATGGTTTCTAATAGTTGCAATCTATCTTTTTTGATAGAAGGGTTGAGGTTCTTATCCATGAAACAAATGATCTTGTGGCCATAATTATAGTACCACTGACTTAATTTTTTGGAGACAAATAATTTAGTGAATTTAGTGTCTCACTGTTTCTGAGGACATGTGCTTGGCCTGAGCTAGATCACACTGATCTGCCAGACCCTGATCTGTGTCAGCAGCTTTTCAGGGCCTGTTTGTGTTTCAGCATTCCTAAAGATTGTTTCTGCTGTTTTCCTGTGTCCTGGTATTAGATTATGTCCAAAAGATGTTGTGATCCCCTAAAATATTGTTCTCTAATATGCATTGTCTCTTTATGTATCTTACAGATATTTTTAAGGTAAAGCAAAATGAGGTTGGCAAGAAATTATTTTTCTCCTTTCTATCTACATTTCTTTGGTTTGGATAGGAAGTTCTCTTAAGGAACAGATGGAGTAATTTGGTAAATAACATGGAGGACTGTGAAAGGAACTTATTTCTAAAATCAAAAGCAATACATTTTTGTATGAGGATATCTGGCCTGGATATGAAATTAATCAGTGAACTGAAATAAACAGGAAACTTGAAAATTAAGGTTTCATGCAATTAGAATCACAGAATCAAAGGAATGACTTGGGTTGGAAGAGACTTTAGAGTTATTGGTGAGATTAGTGGGAACTATTTTTATTTAACATTACATCTCTCAAATGACTACTGAATAATGATTCTGTGAAATTGTATTTGAAAAATGAAAGAATGATTCTGAGATAGGTGTCAAATTGTTTTTAAAGACAGAACTCAAGACCTGTTCTGGGAAAAGAAGATGGTAGTTTCATCTTTTTTTTTTTTTTTTTTTTTTGTCCAGCCTGATGATAAATACAAATACTATTAAAGAAGCCTAGAGTCATTCCTGTTCACCAGAGTAACTATGTACTCCATTTTATATCTTCCCTCAGCCTACAACTCACCATTTATAAGGCATATTTAAGAATATTGGTGTTTCCATTCTTCCTAGAGAATATTAACTATTTTAGAGGATTTTTGCAGTAAAAACAGAACTCAGAGGTATCCAAACCACGTGCAGCCAGCAATCCCAGCCCACCAGAGAGCTGCTACTTGTGCAGCCCTGTGCTCCAGCATGGAGCTCTTGCAGCTCCCAGCAGCAATGAAGCTCCTCAGCCCCCAGGAGGATGCCAGGATCTCTGTTTGTGCAGCCCCAGCTTACACCACACCAAAGTATAAATGGCTTTTTCTATTGTTTGCAGCACAGCAGAACTGTTTCTTTTGGATGGAGGCAAGTATTTGACTTGGAAGTCTTAACTCATTGCTCCTTTGGATATCAGGTTATTGTGGGAGAAAACATGTCCTGCAGAGCAAGCAAGCACAGGAGAGGCACAGCTCAGTGCAATCCTTTAGCCTACAAGCATGGCAATGCTTCCAGTTGAAATAATCAAATATATTCTATGTGTTGAGCATTATTTTTCATCTGATTAAAAGCTAATGAGGAATATGAATATCAAATATAATTTGTCACTTGAATCAGTAATTAATAATCACAGACTGAGCTGTCTTTAAACAGCTGGTTCTAAATAAGCTGGGTTCATGCTATGTCAGCTTTAAAAATCAGCCAGATTTGAAATGGATATCAAGGGTGCTTTCAAAAAGCCTATTGCAGGAGTAACTGTGTGAGACACAACTAGGTGGATGCATTAATATTTGAGCTGTCAGATTTGCTATTCAATTTACATGTCAAGTGCCAATCTGATGGGCTATCTTGATAAATCCCTACAAACTGTACTCCTACTCAGTGCAGAAACTTTCTTGTTTGACAGTTCAGATTTAGAGACTTCTAGCCAGGCTCTTTTTCCTTTGAAACTAAGTACAAGGTAACATCCTAGAACATAAAAACGTCCTTACACATACAGACAGACTCTGGAAGTCAGATGAGTGGTGATGTGTGGGGTCTGATGTGCAATGGCACTGTGTCCTGTGTTATGGACCCCTTGCTGCCCTTAAGGAGATTATTATCCTTTCTGCCACAACATTGGCTTTAATAGGCGTTTTCTGCAATAATTTCACCAGGCCCCAAGAAAGGAGGTGAGTATAGGCTTTAAGGCATTTTACTTCAGAAGGGATTATTATTTGCCTTTTTAACCATGAGCTATTAGTGTCTGGGTATTTTCTGTTTCCACTAAAGATTCTACCCAAATTCTTGTACTGTTTCATAGAGGCACAATTAAGTGCTCATAGTGAATAAAATGCTGAGAAGTTACACATCTCTCCACTGGTTGAAGCTGCAGGTGTTGGAGCAATATTATCCCTTCATTAGGTCATATTACCAGCAACAGGAAGGACAGCTCTTTGTCCCAGATCAAAAGACTATGGCTACACTTTGTACTTTTTTATGTCACTCTGTCAGACTGTGAAATCTGAAATACTTCACCTTGCATTAAAAAAAAAATTCTCTGTTTTATCTTAGAGTTGACATCCTCATTAAACATTCAGCTTCAGACAGCAACACCTTTTTCCTCCTAAATATTCTGCTGTGATGGGTTAAAGAGGTAAAAAAAAAAGAAAAGAACATATGTTTTCATATTTAGTACAAATATTAGACAAATGTCTCCTCTTTTGATTTACATTTTAGAATATCAAATAAACTACTAAGGAAGGTTTATTATTTTATGCAAGAAATACAGGTGAGTATGTAGATTTGTACATGACACAATTTTTATCACATCTTCTGAATTTCTGGTTACTTTTTTTTGCTTGAATGTCAGGTAAGCTCTCTAGACTAAGGAGTTTAATTATTACTACTGAACATTATTATTATTAGCAGAGATTATTATTGGAATAAAGTGGAACTCATATTCTTTTGTGGAATGAGAGAGGTTTTGCTTGATAACAAGATCAAGTTTAGTCCCCTCTTTTGTCAGAGAATTCCTAATAGACTAAATCAGAAAGGAAGTGAAGGGAAATGGGGCAGGGGGCTGTAGAAATAAGGAAAAGCAGAGGGAGAGAAACAAGGAAGGAAAGAAAGGGAAAAAGGAAAGGAAAAGGTAAAGAAAATAGGAAAACATATTTAGGAAGTGGAAATTGGCATCTTAATCCTGACTAAATCCATAAATTAGTTTTGAGTCTCTCTATCCTCTGTACATACCTCTAGCCATGAAAATGGTTCTGCTTTGCTGAAAATTCCACATATTCCTGCAATTTCTGCTTTCATGCATGTCCATGACTGCCTTGCCTCAGCTCTGCTGTGACCTCTTGGTGATGTTCTCATACTGATGGTGATGGATTATGTGATGGATGATTGTGTGATCAGGACATGTGTGACAGAAAATTTATACCCACAAGCAGAGACAAGTGGGGCTGTGGAACTGTTTGAACTTTAGTTTCTCCTGTACCAAGCTGGGCCCAGCCTGTTCCTCTCACAGGGAAAGGACAGCACATCAACCACTATATTAATTTAGTCTCCTTCTGCCAGCTGGTTTTACAAACTACAAGAGATGATGGCATGTCCTTAATATTCTTTGGCAGTGCAATATTTTTACTCAGACTGTCTATTCCAGAATGATGCTCCTCTGATAGAATGGCCAGTCAATCTCACAGCATGATGGAAAACAGATGTAAGATTAGGATGCAAAGTAGTTTTCCAGATACTTGGTCCCAGCATGCTGTACAACCCAGCCCTAGAGTTAACCAGGCAAGTGCTGACACATGTCTTGTAGCAAAATATCACTCACAGCCACAGTTCAAAGGCCTTGCTACCCTCCAGGGCAATTAATACAGCATCACATTCAATGGTGCTTGAACCAAATCCATGGAACTCTCAGGGGAGGAATAGGGAAGCAATCTCAGGGCTCAGACATGAGCAGCATGCTGCTGCAGCTGAAGTTTCAGCCCCTAGGAACATAATCCACCCTTATGAATGCTTGTGTGACAATACATTATAAAAAAGCAAATTCTTCTGCCATTGACATTTTTGACACCAGTCTCATTAGGTTCACTAAATAAAAGTTCAGACTCTAGATGTGGATCTTCACTTTTCAAAATATTTATCACAAAAGAAGCACCAAGCATTTGGAAACTGTCTTTTGAAGGAGAAGTTTAAAGACCATTTAAAACAAATAATTAACAGTTTTATGCTGTACTTATGCATTTTTTAAAATTAAGTGATATGTATATATTCAGTGATGGTGTTAGTAATACTAACAGCCAACCATAATAACTTTTTGCTTCAAGTAAGTACCTGAAGTGATCACTTTTCATTTTAGAAATTACAGGGAAATTTGAATAGTAATGGTTGTATTATGCAGCATTTATCCACCTAATGATGCTATTGAAAGTGCTGAGGCGTCTCCTCCTATAATTTAGTGCTTGGTGTGAATGTGTTTTGATGGCCAACCTGTGTCTGGGCTGCCAGAAATTAACAGTGTCTATGATATAATTGTGTTGTGCTGGAGAGTGCAGGGAATACAACAGGTGGATTTAACTGCAGATTTCACTCCAGCAGTTGGCACTTCAGCTTGGATTTGTTAATGCAGGGATGATGTGCTCCCACAGATCCTCCTGCAGTGGCTGTGACAGCTCACACAGCCAGGGAAGCTGCGTGTGGGTGCACTTTGCACTCTGCTGAGCATGAATATTGAACTGGGTATTTTTATTCAGGCAGTTCTTGGGAATTCCCAGACTGGTCATATTCAACAGAAACTAATAAGTAGTTCAAGTTCCATTGTAATTAAATGTAGCATATGAAAATGAGCAAACAAAAGAGTAAAAACTTAGTGCTTTTACTGTTCAAGAAAATTAATACTTTTGTGGTGGTTCCATGCACTACATTTTTTTCTCTTTAAGGAGGAGAAGCTCTGCAACTCAACAGGAGACATGTTTACATTATGTCCTATAGATTAATTAGTTATGGTGATCAGTTTATTACCAATGTACATGTCTGTATTTATTTATTTTTAAATTACTTTTTTTTAATGGATAAACATTTGTAAATGAGAAAGGTGACTCTCAGCAAGTCTTTCTTGTTCGCTTATCTGTCTTATCATCTTATCTTATCTTATCTTATATCTTATCTTATCTTATCTTATCTTATTTTTTTCTTTAAAAAAAATAGAAAAATATATATGATCTGCAGGATGAGTTCCACATCAGAATTTCCATACCTTTTTTTGTCCTCCATTAATTCCTCTCAGGTAAGTTTCAAAACTCTCTTGTAACCAAGCATGATTTTTCTCACATTGCCATGTAGTTCTTATGGAGGTTGTCAATGGTTGCTGTTTCAGACTGCTAATTACAAGAGAAGAATTTCAGAAACCATTGCAATACAAGTGATATTACTGAACCTTTATAGGAAGGAGATGGTTGTGATATCAAATAAAAATTTTTAGACCAATATGTCATTCTCTTGATTTGTCTTTATATTTGCAGATTATATGACTTAAAGGTAGAAATATTGCATAGAAATGATTGCTTTGATTGCTCTGAATATTTTAAGGTCTCTTATTAGTGAGCATAGCTGAGGTGTTGTTGGATAAAATACTTTCTCATGTTTTTTTGCTGGAAAATATTTGCCTTCCTCCAGTGGGAAAGCGGGTTGCCATCTACAGAGCATCTTTCCTATAAATCATTACTTTGATTATTTGTGCTGTCAGTTAAGCAAATTCATCCCTGCCTGGTCACTAAAACAATAGTTTGAGGCTCTATTGTGAACTACCTCCTTCTTTATCTTTCACTGCCAGAAGTTCAATTCAAAGAAATGCAAAAAGGCTTTTTATATTTACTAGTTTGGAACAAGCAGTTGATGGGCTAGAAATTGCTTAGAGAAAGTCTTTGTGCAGTATTAAAGCATATTGAGATACAATGTATAGCAAGGTATCTAAATGGCAAAAAAATTCTAGGAAACCACATTTGATCTGAAGAAAGTAACCTAAAATTATTTTTTAAAGTCATGATTAAAAATTTAAAATGGAAATTTTTTTCTTTGCTCATGTATTGTCCTTCATTCTCTGTAACTGATTGTGTTTAATGGGCCTCTGATGCCTCCCTTTTATATGATTTTCCTTTCATAGCTCATATTACTTTTATTGCCTCTTTCCAGATCAAAGGCATGGGAAGAAAAGAAAAATGGTGACTGAGAATGATGTCTGCAATCTTTCACATTTTGGCATTATTTTTATAAGTATTCTTACATTGATTTAATGCAGCTTTTGCTAGTTATAATTTTAGGAGTCACTGTAGATAATTCTTCACTCTCCTGGATATCCCAACCTTTCATACATTTATAGAAGTTAGTGCTTTGCAAGCCACAGTGATAAAAATTCAAGCCAAATATATTTAGAGATTCTAAATGCATCTCAGTTGCTTTCTTTAAGTTTTATTTGCCATCTGGCTATACATGCGAGTACAGTTGGATTTTTTTGTTTGTTTGTTTGTTTTTAAATTTTACTTTTATTTTGAAAGTTTGAAAGCTAAAGGCACGACTGTTTCTCTAAAAGAATGCCAAATTATCACATGGAAAAAAATCACCAAACACTGTGAGTGAATAGTAGCCCATTGTCTAAATTCTGCTTGAAGGTACAGCTCTATTGACCAAAGAGAGGGAAAAAGTCCACAGGGACATGGTTTAGAATTTATAAAATCCTGGAAACCATGGCTGCTGTATTTTCCTCTAATTTTCAGCATACACATTGCCACAGGTACTTGTATCAGCAAAAAAAATGGATAAATTTAAGTACTTCTGCAGCACTGCATCGTTTTCCAAGAAATGTGAAAAACTTTCAGTAGTGTTATTTCAACAGCACAGTTCATTTCTGTAATTGGCCAGACTTCTGAAAAGTCATGGATTTGGTGTCTAGTAACAGCCTGAGCTATCTTCCAACTCAATAAAGCAACCTGTTCCAGGCTTGACCTCATTTTCATATATACATTAGAAAAGTCAGTGATTGTAAACACAGATGGTCCAACACATCATGTCATGCTGCTGCCCTTGTGTTGGAACACAGCTAAATCTTGCATTGAGAATGAGGATTATTATGTCAAATGAAGCACTTAATTAAGAACAGATTTCAATATTTAATGACTACACAGTAGCTTATTAAAATATTTGCACTAGTGTTTACGATGTTTGGTGGATTAAATACCAATATATTTGTTAACTGTGGAACAACTTCCATTGCTCTTGCATCACTCTTGCATCAAATCCAAGCATTACCCTCTGTGATGCTACAGAGGCTCCCTAGCCTAGCAAAGCAGATTTAATCTCTGTGCATGTGGGATGGTGTCTGGGGAACTCAGCACGCATTGGGCGGCAGGATACAGTGAGAGGGGACAGGGAAAACCTGAATGGACAATTTGGTAACATTTCTTGTAGGATGGCTACACTCCCAAATCATAAACAGCTAGGTAAAATCTCTGTTTCCACCTTAGCTGAACACTTTGTACACTATTTAGCATTTGGAGGGTTAGGGGAGGTCTGTAGAGATTCCCACAGCCACACAAAAATGTTGTCATGTTCACAGTCTCCTGCAATTTCTTCCCTGAAATCATAGATTGAAGCCATGGGTGGTTTATCTTCCTGAGTTTAATGTATGAAGCTTATGAAGTCTGTTATGTTTCAAACTGGAAGGGCACAGTTGCAATATAAATAGATGACACTTTAACTTAGGCTCTCGTAGAACCCACTGAATTTCTCCTTTGCTTAAACTAGGGGCAATAGACACATTTCCTTCTCCTGCAACCCCTTTATTGTCTTGGTGCATGGTGAAGATCCCTTGCTGTATTCATGCCACTGGCTTGCCAAGTGATAAAAATAAAGACCACAATGTCTCTCCTTTCCAGGACAAAAATGTTTCTTTTCTAGAAGCTCATTTAAAAATTATAAACAAATATCTCATCCCTCTTTTCCTTTGGGCCCTTTCCCTCCAGATGAAAGAAAGAATTCCACCATTCAGTTCCCTAAACGCTGCTTCTCCTGAGGAAGAAACTCTTACATATGGTATTGTGCACACATACTTAGTGCTGTGGTCCTGGGAGAGATGTCAGCAATTTATATCTGCATCTGCAATCAGTTATGAGCACCTGCATCAGCTCAGCCATGCAGTGTGTGCAAGCCCTGCCCCATCCCAGACTGACATTTATGGGGCAGCCCAGAGCCTTTGGAGATTGACTCAGGCTCTTGTCCATGGCCTTCCATGGGAAATGTGGTCAGTCAAGGGCACCATCCACCCAGCAGACCATCCTTTGGGGGGAAAATGTGATCTGGTGGTGATTAATCTGAAAAAAAAAAAAAAACCCCGAAAAAAAAAAAAGGCAGCATAAATATTCATAGTCTGAGTGACTTCTTACAGGCAATTCAGAGAGCTCTGCACAGCATCATGGCTCCTCTGCTGCAGATTTTTGCATGCTGGGGTGGTGGAGCTGCTAGGTGGGGCCTCTGTCAACAAACACAGCAATCACTTCTCATGTATATTTCTCATTAAATCTAAGTTACACTCTCATTTCAAACAATTTAAAATGAGATTGTAGCTTGTTGTCACCAAATGTTAAGTTATCATAAAACAAATATTCAAATTTCTACAGCAAAGGTTAAGAGCTTGATGGAATGATAGTTTTGGACAGCAGGAAAATTTGAATGTTTATGAAAACCAGCAATACTCCTTACAGAGTTACACTCTTTAGAGCAGTTGTTTTCTCAGTTTATCTGGAATTAAATGTGGCTCTGTATATCTGATTCTTCTCTCAGTCTCATTGTCAAAGGAGTAAAAGACATTATTGCTTCTCATTTTCAAAGGAGTAAAAGACATTATTGCTGCTCTGTGCAAAATCTTAATTTTTTCATTTCCATGATATCTTCCACATAAAAGTCTCAAAGACTGCTGATTTTGTGATGCAGCTTTGTAGCACCCTTGGAGACCAGCAGCATCATGATCAGTGTCTGAACAATAAGACAAGTCAGGCAAAGAGAATTTGAATAACTAAGCAGACAAAAAAGCTTGTGGCATAGCCAGAAAGAGAATACAGGGCTGTTTTATTTAGAGAGGAACTGCTAATTTTTAATTTAATTTCTTCCCAGAAAATAATTCCCAAAGCAATACAATTTCAATCATTCTGAAATGATTTCTCAGTTTGAGTAGGATTTATGAAGCAGTTTTAGCTGAAAGTTGAAAAAAAGATGGGTTTGATTCCTAGGTGCTGAAATGAAAAATTTCTGCCCTGGGGAAGGTGAGGTGTGTCCCTGCAGCTCCCATAAGCAGGAGGGAAGGAGGGCAGTGGAACCCAGTGTGCCCCATGCTGCAGGGCTGTGAGTGAGCTCCTGACCAAAGCATGGCAAGAATTTTATTGACTGGATGCAATTTCTGGCTTGTTCAACTGCTCACACAGTTTTGTTCCTGAACTTTACTCACATGTATTTTCCTTTCCCCTGGGTGCCTTATCCCGAAGAGCATATGCTGGGGTGCAGTGAGCTGCTTTGGTTATTATTGCTGGAAGAAAACAGAAATAACATTTTGATTTATGTCACCTGATTGGGCCAGATTATTCTGCAAATGTGCAAGTCACTGTTGTCTCTGAGTAATCTGTAAGGGTGAGCCAGGTGTTACAACTCACCTGCAGCTGCACTGATACTTCCTCACCTCCCTGGAATCTTGAGCAATTTCTCAAAAACAGAGCTGGGGATAATGCTTTGTGGATGACATAAGCCAAGACAGTTGGGAAATCAATTTGAGTTTAACCCTGTTAAAAGGAATGAGAGAAGGGCAGGTTTGTCCTATCATGCTATAGATATGTGGTGCTTTATATAAGTTGTTGCACAACTGGAAGTAAACTCATGAAGTTTCACTGTTGATTTATCCCTAACAGGATGGCCAATCATAATAGTAATTAAATATTTCCTCTATTTATACCAGTCCTGTCATGAGAACTCAGCTTCATTTCCAGACCTTGCATACTAGTACAAAGTTACTGAGGTATGTAATAATTACTTTGGAAATCTAATTATTTTCCCTGCTTAAATGGTAGAACATACTGCAGTGCTGAAACTTGGGAGAGGAGTAATTCACAGCAGATGACTTAAGAGTTTTTTACCCCTTTCTCTGTGCAAATATTTTAAGCATCTTTTGCTGCAATTTCCCTGCCTAGGTTTTTTTTTTTCTTTTTTTTTTTTTTTTCTTTTTTCTTTTTTTTTTTTTTTTTTGTTATGTAGCTTTTTCTGTGTGAACAAGATCAGGCCAATTGATTTTTAACAATCTGCTCCATGTAGATGACATTCACATTGGTTTTTTTACCAAGACTGTCTGGCAATCTGCTCTTTTCTAATTCTAATGCAGTGTTGTAAATGGTTTAGTACAGGGGCATTGTTCTCTCAGGCTGAGGGAGAAAGAAAAAGTAGAAGATGAGTTAATCTTGGAAGTTTTGATGTTAGTATTTCTTCCTGGTCCTGTCCTAAGAAAAAACATAGGACATATGGACCTGGTGTTCAAATTATCCTGGATGTTTATCTGGAGGAAGATATGATTTAAGCTTTGCAGCTTTCAGGAAACTTGAGATTCCTTTCTGTGCTATCATGGTTATGCCATCAGATTGCAAGTGCATTCACTCACATGACCCTGTTTGAAAGATCTGTCAGATCTTTCACTGCTTCATTGAATTCCCCTGGGTCCTAGGCTTTGAAGGTGGATATAATTTTCTTAATCTCTGTGGCCCCAGATCAGGAGCACAAGCTATTACATATAAGTGCCTTTTTAAACGCTGCTTTTTTGAGAAAAACTACATATTTTTAAGTGTCATTTTCATCTCGGGCTGAATAAAACAGCTTTCTTGGGCCTACCAGCAACCTGAAATGAATTCACTGGTCTCCTTTTTGTAGGCTATGTTGTGTTTGCATTTGTCATAGTTGTACCTTCTTCAATGTTTGAAGGAATATTTGCACTCTCCTTTTTGTTTTTGTAGAGACAGAAGTTAAAAATGACTAGCACACAAGGGAGATAGTAACACTAAAATCACTAGTTCAGAGGAGCAGTATTATTTTGGCTAAGGAATTTGGAAAGAATTTTAAGCTGTAAATCATGCCTGAGGGCTACTTCTTATGTCAGCTGAGCTCTTGGAGCAGTGAAGGAAACAGGTAGTCAGAAATGAAACTGGAGAGGAAGCATGAGAGTAAGTTGTGAAGGATCTCAGGAGGGGCTGGGGTGAAGTGGATTTGGGGAGTAAAGAAGCAGATTTGACAGGTACCAAAAGGTGGGAGGCTGCATTTGTTGAACTGCAGTTCAAGAGGTTCAAGTATGTTAGAATCTGGTTGAGATCCCACCTGACAAATAAGCACTGGGAAAATACAAAAGCCACTTTTTCCATGCTGGTTCTGAATTCTTTTGTGGTGCAGAGGTTGACAGATTTGGAAATAACTTAAAGTTTTTTCAACAGCTGTACTTGGAATCTCTTTTGGTGCAGGCAGAATCCCTGGGTGAATCACAGAGTTTATTTGCCTTGCCCACAGAGACCAGATTGGTAGCTGGAGACAAAAAGGGATGAGTACTGTGTTTCTATCATTTTGATAACAACAGTGTTTGTCTTGCCTCATGTGGCTTACAGTTTAAATACACTCTCCAGAAGAGTTCTGTTTCATTTTTATGGAGCAAAAATAGATGTTTGGGATTTGCATTTGAAGTCCTTGTAGAAAAGTGTTGGCACAGCTGGGAACTAAACTTTGAGCTCCTCATTCCTAGACTAAAGACTATTCTCCCTGTGTTTACAGATCTTTCACTGATGCAGATAAATGTTATGGTATGAAATACAATTCAGCTGATTTACATCAATAGTGAACTGACCTTTTATAAAAAGATAAAACTTCAGAGTTTCATTATCCACTTGAAATCTATTTTGATTTCTAAATACAAGGGCTGTAATCCAGCAGAGAGAATGTCTTTTGCATACTGAAATTCATCTTGTTTTATTCTGTATCAGTTCTATCTCATAATAAGGTTATACAGAGAGAAGGTTACAATTTTTGTAGTCATACAGCAGCCTGTTAGGCATTTGGATTCCACCCTTGTGTCATACCAGTGTCTGTTGACCCTGTTAAGTTGGTTTTTTACAGAAAGACACACTGTATGTGATTCTGGACTGGGTGAAGAAAATTAACTAAAATACCCTAAAATTAATTGCAGAACTATGCTCACTGAAGAGAATTGATAATGAAAAACATGATGAGGAAAAAGAAAATAATGAAGAGAGGGATGATAGCAGAATGGCATTTAAGAAGAGGTGAGATTTGGATTTGATCTTTATGGTTAAGAGTCACTTGCTGTTACTTTTAATGATTCAATAATATTGAGGTTCAGCTGTGTGGGAAGTTCCTCAATTGTCTGTATCTTTGAGAGGACTGTAAATGAACCTGAAGTAGAGGGACTGACATATGTATTTTGGAATCTTTTGTAGTATATTTAATTTATCATTTCAGAGTGGTAGCCAGGAAAGGATCTGACTGAATTGTGGGGTGGGAGAAGATTTTTTTCTCTTTCTTTTATTATTAATAATGATTGCCAGCCATATGCCATTTCTGGTGAACTTTTGATTCTTTCTCTTCTGGGAGCAATATTTTTTGTGGCATTTTGACATGTTTGGCTGATTCTTCACCCGACATTTCATTAACTCATTGGTCTTGATGTTTTTTCTCTTACAGGGATGAAAACTGAGAGCAGCATGTTGGTGTGCAGCTAGTGTGAGTGAGACCAGGTTTAAATTCAGTGACAGATTCCTGCCTCCCACCAACCTACTGTTCCAAACATGCTAATGTGTCTTCTGGGATTCTGACACTGCAGTTGGAGTTTAGCTAATAATACAAGCCATACACTCTTAACCCTTGTCCATGCCTGCTATTCTAGCACACCCTCCTGCATGAGAAAGTGGTAAACCTGACTGAAGAATTGATTTGGCTTCAAAGAATCTGGCAAACACCCCGACTTTGTTTTTCAGCTAAATAATTTTTAATTTTGGCTTGTTGGATTGCTGCTAAATCATTATAATGCTCTGGAACAAAGGGTAAGGACTGGCAACAGGGAAGAGAGATTGTCATTTCACCCCTGAACTGAAAACACTGTGAAAAGGGAGGAGATACCTTGAGATATTTTGCCTGTATTGCTGCTGCTAGGTGCCAGAACAAAACTGTGATTCTTCTCTAAGCTAAGTGGAAAATGCTTCCCGGGTCTGAAGGCCTCAGAAAACTTCCTCGCTTCTGCTTTTCAAATTTTTTCTGAAAGAACATTTGTCTAGTGTTGAGCACTTTTATAAAACTATCTTAAGAGTATTTATTCTCTGAATCTCTGTTTTCTCCTTCACTGAGATTTAGCACATGATTCACTCAGGGAGCATGAAGAGACTCTTTGTTACATAGGAAAACAATGCACCTGCAGTAATGTTATATATATTATGGACTATCTGACAAAGTCAGTCCTGGCTAGGGGGCAGAGAACAAACTCAGTTTCTGATGAGGAGAGAGAAGAATACTGTGTCCTTCTTAGTGCTAAATAGGATGGAAAATAGCAAAGATGTTTTGCTGTCCTTGATAGATTTTTACAGGCAATGCAATTAAATCTTTATGTAAAAGTTTCTAGAGATCTCTGCCTGTGTGATCCTCTTCTTCTCCAGTGTCAGGCTAAGAAAGTTGAACTGCTGATTGATAAAACTGTACAAAACTACACTGAACCTTACCTAAAACTGGAATACTGGAGGACTACTCACTGATTTTTTAAAATTGTTTTTGTTTTTATATTAATTAGAGATACTTTTTCAGTGTGTGATGCTGACCAGAGCCAGGGTCAACTTCATCTACCTATAGCTTGAGCTGCTGGTGATTTTCAGATCTGTATTCAACTTCCATTCCAAAGGTCCAAGTTCCCATTTTGAACTACTTCAGCAATATTTTCATTTTTGACAGTCATAATAGTTCGTATATGTATATGTATATGTATATGTATATGTATATGTATATGTATATGTATATGTATATGTATATGTATATGTATATGTATATGTATATGTATATGTATATGTAATGTTTAAACCTTCCCATTAAGACTGCTGGGTGTGGCTTTGGCTCTGACATTGTCTCAAAAGGGACATTACAGTCTTAGAAAGGGGGTATCCCTTTTTGGCAGCACCATAAAACTGCAGGCACTCAAACCCAACTGAAAGTTATCAAGGTTTCTGCCTCCATTCAGAATAAGGCAGAATTTTGCTTTTATCACTGTGAAATTACACGTCTGCCTGCTGAACTGGCTGAATCCTTTTCCTCTAGCACATTGCCTGTTCTCTGTAGTGCCCTAGGGAAGACAAAGGAAATGGACTTGAAATGAAGGAAAGAAAGGACTCAGAAGAGAGGTTCAGGAAATAATAGCTTCTTCCTTGTTACACAGCCCTGAAGTTCTGGTCAATATTTTCATTAAAGACTCAGGAGATGCAACAGACAGATGGATAGACTTCTGAAGGACTTGAAATTTTTTAGATTTAAATTAGAAATCAGAATTATTTGGAAATCTGAAGATGTGACTTGGAAAATCCTGGATATTGTCCAGAAAGGAGGAGTGGAAGTCCAACATTTAGGCAGATCTAATCAACTGCAATAGTATTTGGTGTAGGAATCTGGGACAGTACCAGTTCTGAAGGAAACCACCTAGCCTAGATTTATAACTGAGTTTGGTTACGACTAGGGGCTGTTCAGACTGAATAAAAGATTGAGATTCATTGAAAAATTCAGAACAAAATGCTGCAAAAAGGGAGGGAATAATTTTCTGTTCATGTCTGGCAGCTGAGGCAAGAAATTATGGAGTTTTCCTGTAGCAAAACACATTTAGACATAGAGCTGAGATAAACCTTCCTGAGGAGGATAGTGCATTCAGAATGGATTACTGGCAGGGTTGTTGAGACTCCATAACTCTGCAGAGGAAATTTGAGGAGTGTAAACTATAGATCTGTCAGGAATGCTGTAGATATCATGGCTCTTCCTTGGGGAAGCAATGTGGGCTGCAGGGTTTCTCATGTCCACTAGAAACAGATTTTTATTTTAAACTGAAGTAACTCTGGCTGACTTTTTTCTTCTTTCTACTCAGCTGGGAGATAGAGATTAAGAAGGTGGAGCTGGTAAAATCCCAAGATAACTCCAGTGGGAAGGGACTTCAGGGGGTCTATAGGCCAATGTGTTTCAAGCAGGGTCAGCTGTGAGATCAGACATGGTTACCCAGGGCTTAGCCACTCTTGAAAACCTACAAGGATGAAGACTCACAGGCAGCTGCTGGTGCCTCCCTCTCCCAGCTGATTCCCACCTGATAAATGTTCATCCTCTTCCTTGTCTAAGTGCAATTGAGCCCCCTGCCAAGGGCTTCAGGAGAGTTCAGCTCTCTAAGGCACTTTCTTCCTTTACAAAATGGTACATACCAATGAATGCAAGATTTTTCAGACATGGTTTTGGATTTTAATGTTCCTGTGGATGTGCTGGTGGGCATGGAAATGAAAATAATGTTTGTGTTATTTGAAAAATTAAGGGAACAATTCCATGGAGAAGACCAAAATAGAGGAGCACAAGGTAAACAGGTACCTTGGGAACACAGATGAGTTGAATGAGTTGGAAGAAATTAATGTAAAATAGGGTATCATGGCTATTTTTGTATCAAAGGAAAAATTATGCGTATTTAAAAAGAGGAGTTTTTATTATTTCTTACCCACAGTGTCTATTCTTCAGTTTGTTATAATTTTTCCAGTTGTTCTATAATAGGATTGCTATGAGCAGGTACTCTTGCTCATAAATGGATTAATCTGCCTTCCCCCAAAGACAAGGAGACATTTCTATTGATTCCAGTGGGAAATGAATTAAGTCCATTCTCTTTAAACTTGGCACCAGCTGTCATCACTTAGAGCTATTGTTCAGGGGATGGTAAGCAGTAGAAAAGATGGGAATTAATGTCTGATTGTGTTGCCCTAAATATGCTCTGGACTCGATCCAAGTTAATTTCGTATTTGTACAAATTGTCCAACATATTGAATTGTCCTTGCCCAGCGGTTTCTTTCCTTTGCTTGCTGCCATTCTGAACCATTTCGTTTGCTTTGCCTTTCCATGGGCCCTCAAGCTCTTTGGGCCCTCACTTTTTTTGTGGCCTCAAACTGGGGCTGGAGTTCCCATTGTACGATGGGTTTAACAAGTGCCACATGTCCTCACGAAGTTTTCCTGTCCAGACCAATCCTGTCCTTTTGTTGTTTGTCTGATCTAGTTTCCTTCTCTAGCAGGCTGCTGAGCTGAAAACATCCATGCCAAAGCTCCCATTGCAGTGGGCTCCACTGCTGGAGGTCTATTTTATCTAACAGCTGGCCCTATGTCATTGTCAAATTCTAAACGCTCAAAACTTTTGCTCCCGTTCCCAGGGGTGCCACCATTAAAATTATTTTGCATTCAATACCTGCCAACAGGGCCTGTAAGTGAGCCAGAAAAGCAGCAGATTAGGCATAACTATGAATTCTGAGTGGAACAGAGGGGTTGGAGATTGAATTTTTAGGTGAAAAAAACGGGTCTTTCATGAGAAACAAAACTGAGTACAAAGTGCTCTGTGGGGCCTTTATATTGAACTGTAGTTCACAATTAACACCTCTGCTGTTTTCTCACCATGGGAATAAAATTCCCCCCAAAAGTTCATTGTGTTAAGATTTGCCCTTCACATTTTGGAGATCTTCTTCCAGCCAGATTCTCTTATTTCTGTAGGCAGAGTAAGTCATTGTGGCTTTCTATTTAAAAAGAAGCTGGGTATTAACTGCACCAGTCCAGTCTTTTCCCTAGGCTTGTAATCAATGGATGCAAAGTTTTAATCCTTTCAGTTTTACAGACCTGCAGAAATGAGTAATGAGAAAAAACCCTCTTGCATATTTTCACCTCTAAGTGCCCAACTTTTCAGTGTTGTGAACAGACTGATTGTGTAGTACAGCAGATGCTGGGGTCTTTCATCCTTCATAACAAGGAAGGAAAAAAAGTCAATTACACATTTGCAACCTGGAAATGTTTTCTAAGTAGTGAAGCTCTCTTTCTATAATGAATATTTGCAATATGATTGTTTCAGCTCTTAATTATCGTGAGGAGCATCTCTCTTCCATTTTGCTTCTGTAACCTACGCATGTGGGAATGGCAATTTGATCTTTTTTGTGATGCCATTTGTTGTCAAAGATGAGTTTGTGTTTCTAGTAACAGGCCATTTCTTTAAAATGATTTATCTGTTTTCCTTTCTCCTGTGATAACTTGGGCTATGTGCTAATGATTGCCTGCTGATGTTGAAATGTAGTGTCACTGTTTGTGTTTGATTCAATTGAAATGATTGTACTTTTAGTGTTTATTTCTGCTTGACGGGTGGGGAGAGAGAACACTTGGCATCTTTTATTTACTATTAAAGTTCACTTGACATTGTACTGTGTTGTCTTTGGAGCTGTACTTATCTTAGGTGCTTGATAGTGGAAAGCTGTTAAGGAAGGGATAATTGAACACTACTTCAGTTTTGTGTAGCTGTATAAGATCTGACACCAGGATATAAATACAGAAAAAATATTTTGGTGGTAGATATAATGGAAGAGTTAAAAAAATTAAAAACAGGAAGATCAAGGTCACTTATCAATTTAACCTTAAGAAATGTTCCTTAGAGATGTGTTTACAGTGGGAGTCTGTACAAGAGAACCAGAAAGGAAAACTCCAATGAAACAAAGGCAGGGCAACACTTTCACTCTTCATTTATATTTGGGTTTCTTCCTGCTTTCATTCTTGAGGAGAATACAGGAAAAAAACCCCAATTCTTATTCCCTTTCTGATAATCAACATATAAAAGCACTAGCAAGTGCCATAAATAACAGCTATAAAACTGCTGAAACATCTGGGAACTGAAATATGTGGTGATGTATGATAGAACATTAAGTGATGGTTTTAAATTATTATTTGGGATACATTTTGTCTTTTTCAGCATCACTTAGGAAGAAAACAAGAAGGTAAAATAATTGAAACAGGCTTTGCATCTGCTTGGCTTTTTCTTAAAGTGCAATTGAAATAGAAGTTTTATATATGTGTGCATGTATATATATTTTTCATGGTGTTTGACAACATAAACTTCTTGTGTTTAACATTCTGTATTGCCTGTAGTTTAAAATTCTTCAATCAAGTGAAGGAAAACATGCCAATACAATCATGCTGAATTATTAAACAAAATGGCATATTCCAACCAAATACAGATATCAAGACATACAAAAACATTTTAGCCTTTTTGGTTGACATATTTCACTTCTCGTTCTTCCTACTTCACAATGCTTGACTTGAGCTGTATTCTAAATTGTGGCAAAGCTCATCACTGAGGTTTGGAGTTCTTGGAAAGAACAGTAGGAAAAGAAAGCAAATTTGGTAACATTTCTCTGGGTAATTCTTACCTCAGAATCAGTTTGAAATATGAGGAGTATATACCTGTAACAGAATACTTGTGAAAAACCCAATCCCTGGAGCTAGAAAATTTCAGGAAAAATCACAGAATGACTGATTTCAGGAACACAGAAAGCCAGCTCACAACTGGACATGTAAAAGACAAGAGAAGGATCCAGTGTTTGTCATTTACATGATTATTATTGAAAATTTTGCTTGATGAGACATTCTGAATAATTGCCATGTTTTGGCACAATTACTTTTGAACAGTCCCTCACACTTCACTTATGGTGCCAGCAGTCACAATTCTTGACCTGTATGCGAATTAATTTATTTTTGATTTTGTTGACTCTGGAAAGTTTATCTTTCCAGTCAAGAGACAGAAAGGATGATTGATCACAGGCAATGTTGCTGCTCCTTCAGGTACATGATCATGTCCTTATGTGTTTCCTGTTCCCAGAAGGAAGAAATGAAAATTCTGCTAAAAGTGACCTTCCCTGTGTCATCACAGTATTATTGATGACAAAAATGTTATTTTATTTGCTTTCCTCATTACTGAATAATCTGTTGATGTTGCAAATCCTTCCCCTGCCCAGTTCATATTCCACATTTTTTTATAAGATTTAAGCTAACCTTTTTGCTCAAAATCCCAGACCACACATAGTTTATTGAACAGGAATGATATACCATGCTCTGTTATTTCTCAGATTTTAACTATTCATAGAAAAAAATTGTAGTGAAATGCAGGTTAAAATGCAACTTCTTTTTTTAGTGCATTTTGTAGAATTCATTTTCAAATATAAATCTATTCTTATGAATCACTAAGATTTAAGTTTCTATTTTCTTTGATATAAATCTTAAAATTGCATTCATACTTTGATATGAGAAAAAGAGAGATGCCCTTTATAAGTTGCAGTCAGGGTGGCATTAAATATAAATAAACCTGGCAAGTACAGGTACTGAGATTAGTGTGACCTTTCACAACTTAAAATGCAGTTTTGTCCTTAACTTTGATCTGCACTGATGTAGAGTTATTAATAATAATCATGAGATTGTCTTTGCCTTCAAGAGAGGTTTTAAAACAATATGTTTTTATAGCATCTCATTTGGTGGTTTCTGATTTTTTTGGATAGGATTCAGCTATCAAAACCAGAGGTAAACAATTGTTTTGAAGTCTGACCTTCCAATACAGTCACAACTAGGATTTTAAAGAAAAGCACCCAAAACAGTGAGTATTTTGATAAAATTGTGGGCTGACAATGTGACACTGTCTGCTCAGCCCATGCATTTTTGAGCAGTTAATAACATGGAAGTTTTATGCATTATTAGTGTTTAGATGCTGGATATGACTATCCACTCTGAACAGGATGGAACCTCTCTGGTTATTTCATGTGAACTTTCAGAGCTCAGTCATAACTATGAGCCACAGCTGGGTTTGACATACTGGCTTGAAAGTGAACTTTGTCACATCTCTTAGAATTTTTATTCCACTTGGAAAACATGGAATGCCAGATATGTCCTTTTCTTCCAAACCCTTTCACTGAGTCAGAGGTACAATTTCCTGAAAAAATTCCCAGATAACAACATGATTTAAAAAAAAAAAAAAAAAAAAAAAAAAAAAAAAAAAAAAAAAAAAAGAATGACCTGGTATCTTCTAATTTTTTATAATCTAAAAGTGGTTTGTAACTTGTAGAAAATAGGGGGTAATTCAAGAATGTATTGATGTATTTTCTTTTTCATGGCTATTTTTACATGACACCTGAATGGAGGCTTCTCCTCAGCAGTCCAAGGAACTCTCCACATATCTGTGTGGAGGTCACTCACATAGCTTACCTGGGAATGAAAAATGCAGCTGGGAAAAGGAAAACATCCTCAGAGCTGCAAAGAAGTTATTTGAGCAGAGTGACATTCCAGTGATCACCTGGATTGGTCCTTGAGGAGGGCAAAATGTCTGAAAAGGTGGATAAAAGGTGGTACTGACACAGGGGATGACTTATGAGCTATCCTTCATAAAATTTTATTTCTAAGAGCTCTCCTTTCCAGTTATGGCAAGCACTTATTTTTGTTGGTTTTTTTCTTCATCCTGTCAAAAACCTCAACAGCTCCAAATCCCTAACTAGAAACCGAAACAACAATAAAACAAACAAACAAAAAAAAGTCCAAACCTGAAAGGTGCAGAAGAACCAGTTTTAACTCACTATTCTCTAAAATCTCTGCTCTGGCTCCCACTTGCAGCTCCCTCCCATGCAAATGGGCTCTGAAGGGTGGCCAGACACAAAGTGCAGCTCACAGAGTCACTTGGTTGATTCCACTTTGCTCAGCCACTCCAGGGCTGCTTCAGTTCAACTGGGAAGTCCTATATTTTCTAGTGGAAAAAGAAAAAAAATAAATATATATATATAAAAAGAAAAAAAAAAAAAAAAAAGAAAGGTCTTGATTTCTTTGGAAGATGAATGTAGGCTTGAAGAGATTTTACTTTATATCATTGCTGTCCTTTAAGCCCTGAAGCAAATTTTATGTAGTGCAGTAGCAGTTTCATCTACTTGGTTGCCGTGAAAGAGAATTGGATTATACATTTCTGTAAGGTGAATAAGACATGTCTGAAACACTGTTGTTTTTTCAGGACTGGAAACTCAAAAAGGTAGATCAACCATTGAACAAGTGATGTTCTTAGAAGCAGTGCTTTTGGAAGTCTTGCAGTGGTTTTCACTCTTTTCCTCACATATTTCCCTTAGTTTCTATGCCTTTAGTAAAACTGTGGCCTTGGTTATTTTCTACAACAACAATGCTTCAAGATGATTTTCAAATAGGAATGGCTGAACATTTTACAAATACCTTAAATCTCATTGCATTGCTTGAGAGATTGAGGCAGATATTTGTGGACCTGGCACATTAAAAATATCTCCTGTGTACCTAGCACCGCAGTAATAATTATCCTATTTTGTACCTGCTTCTCTCCTGAGCAGAAGAGACAGTTCATTCCTTGTTCAAGATGGACAAACTTATTGAACATGAAACCTATTCTTCAGTTTTATTTGTGAGGAATTTTTAAGAATCTTCTCAGTCTGCTGTTCCTTTTCTTCCAGAGGCCCAGGAGGAAATCAATCAAGGTATTTCATTTGGGAAATGTCACATTTTGGAAAATATATTGGAGAAAGTTTCAGGATTTTAATTCTGCAGAAATTTTCAGCTTTAATTTTTTGGCTCAGTCGTACAAACAGTTTTGATGTAGTTAAAATCTGGTATCCAGTCAGGTCTAATTTTTGTCACAGGTTTTCATGGAGGCTTTCAGAGTAGTGCTGAGAATCACCAGGATGTACATGGTTAAAGGGGTTAAAATTCTTCTGATAGCCTTAATTCTGGCAAAACACTTTTTCCTGGCCAACTTCATTGCTGTGACCCTTCTCCCTCACCAGCAGCTCCTTTCCAGGAAATGTGGGATGTGGCTGCCTGAACCCTACCACAGCAGTCTGGGAGATGCAATGGATGTCAGGGTATCTAGGGTGTTATTTGCAGCAGAGAGTTGAAATCTGAGGGTGAGGATCACATGAGATCTGTCAGGAATCTGCCTGTGCCTCAGAGCATCTCTGTCCCACAGATATCTGCCAGATGACATCCAGATCTGACTCATGTATGCTCTTGGTGGGTGCTTGTAGGCAGACTTTCTGTCATAAAACTGGTTCAATCAAAACTGCAAATTCCTAAATAGCCTCTAACAATAATAGCTGTATGTAAAGCAGGACAATTATCAGATGGATTTTCAAGACATGCTGACAGTCTTCTTACTGATAACATTTTCCTTTTCAGCCCTGAGGTCATATTTTGTCTGTATGTTTTCCTGAGTGCCTTATAAGAACTCTATAAATAAAAAGTTATAACCATGTGTTTGCATTTTCCTTGATTAAAATGCGATGTAAATGTATTTAAAATGGCATGCAAATGATATGAAGGCTCCAGGCATATTTTTTCCAGCAAGACCCTCTGCATTGTAAAGGTTGTTAACAAAGCAAGGAATTAAAAAAAAAAAAAAAAAAAAAAAAAAAAGAGAGAGAGAAAAAAAGAGGAAAAATTAAGTTGCTACTGGGAGCAAGAGAAAAGGGCAATGAAGGAGACTTTCACAGGTATAAAATGGGTTTAGAAACAGGAGGAAGACATGTTGGTACAAAATTCACTAATTCCTGGTGACTATCAGGAAGAATTACTCTATCCTTGGGTCTTTTTCTGAGGCTTGCTTCAGAAGTCCATACTGTAATGTACACTCTATTTTCTGCTGGTTAGACTTTATGTATTAGAATGGAATTAGCTGAAATATCTTTCTAAAAATCAGACTTAGTATAGAAGGAATTTATGGTTTCAATTCTTTCTTGTCTGGAGTTTGACATATCACAATTTGGTGGTACATGAAACTGTGATAGGAACCTTTATGATACAATTTTGACTCAGGGTTATAAAATAAGAGAAAAAAAATGTGCCTTAAAAATGTGGTACACATTTCACAGGTCTGTTTTCACAGAGGGGTGAGTACAAAGTCTGTTAGCATGGGGCTTAGCATTTCCAAGCTCTGCACTTTTTGCTTTATTGATGTCATACTTGGGCTTTTTTGAAAGCATGTTTTCTTGTTTTCTGCTCTCTGTGTGTGCATGCACGGATAAGGATGTGTGCATGCATAAGTATGTCAGTGTGAACACCATGAAATGACTCTTCTTGAATCTCTGAACAATGGAAAAGCAGATATTGCTGAATTACAGCCTTTAGACAATTCCCTACTGGATTTATATCTCCATATAAAAACATAGTAGGATGAAATTCTTGGGTTCATTCTGCATGCTCTACACCTGCTTGTTTAGTTTAACTGCCCTTAGAGCTGCCTTTGGTCACTGACTTGGCATAAATAAGGCATCAGAATCATATTACTCAGCCAGTTTTGCAATAGTTTGCTGGAGGGAGGAATGGGGGCTGTGAGTGAGATTGTCTAAAGGCACTTCCTTGTTAACAAAGAAGTCAAAACTTGCATAAGCCTTCCTAGCTGGCACAGGAAATTCACAGCCACTCAATCCCTGCTGAAGGAGTGTAGATCTAAGCCAATTGTGGATAAGACAGCTGAAGGTCAGAATAAAATACTTCATCAGGTAGTTTTATTTAAGCAAGAACAGAACTGTGATCCAGATTTTAACTTTTGCATATTCATTTGTCTCACCACAAATCTAAATATCTCTCATTGCAGCAGAATGTGAGTTTAAGAAAAGAAACACCTTTCTTTGGGCTGGAAGATTTTAAAATGAAAGATGTGACCTTTGAGAAATTTTTTTTTGTCCACAACCAAAGGCTCAGCAGTTCTGGGATGCAACAGGGTAAGTCAGATGCAATGTGCTGCAGAGCTGATCAAATTCTGTGGCAACTGGATGCACAAGTTAAGAGCTGACTTGGCAGGTACTGTTCCCAAGGCACTTAATTGTTTCCAGCAGCTTTTCTTTTATTTGCTCTTTTTAAAAAACAGTTTTCCTGGGTGACAGAGAAGCCAATGCAAATACCCACAATGAATATTGCTTTAGGTTTCATTCAGAACACAGGGCTTCCCTAAGAGTATGTGAAAACTCCAGACATTTCCCACAGCTCAGACTGAGCTGGAGTAAGAGCTGGCTTTAGATAAGAATAAATAAACCCCCATGAGAGAAAGCCAGGTTATGTGCAGGTACCTTCTCGGGTCAGCCACCACTGAAATGAGAGAGATTAGGAGAAATTCCCTTTATGGTGCAGCGTGGTGCTCTATTTTCTCCCCTGAATGCTATCTTGATTAAATTAACTGGGGAAAACCTGCCAAGGTTTTTTAAGATGTATAAAATAAGGTATGCCAATAAAGTCAAAAGGTATGTTAGTAAAGTTCAACATGTTTGTACTAATAAAACCAGTGATTCAAGAAACTCACACTTCTGTAGCCTTTCAATGAGAGAACTTGTTCACTAGGTGTGAGTGAGTCACATTGCATGCATGTCCAGACATTTCAGGGTTTTATGTGCATGAGGCTAATGTTGTCAGAGTGCTACTGAGCTCACAAGGAATGTAGAGGGAAAGAAATTTCTTTACCAAGCCCTGTATGTTTTTGAGAGGCAAGGAAATATGTAGAGGAATTCATCAGATATGACCAGTATATTTAAATTGCTTGCAATGATAACAGAAGGAGATATTAATAACAGATAAAGGGGTTCTTAGTTACATACTTAAAAGCTTATTTAAAGAGCCTAGATTAGATCATAGATCAACACAGCCTCGCTGGAAAAAGCACTCATCTTACACATCAGGCTGCACACTGCAGCACTTAACTGAGACTTTGGTGAGATAAAACTGTTTGGCTTTTAAGTCAACCTTGAGATGACTTTCCCTTTAAAAAAACCCAAACCACTTTGATTATGTATTTGGTTTGCATGCTAAATAAGCTGCTCAGCTAAAAATATACCCCTGCAAGGAGCTTATGTCATCTCCCCCCAAATGTGTGACAGAGAGTGAAAGACAGGCAAGGCAGAAGAAGCAATATGAGAACCCAAGTTCTAATTTTTGTCAGGATGAATTGGTAAATTTGTATTAAATTATCGAATGCCTAGAAGACAAATGCTTTAGCTTTTAGATGACAAATCTATGACAGCTAGAGGCCAGGTCTACAGGTAATGTGATCATGTGCAATTTGGGGAACTCTGGTCATTCTATGCTGTTTCACACCAGTTCCAATGCTCATGTGTAAACCTCATGACCTTTCTGTTCATTTAAAGAAGCAAAGCAAAGTCAGGTACAAAATCAGTGGCATCTGGGATGACTTTTTCACCCCATTCCCACTGTGCACCTTCAACAGTAGCTCAGCTGTCGTGGGCTGCGAGCTGGATCACAGAGCTCCATGAGCAATGGAGCCCAGATCAGACACAGATCTGCTGGATCACAGAGCTCCATGAGCAATGGAGCCCAGATCAGACACAGATCTGCTGGATCACAGAGCTCCATGAGCAGTGGAGCCCAGATGAGATCACAGATCTGCTGGATCACAGAGCTCCATGAGCAGTGGAGCCCAGATGAGATCACAGATCTGCTGGATCACAGAGTCCATGAGAGTGGAGCCCAGATGAGATCACAGATCTGCTGGCTGCCCCTGTGCCCACAGCTGGCACACGAGCAGGGTGGCAGGTCCAGCAGATGTGCACTCCCTCCTGCCCTGCTGGAAAAGAATGTGCCCTCCAGATAAATCCAGGCACTGTCAGAGCTGACACCTTTCCTGGGAATTAACAGGAGACAAAGCTCTGAAATGCCAGATTCCCAGTAAATTCTCTCAGCTTTTCATTAGTTCTCTGGTTGTAGATACTAACCCCAGGAGACCTCTGAGGGCCTTTTTATTGTTCCAGGAACTTGTTGGAGTAATTTAAATAGATAGGAACACTGTGTTCTCTGGATGTGAGGTGAAGGAACCATGATAGAGCTATTATTTTACATGAAGGTGGAGCTTGAAGAATAGGGAGTGTTTAAATTTAGAACTCTCCACCACTGAACAGCACTGCCCAAGGGCTATGGAGAGTGGGGCAGTTTTTAAAGGCCTATTCTTTTTTTTTTTTTTTCTCTTTTGTAATCTCTTCAACTAAACAGAGGTCAGAAATGGAAAAGGAAACCTTGACAATGCAGCCCAATCCCTGGGGAAACAAGACTGATTAATGGACAATTTTATGGCTCATTTGTAAAAAGGGAAACTAGCAGAGTACTTGGTTTACTTTGTCCATATGATTCATATCAGCATTTACGGAAAAAAACAGAAGATGTTTGGATATCTTGAATACCTTGGGAAAACAAGCAAATAGCTTATAGACATCTGCAATGTAGATGGAGGATTTATTACAAACAGTGCATGTACTGGAATGGTCAGACTCCTGTAGATTTTCCTTTAGCCTCATACTCTTCCTGTCAATTTATTTCCAAAGATTAGTTTGGAGTTTAGGGATGGATTTCCCTCTGAGAGAGGCAGTGTTTGCAACTGGTTTGGGGGCTTATGGCACATTTTTTATGTTTGAGCTACCCTGGTTTGAGTTGCTGCACTGCTGACTAAGCCTGGAATTAGAGCAGCAGCAACAAGCAATTATGGATTTCTGAACCTCACTAAGTTAGCTTAAGATGCTCTGGCTTTTTTCTGAAGTTTGATGCAGGGCTATCTATTTCATATCCCATGTGTCTCCACCCCCAAAAAAAGAAGAAAAAAAGAAAGAAAACAAATGGGAAGAGCTAGATTAGCTTCTGCCAAATTGTACACAGAGTGTCTGTCTTTGGCACTGAACTGACAGGACTGGGATTGTTGGATTGTTTTCAGATGTGTTATGGCTACCATGAGATGTCAACTGACTGGGAATAACACACTGGGAAGAGTAAAAGGTGAAAGAGAAAAATCAGAAACAAAGAAGAGGTATTACACAAGGAGTGTTGAGCTGGGAGAATATTGGTAGAAGTGAAGTATCAAATATCTCTGAGATTTTGCCAAAAAAAGCAAGCAAATGATGCAAACCACAGAGGAGCATAATCTCTTTAAAGTACACAGAGATCTGCATGTAAATGCACACAAACATCCATTGCATGCATGTGGTGAGGGTCAAGACAGTGCAAGTGCACTGGAGTGAAAAGCTGTATTGAAAACTTTTGTGTTTAACACCACCACCTCCTGCATCACGGACACTGATGCTAGTTTAATGTTACACTTATCAGCCACAAGATTTGCTTCTTTTGGTACTTGTATCTGACTTACTTTTGCTTTAATGAAAAGTTGCAGAGTGCCTCAAGGCAAAGGTGAAGCCTGGAGTAAATACATTCTTGGTAAATGTACACAGAAACTTGACTCTTTATGGATCCCTCTATTTTTGGTAGATTCTAATTGTGATTAGAGTGTTTTCACTGAATAGTTGAGGTTGGAAGAGACATCCAGAGACTAGTTCAACCCCTCTGCTCAAAGCAGGATCAGCTGCAGCAGGTTGCCCATATGTGATCAGGATTTTGGTTATCTCCAAGAATGGAGGCTACACAATGTCTCTGGGCAGACTACCGTACTGTTTGCTTCCCCACCCAAAAAAGTGTTCTTTTATGTTTGAATGGAATTTTCTTTTCTTGCATTTGGGTCCATTGCCTTCTGTCCTGCCACCTGTTACTGGATATCACCAAGGAGAATCTGGCTCTATCTTCTTAATCCTTCCCATTAGGTATTTATTTTTATTTGTCCTCCTTTCCCCAGCCCCTTCAGTACACATTCCCCCAACGTTTGTTTTCTCCATGAACCACCATGATCCTCTCAGGCTCTCCTTAGCAGTCAGATATTGCAAGGCCTTTTCTTCCATGTGGCCTTTTGCTGGATCTGCTCCTGTGTGTCCCTGTGTCCTGTCCTGGAGAGCTCAGCACTGGGCACAGAGCCCCAGCTATGTGCTAAGAGGGTCTAAGGTGTGTGTCATCTCTGATTTCCTATCCAACACAACTGAGAGCTCATACCTGGTTGGTGGATTTCCATATTGTGCTTTATTTTGATTTATTATTATTTTATTATTATTTTTTCACTGAGATGGCCTAAATGTCTCTCTCCAGCCCTTTCCTGACCTGAGGTCTCCCTGGACCCTCCAGTACTGGGGCTGCCTTACCAATGAACACCTGTAGAATTTGCTTTCTTGTGAATACATCTTATCTCACCAGACCTCTTCGATTTTCATTTAGCCTAATTTTGTATATGTTTGTACAGTGAATTCCTTAGTCTCTTGGCAGACAATTTAATTGGTTAATTGAGCTTTGTTAGTCTTTCATGCAACAATCACAGTTGCCTTTGAGGGATTGTCCTTGCCTGTTGTACAGTCTTGTACATTGTGGAGATTTTGGCACTGATAAAATGCTTTTGGCCAGACTGGATGTGTGTTATTTACTCCTGTTTCTTCAGAGGTAATTATTCTAGGGTTGACTGTAGCATCAAACAAATATCCAAACCTACAAATGCTTCTGCTCAGCTTTTAGCTGTCTGACAATGCTGAGCTTAGTGGCATGTGCATGTTATTGGGAACAAGCCATTGAGCTCTGGAGGGGATTCAGAGCCAAAAGTCAGCAGCCTAAATGGATTGGCCAGAAAGCAGGAGCTGAGCATTTCTGCATTCAGCACTGTGTGCTGTGAGTGCCTGTGAAAAGCTGGCCCTCCATATTTCCATGGGCATTTTAATGCCTTGGGGTGCCATTTCTCAGAAGAAAAGAACAGGAAATCTGTGCTTCTCATCAGCTTTCAGTTGCTAGATATTGGATGTACCTTGAGGACAAGATCTCCTGTTGTTTCTTCCTCATAAGGGACTTTTTGAAGGAAACACTATCTTGGAAAAACATGCACCACCTCAGCTATTGAAATAATTCACGTTAGGAGGGTTTCTTGTGGGATACTGCATGCAAGGCTTGTTGAGCAAGATCCCTTCTGGGTGGGCTTTGTCCATCTCCCAGTGTTTCCAGACACATCTTTTACTGCAGAGTAATTAAAGGCTTCACCTCAGAGGTTGATGAGGAGTGGAAGGAGGCATTGCCTACACGATGGTGTGCCCGACACTTTTGTTCCTATCACTTTCCTGATAAGCTCAAGCTGTTAAACTCCAGCTAACCAATCAGTAGAACAATTTACTACCCCTGTGTCACTTTAAGTGGGCTGTCTGGCTGGAGCAGGATGTATTCAAATGAAAGTTAACAAAGTATGTTTTCTTTTGAGGATTTGTCTGCTATAAAGAGCTCGAAGGGAACTTTTGAAACGGGCGTTCTCATCCCATTGCAGCTGAAATATCCATCGTACCTCCCACAGCTTCAATAACTGCAGTTATTTTCATTTCCAGCACATTTAGAAACAAACAAAGTTGAATCTACTTTATTTGATGGGAGAGGTTCATAAAGAAATGGCAAAGGGCTTGCATTTTTAAAATATTTGGCCTTCAGATATCCTCATCTTTCCAGATCCTTTAAGCCATGCTCAGGTGACCCTTACAGGCTGAGCAGCAAAACCCTGCTGGGAGAGAGGGGCCCAGAGCTGCCACAGCCTCCCTTGTGGTCCCTGCCAATCAATGCCTGCTCTTATTCCACAAAGAGGCTGGACTGTCTTGGCAGGGAAAGCTTCATGGGATCAGGTATAATCCCCTGAGGAAAACAATTGTATACAATAAGAACTTGAAGGCATGAAAGGAAAAGATTTTCGACTCCTCTAAGCAGAGCTTTATTGATAAAAACTGCATCTGCCACTTTTCTCTAGTTAGCTTTCTATTATGCGAAAAACTGTGGAAAGAAAGGCTCATGCCATTCATAAATGAGCTTATCCTGTAATTGAAAAATAAAATAAAGTTATTTGGCTGCAAACCGGATGCAAGCTTGATGGCTGAGTGCAAGGTATTTGTTTTCTTGTGCTGACTTCTCATATTTTCCCCTCTCCTTACTCCAATCCATCTGTAGAAATGTTTTCTTTTCTTGTTACCTTAAAGCCTGAATGTTGTAGATTCTGGGTGAAAGACTTAATTCATATCCTTTTCTCCTATCCTTCTGTAGAAATTCAAGACTTACCAGTTCAG
The DNA here is from genome assembly GCF_903797595.1 of Erithacus rubecula. Lineage (NCBI taxonomy): Eukaryota > Metazoa > Chordata > Aves > Passeriformes > Muscicapidae > Erithacus > Erithacus rubecula. The sequence continues at coordinate 17,155,328 of NC_136663.1, forward strand.
AGAATGTGGGCTCTTCTTGTCTTTCCTCTTTTTTTCCTTTAAGGATGTTCATGTTGAATTTTAGAACTCAGTGTTAGGTAGCAGTGACATGATGGTGAAATGCCTATTTATCTTTTGTGTGACTGCAACAGCTTATTTCCTTTGATAGGGAATGTAGAAACCAAGCAAGCTACAAGTTTGTTTGTTTGTTTTTTAATTTGTTGATGAGAGAGCCCTTGAGGATATTCTTAAATTCTAGTGTATAGGATAGCCAAACCCTGCAGGTAAATGTTACCTGTAAAAAAGGAACATTGAACTTGTGCTATATGTACCTGAAGTGTCTTTCTGTGTGACTGGGATGACAATAGGTATTTCCCAGACATCACTCAGGACTGCAGCTGAGAAAAAAATCACTAAACTGATCCTTTGTCTGCTCTGACTGCATTGGAACTAACTTCATAGATATTTATTTTCTTTCCCTCAAGTCCCCCAGCTGGCTGTCCACGTGCAGGTGATGGGCAGAGCCAAACTGGTGTTCTTGTCCCCATCCAGGGTAAGCCCTTGTACACTGCTTGGGGTTTTTGGGCAGCATCAGAGCTGGGGGGACCTTAATGTTAGGTCATGAATCTGCCTGACCTTTATTCAAGCCATATTTTTTAACCCTATGTGTAGATTTCCTGGTTAAATTGTTGGGCTTTTCAGATCTCCCTAGAAGGTAGAAAATGGAGCTGCATTTTGTCTCTCTCTAGCTACCAGAGCTCAAACTTAACATCTCTTCTACATTTTTGTACTCTTAAAATCCTACCTGCTTCCAAGGAGCCTAAATGAGCCTGAAGGGCAATTAAGCTATTCTATTTAAACTCAGCTGTGAAGACAGGGTTCAGAAAGAATGATGTTTTTGACATCTGTCACTTGCACAATCACCTTCCAGTGCCAGCAGAAGAAATCCATCACCCTTTCTGATTAGAGAGTGATTTTAGCTAGCACAGTTATAGGGTGATACCAGCTGCAGTGACAGATATATATCCTGGAATGCTTTCCCAGTCCTGCTGTGTTTATAAAAGGGATACAATCAAGACAATGTTATTTTTTTTATAGTCACATTTCTGGGAGGGAAAAATACTATTCTTCCCACAAGTAATGTTTTGATATCCACATTTAAATGATATTGAAATTGCACCTATTAACTGCTAAAAGTAATAGATGCACATTAGTATTACAGAAAAAAACCCACTGTAACAGGCAAGAATTAAAATAGGTCTGGGGAATTCAGCATCATCAATGTATGATTTTTCATGTAGGGCTTTTTTGGTTGATGATTATTTGTGATAAAAGAAATTCCCAGCTTTTTGAAGAAACAACACAGAACAGGATTATAGCCTGTCATGTTGGTAATACCTCTGCAAAATCAGAGACAAATGAAACCCACATTTAATTTAACTATTTACTCTAAATAGTATCAATTAATTTAAATAAAGTAATAAACTAGTAAATAAGTGAATATTTAATTTGTATAAATTAGGAAACCCACATTATTTTAACTATGAACCAGTTCTGAAAAGTGGGGGACTGTAAAAACCCATGAGCTTCAATAAGCCATGGTCAAGTAACTATGACTTTGTGATGAGTCAAACCAAAGCTTCAAATCCAGACATTCCTGAGCACTGGAACATAAAAATATAGGAATCTGGCTATGGATTTGTGGCTTGGCTCTGTGTTTCAAATAAAGGAGAAACCCCTTTCCCCAGAGAAAAAAAAATGTAGAAGTTATTGAAAAGAAAGCAAAAGTCAGAGGCCATCAAGAGCTGTTTAGGTGTGAGCATCCTGCATCATATGGATATTTGGGTGTCACTGCTCCCACCTGAGGATCTGATTCCCTCCATGTGCACAGGTCTCTGTCTGACAAATGCTCAAGGTGAATGCAGTGATGTCCCCTAACCAGGCTGTTCTCTTTGTCTGACACACCTGTACATTCAAACTTTGCTGAAGGACAAAGAAAGGTGTTTAGATTGTTGATTAAAAGGGTAAAAAGGGAGAGATTTTGATCACTGTGGTGTGAATATCTCTCATTGTTATGAGGATATGATGGCCTAGATGTCCTAAGGATGCTTTGGGAAATGAACTTCCAGGTGACTTCTGCCCCACAGGCCATTAACCAGCTATCTGTGCTTTTATCTGACCATCATCATAAAATTAGATGACATCTGATCAAAAAATGCAGCAGGGGTTTTGTTTACCTCCCAAAACAATACCTGATATTGTTGGAATACAGAGCAACTTATGCTGTTCTGCAGCTGAATCTCTCCTGAAGATTTTCTCAAGCACTCAAATTGCACATGCACAAAGTCAGCTGATCTTTCATGAAAATAATATGGTAGTGTTTGATTAGCTTTACATATTTTGAGTGTTACAAGAGTGCATAATTGCTTGTTTTCCTTGAGTGTCAGCAGCAGCCTTTTTAAGAGGGAAATTTAGTAGAAAATTTAGCAGGAAAGCTTTCAAACTTAGTGGAGCAAGGGGGCCAAACTCACCTTTTGGTATAGGAGTGTGCTGTTGATATATTTCCTGGCTCTTCTCAGCCTAAACATCTAATATCAAATCTTGAGTGGTCTGCCACAAATATAATGAAGCTTTAGGGGCTTAGAAACTAAAGTATTGGTCTCAGGAGGAAAGGGCTGTACAGCACAGCTTGTTTGTCCTTGAGTTCTGCTAAAAGCTGGTCAAAAATGGGATTTGAGGGGTTCCTTGTTAAATAGTGGAAATGTTGCTTTGTAACTGACCTTACCTCTGCTCTGAAATGTGCTGAAGTCAATAGGAGGATTCTTGTCACCCAAAATGAGTTTGGGATTTTGCCATATCAGCAAGGTGTGGGAAACAAGAGCAGTCTGTGTCTGGTACTCAGGAATGAGGAAGAGACACCTGTAATGTGGGTCTTGTTCTGTCATAGTTTTCATATCCTTTCCATACACTCATTCTTTATTTTCATGCAATTCATTGCATATCACTAAAGACAGCTGCAGTTGTGCAAAAGAGTGGCAGGAAAATGAGGGGAATTAGCCCCTAAACCAGTAAATGTGGATTAGGGCAGAGCAGAGTCAGAGAAGGCAGGAAGCATTGTTTATGCTGAAAAGGGCATTCTGTGGTGCAGTTTGTGTTTCCCATTGTCAGTGGCTGTGGCCCCAGTGAAAGCCCAGGAGTGGATGGGCTCTGGTGCCCTGAGGGCAGGGCTATCTGCTGCCTACAGCCAGCATGGAAATGGCACAAACCCCAGGAGCCACACTCAGGGCTCACTTCAGCACTCACCAAACCCCGTTTTTCAGACCATCTGCTGAGCTCTGAGCCTGCCCTTATGCTCCTTTTAGAGACTGGCTGTGCTCACCCAGGTGAATCCCACTGTTCCCTTCTCCTGGTCTGTACGTGCTCTGTGTTAAACCCACTGTGAGCAGCTTTCCTTGGTAAAACCTGGGCTGTGAGCACTGCCTGCCCAATTAATTTTTTGTGGTACCCAGGGAGCCACAAAGCCTGAGCAACCATGTTTTTCTTTCTTCAATTACATTCATTGTGGTAGCAAGGGCAAGGTAGGAATCACTAAAATAATTTGATCCAAAGTTGTTTTGGCAGAATGCTTCTGTGATGAGCTGCACTGTGTTTACTGCCAGGGTGGGATGATGCAAATAACTGAGGAATTAGAGCAAACAGGTGAGCCAGGTTTCCTTGATGTGCCATAAGGACAAAGAGGGGCAGGTTCACACTGCATCCATCGTGGAGGAGCAGCCTCCCAGAACTGCTGTCATTGGAAAGCACTGAATGAAGGAGCATTTAAAACACCTGGACAAGGCAGGAGGCAGGCTGCTCCAGACAGTGAGCAGGTGCAGAGGACAGCGGGAGGGCAGCAGAATTTGTTGGAAAGCCTGCCATTAATGGTATTTTTTACTAGTAATTTTATTAGAGGAAAGGCTTTTTATTGTTTTTTCATTAGAAATAATAGTGCTTGTGTGTGAGGCACATTTACATATTGTACCCCAGGACTAGATTTGCTCACAGTCTAAAAGAGCATATTGTGCAGTGCCTTATATGTTTGGGGCTTTCAATTGCATTTTGTTTTCATCTCAGTGAAGTGTTTCTTATTTGGAAAAGCTGACTAATCTGTGTCATTTACCTACATAGTAAGTGGTTTGACATTTCTAGATCTAGGACTTGGCTTTAGAAAAGAAGAGTGTTGTGTGTGGCTTTTTTTGTTTGTTTCTTTGCTGGTTAGTTTTGGGGTTTGATTTTGCTGTTTTGGATTGGTGGGTTTGTTTGGTTTTGTTGTTGTATTTGTGTTGTTTTGTTCTTGTTTTTTTGTTTTGTTTTGTTCAAATGCTGCTTCAGGTGTCATTTGGGCAGAATAAAAGCTGTCAAATTAAGGGAGAAAAAAATCTGTGCTAAAGTCCTGTAGAGAATTCCTACAGGATTAAAACAGTTATCAGAGCGTCCTTCCTCCTCTTACATTCATGCATTTAGCCTCACAAACACACATTTCCCTCTACCAGCACTGACCAGCTTTTGAGCAAATCTCCTTTGCTGAAGCTTTAGAAATGACTGCTGCTGCACTCTTTGAAATGGCTGCTCCAAGTGCAGGTGTCTGCCATGCAGAACTTCACCAGATGGGTGGATAAGTGCCCTGCCTTTGCTGCAGCCTGCAAGCTGTTTTACATTGCATGAGAGAAGTCAAAAAGTCAATTAATATGCTGACCAAGACAAAACACTTCTTTGCACCTATAGTCAATCCCAGTGTGGACTCTCTTATGAGAAAATTATTAATAATAAGTATGTTGTAGGCCTCATGTCATCTCTCTAGGAGATACTTAATCCTACAAGTCGGATCAAGAATCTAATTTGCTTTTAATCAGATGGGATATAGCTTTGTGTATGAGGAAATACTGCTTAATCTTTTGCATTCTGGAGGGGAGGCTGGGAGTCCAAAAGCCATTGTGATTTGAGGGCTCATTCAATGCTGGCAGAAGTGAATCAATCCAGTATTCCAGGGACTTAGCCTGGCTCCTGTGGTTTCCTTTGCCTGTGCTTTTAGAAATGTTTCACTGAGATGCTCAGAAACAGCCTGGGGAGGGTGGGCTGTGTGAGAGGAGCACTGCTGGGTCCCATTGCCTGCATTGCTGGTGTCACAGCCTGCAGAGCTGCAGCTGCAGGTGTGAGGGTCCCTGCAGGTTCAGGTGTGAGGGTCCTTGCAGCTGCAGGGTCTGTGCAGGGCCATCCCAGGCACAGCTGTGCCCCTGCTGTCCCCAAACCACTCACATGGATCTCATCAGTGCCAGCTGCACTCAGGGGAGCCCTGGGGACAGGGGGGATGTGGCTTTCAGAGAGAGCCCCAGGCATGTGAGACTGCTGCTGACTACCCTTAGCTCAGGTTGCCCTCCTTCAGTGCACACCTTGGCTGCTGCGCTTGGTGAAAGGCAAAGGGAAATCAATTTCTCTGTGTGTTCTTCCCTCCAAAGATTAGGATGTGATTTTGCACTAAACACTGAAAAGCAAACAGGGATCAATTCTGAGCCTCCACATCCTAGTGTAAAGTAAGTTTAGACTATGCAATTTAACTTATTTTTGCTTTTTTTCTAAGATCAGTAGGAGAACAAGATTTGGTTCATTACACCTCATTTGCAATGTGGGGAGGTTGTGAAAATTCTACTTTTAAAAAGCTAGATGCAGGCTGTCATTTAATTTGAAGAGTCCCTGCAGCACCAAGATTCAGGTGAGAACCAATTAATGATAATGGTATTAATGAACTTTTGCAAATGCACATTTCATTTAGCTATAATAAGATAGTTATCTCTGATACACTGAATATCAAATTAGCTATCAAACTGGAACAGAGATTAATGAGTCAATAGATAACTGAATATATGATACTTTAACCTTAATATGGGAGTTTAAAAGTCAAGACTAGCTCATCATCCTTAGCAGATAATGTTTAAATAAACACTATCTACCTAGAATTAATAGTCCAGGCATTCTTCTATCAGTTGTAGTCTAAAATAATGAAAGAACAGTATTTGGTGATTCCTGTGGGGACCATGCCCAGGGGTAGACTGGAAGAAAATGCTGCTTTTACTTCCTTTGTTGTGAGTAAAGGCTGAACATGCTTGTGAGATAGAGGTTTTTGTCAAGGTACAGGTGCTGTGTCAAGAATGTTCCAGCAATATAGCAGAAATTACATTGAATAAGTAAATAATAGGCTGTATGTTTTATTTTTTCACTCACAGCCTAGTTTGGTGGATGTGGATCCTCTCTTTCCTGTGAAATTATTTTTAATGAGCTTAATATAATTCCTTCTCTACATACAGCCATTTGTTCATAACCCTGGCCAGTGAATAAGAGAAAATTATGTATTCTTTGAATCATACCAGGCACGGCTATTTTCTAGCTTCTCAAGGGCATATTTATATTAATCCTAGCAGCAGCCAGGCAAAAAACCTGAGTGACAGAGCAGGCTCAAAGTGTCCTTTGTGTGTTAGGACTGCTCACCCATGTAAGCTGGGTCTGGCCATGGCAACACTCAGGAAAGACTGGACACTACAGCAGGAGTTGTGTAAGCAAGAAGGCAGAGCCATTTCCATGGATAACCTTGGGAAAAGGACAGGATGAGAAATGAACAGAGAAAACAGGGCTCTTTAACCCCCAAGGGGTGAGCCATCACAGCAGGAATGAAGGAAGGGGATGCCATGGAGGGCGTGGATCTCACCCAGCAGTCATACAGCCCTGCCTCTCTGCTGAGGTGTCACATCAGGAGATGCCTCAGCAGTGCCCAGGAGATATTCCCACACTGCCTCCTCTGATGGATCAAGACCCACACCATGCCTGCTGTGCCAGTGGCACCACAAGGTGAGGGGCTCACATCTGCCCTTCCCTCTTCCCATTCCACTCAGGAGCCCAGCCCTCAGAAAGCTGCAAACTTCCTCTCCTGCCAAGAGACCTTTACCCCTCCACAAACAGCAGCTCTCCTAATGGCTTTCTGCTGCCAGTAGCCATCTATGTCTGGCTCCCAACTCAGTTTCCGTGTCTTTGTGACACCTCAAAGTGCTTAGTCCTGCTCCACACTCAGTCCCAGCTAAGACCTATGACACTGCTAGTCAGCCACGGTTCAGATTTCTAGAAAAAGCAAAATAAACTTGGAAACCTGCAAATAATCTTGTTCCTTGATGTGAGAAAGCTCTCACACAGCGAAGGAAAGCGTGACAGCTGATGAGATGATTGGCACAAAGCTGTTGATGGAAATCCAGGGCAGGCAGTGCTTTAAGGGAATCCCCACTCTTGGTCCTGAACAGTGCACGAGCTTGAGTTGGTATCTAATTGATACCTAACCTGCCCTTTTTGGGCCTTGGGTTTCCATACCTGAAATGAGGACAGATATTCTCTTTCCTGGATCAGAGAATTGTTGAAAGAAAACAATGTGCAGCACTTTGCATTCACAGCAAGTGGAATTGCAACAGGTAGTAAGCAGATTTACATTATATTAGAAGAGGTAGTTGTAGAAGACTTAACAACAGATTTCCTTTCAGAAAAGCAGCAGAACAAATGGAGATTTAACAGATATGTTTTAATAGAACAATATTTAATTCTCTCAGTTGACTGTTTCCCATTACCAGCTAAGCAGGTTCAATTCAGAAAAATTCCAGTGACTTTTATGAAGAAAAAAATCACTATCTGAGAATCTGATTGGTCTTTCAGTATAGATTTTATGTGAGTTTTATAACCTACATGGAAGAAATGAGACAAAAAAAATAGTTTCCTATTATATTAATTTTGAAATATATAACTTAGTGTAAAGTTATTGATTGAGAGAGGCAATGAGGAATATTCCTATCTAAATATTTATTACCAAAATGAATCAACAAATTACTGTCTTAAATGTGGTGCAGTAGGGTGGATCACTGGCCTTTGCAATGGCCTCTTTGAGCAAACTCTGCAGGAGGTGTAGGAAAAGGAAAATAGGAAAAGTGTTCTTATATGCTTAGTTTGTGACTTATAGGGAAAGCATTGGGCTTGGTCCAAATTTACATCTCACATGGCCCCTAATACTGAGATTGGGAAGTGACTCCTCTTTGCACTTCATGAGGATACACAGGGAAAAAAAGGACAAAGTTCTTTGGAAATATCTACTGTGTGGCTTCTAAGAAATGGTAAAAAATGTGCAGGAACACTGAAGGATCTTGGCTAGCCTAAAGGAAATGTGCTGGGAACATCTCAAGAGCTGTCTCTGGGTGCAGGGATTTGGAGTCCAAGGCTGGAGAAAGTTGGGCTGTGTTCTCTCTTCTGCAGGGGTAAGCAGAAGTCCAAAGCACAGAAGAGACAGAACTGCCCCAGGAGCAAGGAAGGAAGCAGGAAATGCCTGAAGACAAATGTCAGTTTTTATGGACTCTTAAATCTCATATTCATTTCTGTTCCTTGCATTCATGCTGCTGTCAAAAATTCAAGGACTAAGTGTTGGAGGCTTGTAGAGTGATCAGGGCTTTGCTTTTCTTTGTTTGCTTTCTCTTGATTATAAATGACCAAGCCACTTCCATTCTCATAAAAATTAAAATTATTTCTATCAAAGCAGACAACAGTGCTACTTTTTATGCCACAGATTAAATTTTCTTTATCAATACCAACTCAATAGGGAGTGCTTTAAACTTCATGCTTTAAAACAAGAAACTCCTTGAAAATGTACCTGCAATAAATAGCAAAATACCATTCCATTGTTTTCAGCTAAAACACCATAATTGTTCTGGTTGCAACTTAAGAACAGCTTTCCTTAGATGAAGATAATTAAATTTCACTAATTGTTTGAACACTGCTATGCTTTAGTGAGTTTCTGCTCAACAAAATACCTGGGAACAAGTAAGAGAACACCTGAAGGGGAAGATGGTTAATGGTGGGTTTCAGGTGCTGAAAAATGCCTCTCTCACTTGGAAACAAAATCTGAGCAAAATGCCTGGTGAACAGCAACAGTGGAGGTTGGCATGAAGCAAAGCAAAGGGCTGGCTCAGTGGACTGACTACTGCCAATTAAATGGTTTCATGCACTGTCTGCCTCAGGTAATGAGGTCTAGTGAAACCTTTAGGCCCTGGGCACCCGTTAGAAAAGACAAATATAGCTGGTAGTGAAAAAACAAATTCCACTGGGACATCTTTGATTTAAACAGAATCAAATGGCACGCTGCCATGTCAGTGGCCTTTCATGGAATGCAAATGGGTCTGTCTAATGGAGAGAAAATGCACATCATTCATTTTAGACTATAATTAGGTTTTAATTTAATCAAGTATTGGTACCAAAGCAGGCCTTGGAGAAAGATTCTGATATTAAAGCCTTCAAAGCTTCTTTGGAGAACTCTAAATGGTTTGTGTGGTAGTAAATCAACTGGCAAAGTGGTACTATGCAATGTGCATATCTTAGTTCTATCACAGTCTATTATAAAAGTTAAAACAGGGAACAAGTGGAATGCAGTCCTTTTATGAAAGAAAACACTGAGTCATACTGTGAGTCACTCTATCTCAGAGAGACAACTTTTTTGAACATTGGATTTTAGGAGAGTGGAAAAAAGTACCATCAAGGACAGTGTGCAATTAAAGGTATTCTAATCTGCATTTAGGGGCTAGAGTTTATGGTATGGAATTATTAGTAAATAATGTCTAAGTGCAAAGCAATGGAAGCAAAGATGAAATAATGGATCTATTGCTTTTAATTATTATGATCTTTTCTATATGAGCAGATTTACTTAAACTCCACTCTGTTCCACACTGACTGGCCTTTGGAAGAAACATTTTTGGGTTATGGAATACTTTGGATAATGTCCAAAATTATTTTCATCTCTGGTCTTGTTATCCTGGTCCCAATATCCTGTCTTGTTCCTTAGGTACTCCAGCCCTGTCAAGCAGGGTGTAGCTGAACACAAAGCAGCTGGAACTTCATGGTTTCTGTGGAGAACAGTCACCACTTATAGATCTCATTGCCATTTCTAGAGTGCAAACTGGGTTTCCTGCCTAGAGTGTCTCCCTTCCTTATTAGAAGCTGATGTTAAAGAACTCAGTGTTTTCTCATAGCTGCCTGATAGTGAAAGTTGGAGTTTTGGTCCTGAGCTCCTGGAAATGAATAAGAAAACATTCTGCACTGGATCTTCTAGCAGATATTAAGTGTAGAACTTGGAGAAAGTCAGTTTATTAATTTCACACCTGATTTTCAATTTAATATGCAGTCTATAACTGGTATTATATAATCTGTATTATTTGATTTTGTAGCTGGTATTAAAAATGCACATATTCAGTTATGCATCTTAAATAATTCAAGCTCCCTTTAAATACAATTTATTTTTTCATGTTGGACAGAAAAGCTTTTTTTAACATTGAGTTTAGGAAAGAAGAGAGGGCAAGAAAAACCCTGTATTCCCTGGAAACTACAGAAGAGTGACACCATTCTTTGATGATGATACCTTGACTTATGCAATGCTTTTGACATAGCAAAAAATCTGCACAGACAACACGTGGGATATGAAGCAGGGGAAGGGAGAGAGAGATGGGCTGGAAATGAGCTGCTCTGCCTGCTCAGAGCTTGAGCAGTGACACAGAGTCCATCTGGAGCTGGTCACTGGTGGTGCTGGCTGAGGGCAGAGCTGGAACCCACACTGCATAAATAAATAAATAAATGAAACTTCTGCATAAATCACCTGTGAGCTGGGACACAGGGCACCTTCTTCAGTGTGCAGATGCTGCACAGCTGGAGGGGCTGACTTTTGTGCATAGAAACTGCAGCAAATGAAGACTACTGTGAAACTTCATCATTGGGTCTGGACCTCAGTTTAGGAGCTGATTTTGCTCTTGCAGAGCCCACTGATTTCAAGGGAAGGCTTTAACTGGCTAGGAAGGCAGACTCTAAAAGAATTTACAGCAGGGAGGATCTGTAAATGAGACAAAACAGGCTTCTCTATAAAAAGAATAAACTTATTTTTCATCACTGACAAAAGCTGATTGATTGAAGAGTCTATGCATGTTTGCAGCTCCTGTTTGGCTGAATTGTGACTAAGCAGTTTGCCTGCAAGAGGTGTCAATTTAGCATCATGGGGGGTAATGTGCTTACTTAAATATCTTCTGAGTAATTAGGAGATTGCTCATTAGTTTGCCACTGTCCCTAGCAGAAATGTCACAGGCTCAGTTTGTCAGACACTGTTAGGAGTTGATTTCCTGCCCTGCATTGTTTGCTGCAAATTGTGACTGATGAGAACATGGGCTTTTACTGTAACCACAGCAAAAGTAAACATCCAAAATTAAGACAAACAAAGTTTGGCTGTTAGGAAGAGAACCGGTCAAGCAGGAAATGCCAAGAAAAACAACATTCTTGGGGCACCTGATATAAATATGATTCCCCAAGCAGCCTGTTGGGTCCTGCTGGCTGGGGTTTTCCTCCACTTGCTCCAGACATCAAGTGCAGGGTTGTGATCCTGGCTGAGGTGATTCTTGAGCACACATCTCAAACTCCATGGTTATTTTACATGGGTGCTGCTCTTAGCTTGCCCTGAAAGGCAAGGCAGTCCTGAGCCTTGCCCACTGCACTTGGGCTCTCTGGGAACTCCCAGCAGCTACAATGTGAAATGAGAGTGTTTCCATTTGAAATATGTGCTGTGCCATCTCAAACGTGGCCTTCCAGTTTGTTCTGAAAAGTTTGCTCCACTAATGTCCATATTAAAGCATGTGGGATACAGAAAAGACCTTGAACTCCTTACCTATATTCTTACACAATAAAAAATATTATATGATTTATTTTAAACACGTGTTCCCATTGAAATCAATCAATGGAGAGGTGAGGGAAGGGAGGCTGCTATTTTTTATGGAATTAAAGATTTCTTTTTATATGTAGAATCAGGACTATTTTTTCTATTAACAGCAAACCTGTGGGATTGCTACTGATGGCCGAAACACTTCATTGAAAGAGGCATTAAAACCAGTTGTAATCTAGTTTACTGTACTTGCAAAATTTTAGTCTGATGCCATGTTGATTTCTTTGCTGCTAATGTGATTAAAATGACTTCCCCCTGCTGGTCATCATATTAATTATGGTGATGTCTCCTTAAATTAGCTGAGGGGAGTAATAAGCAGAATTCCACTACAGAGCCCCCACTCAGCAGAAGCCTGATCTGAACAGTAACCCTGATCATCACTGGGGCTGCCTCAGAACTTTTGTTCTGTAGGCATAACCTTGTGGCTGCCAAAAATTCCCTGACCTGGGTACAGCTGGGGACACTCCTTTCCTTCCATTTCCTCACCCTCTCCTTCTCATACCCCCCTGCCATCCTCACTTGACCAAATACAGGTCCATTTACAGTGGAAGACCTTAAATTTCATATTAAATTCCCAGGGCTTAACCAGAAATCTTACTTGTTCTCCTTTCTTATATTTTACATATATTTTAATTCCTGAAATTTCAGATCAGCATATTTTTTCCTTTAATAAACACTTAAGTTTACGGTCTTTAATATTTTTTTTTTATTTAAAACCACAATGAAATGTACAACCTTTTATGAATTCAAATTAAAAATGAAGTGTGATGGAAATGATTTACAGTCACTGCAGCTTAGCAGGGGAAATATACAACTCCTTTGCAGTACATCATATTCTGTTCCTTTAATTTATAAGCCAGCTTTAATGTAGCATATTAATCTTATGAAGAAAACGTAGCTTCAGTTTGAAATATTTGTTGCAGCAGAACTCCACACACCTGCAAATTATTTATTCTTAAGAAAGAAAAGAAAGCATGTGCATCACACACTATTTCATCCACAAGAAAAATGGGCATATTTTTAAAAATCCTGAAGTAAATTATATTTTTTACCTTTTTTCCTTCAACCACTTTCATCTTTCCTGAGCTCAGCTTCCTGTGCTCTTTCAGTCAGGTATTCTGTGCCATGTGGAAGTCAAAGGTGGCTGGACAAAAGAGAGAAGAATGCAACTTCACCTCGTGTCACAGTTCCTGTTTAGAGTGGAGGACAGAGGAAAAAAATAAGGTGTGAAATATTAACATATTTTTCAGCAATCATAGAGGCAGCTGGTACATTCACAAATTGGTTCCTTCAACCAGGAAGACAGGCAGAGTGAAAAACTGTGCTAAAGAAATAAATCAGCAAATGTAACAAAGACTAATGTGAGTATGTCTATTGTCTGATTGATAGTAGAAGAGAAGAGGGTTTCTTTTTGGTGCAACAACACTTTTGCAAGCACCTGCAGACACTGTGTAAAAGCAGCCTCTGCCTCTTTTAAGGATTTGAATCTTGCAAGCAAGGGTAGGAGACTTGCAAGCAAGAGGTATTTGAGGCCTGATTTGCCTAAATACTGATTTATTCAAAGGGGAGGGGGGATTCAGGTGGGTTACAGCCAACAGCTCAAAGGGTGCTCTGGGTCTCTGCTGTTAGCTTGGGCTGTGGTTTCTTTCTCTGCTTTCTGAATAAACCTGTCTGGCTTGAGACACCAGAGTGTCTTCACATTGTGGTGGTGTTCCTCTTGTTAAGAGCAAAATTATTTTGAAATGAGATTGTGGAGGAGGGAGAAATGATGATATAAATTTTGCCTTTTGCCTCCTTTCCCATCCAGGATGGGAGAGGTGGCTGGAAGATGATAAACAAAGGGAGGAATGGGGAGTGAGAGGGCAGTGGCAAAACTCCCAGAGGGAATCGTGAGTCTTGTTCTCACAAGTCAAAAGGCCTGCAATAATGAACCACTAGGGATAAGTAAAAAGGAAAAACATAAGTTACAGGAAGCCAAATGCAGTGCCTTTGGGCATAGAAGTTTGTGTAGAATGTGTGCAGGAACTTCTTTTAACTCTTTCATTCTGCATCACTGAAAGGGTAAAATTGGTCTCATGTATTCCCTTGTACAGCAGGTGCTTTATTTCCTTTACTGAAATCTTAGAAATGGGGCTGATTCTTTAGCATGCCAGCTGGCAGGAGCTGTGGCAGAAACCAGTTGCTGTTGAAGATTTCCATCAGGCTTGGGTATTCTCATTTCTATGGGGACACCTCTGTCCACCAGGTTTTCCACTGTGCCTAATTCTTGTTGTCTTAAAGAAGAGGGTGTCTCATATCACATAATTGAGTTGCTAAGAAATAGATTTGATTTGCTTGACTGAACTTAATGCAGACCTGCTATTTGTGCCCATCAAATATGATCATTCCTTTTTCATATAAGCAATATGTCCATGAGCAGAGAACTTGTGACTCCGGAGCCTTGAGGTTTAACACTGCCAGATAAAAACCCAGGGAAAGGGAATGGCTTCTTCTGATCCCTGTAGCTAGGTTTATTCCCTTAGACCTCAGTGAAAAGGTAACATGCTAAATGAGGTAGGGTACCGAGGAGCTGAACTATACAACCATTGTCTGAGACTCATAAATAAAGCAAAAAGAGCCCTAGCTGGATTTTGGCAGAAAAGGCATTGGTGCAGTGTGCTTTAGACAAATGGGATGTGCTCAGCTTGGCACAGGTGGTGTTGACAGTGCCATGCAGTGTCTGAGCTGGCTGGGTGAGGGGCAGCTCCCTGTCCTCACTCACCTGTGTGGGTGGTGCCTGTGGAGAGGCTCCCTCCTGCAGCAGCACCTGTGTGCTGTGCTCTGCAGGGCATTGTGCAATGTGGCTTTGGCTGGCAGCCTGCAGTCCAACCCCACCCTGCTGCAGGACTGTGCCTTGAAAGCACCACCTGAGCCTGTAGCAGCAGCTGGCTGGAGCCCAGCAGCCTCTGCCAAGCCTGAGAGGCTGCTCTGCCAGGATGGGAAGCAGGAAGAGAAAATGAAAGAGGAGGAGGGAAGGGGAAGAGCATAAAACGTCTGGGTACGTTTGCACAAGCCTAACTGAAGGATTCAGAGACCTGAAATCTGAATGCTTAATCTAAGAGATGGAATATGTTAAAGCAAAAACAAAACCCAAACCACTGCTGCCACCAGAAAGTCCACATTCCCTCAATGCTTGGGAGTGAGTAGTGTCTGGGTCTGAACTGTTGAAAATATTTTTGCCTCTTCTCCTTTATTGTCTCCTGTTGCATAACACCCTCCATCAAATCTATCAATACTGAAATATTTTGATCCAGACCAATTTTTTCAATACTGGAGAGGTTTGAAAATTCACAGTGTTTTTTTCCCAAGGAAAAAAAAAAAAAAATTGAAATCCTCTACGCAAGTAACTTCCAGCTTCCAGGAAGGAGGATAAAAGGCCCAAGATATAAGTGATAACTTTGTTTTAGTGTTACTGCCTTGAGAGTCTACCTAGAGCAGAGGCTAGACAGTGTTAAAGGAATAAAGTAGGTATTAATTAAAAGGCCTTCAGAGGATACACCTCAGGCAGCACAAGAGCTCAGCCATGGCTATACCCAATATGGACCCAAGATGGATCCCTGGTCACAAGTTTTCACACTTTTGTAAGTTTTAGTCCATTTACATATTGGGGTTAATTGTCCAGTTACAACCTCTGGTTATGAAGTCCCATCCTCCCAGATTGCTGTCCCCAATTCACTGTTGTTTACACTTTTTGAGCCTGAAGCTGCAAGGTGTCCTTGGTTCTTGGGATGGAATAGGATTGTTTTGTTCTACTAAACTGTGAAGAGAAGTTGCTAACACTTTATATGAAGTTCAGAGTTACACACTAAGGCAGTAAAGAATCTAAAAAATACAAAAGCTAAAATTTAGGGCATCAGTGTAAGACACAAAACTCTATTATTAAAACAGTTTATTTGTTAGCAAGCTCTTGTAGTGAACCAAACACATCAGGTGTGGGCAAAACTCTACTAAGTACAAACTGAAATAATAATGAAGTTTGGCAAATAGCTTGACATTCAAATTACTGGCTAGACCAGCTTTTAGAGTTGCTTTGGCTCAATCTCTAAATAGAACAAGGTAGGCTTGAACCTTTAACTTTTCAAGGAAAGTTGGAGACACCTATCAGAAACATCTGATAAAACTAATTCTGACTCAGTTCGAATTTCTTGTTGCTGAAATCACTGCTTTTGTAAAATATGGTCTTTAAAGTAAAAAGAAAAAAAACCATAGAAAAGCTATATTTTGGAGATTCTTCTCCCCCATAACCCTCTCCTTTGCAGGTGCCCATGCAGGCTGCAGGTGCCCATGACAGCAGCTGCCCTGGGGCTGAGCCCTTTTTGCTGATCATCACTTGCACCATGGCTCCACTTCAGACCCCTGCTGCCACTGTTATTAGGGTGCAGAGGGGTTCTGTCAGCTCACTGTGCTGCTGCCTCCTTCACTGCACTTGTCTCAATAAAGAATATTGCTTGTTGACTTTGTCTAATTTGTTGGGGAGTGTTGGTGTGTTGTTAATTGGCAAACAAACCACAGCAAGTTTGCATATGTTTGTAGTTTTTTTCTATTAGTGCTTTTCCCACAATAGCAATTTAGATCCCTCCTACAGACCTCCAGAAATGATGACAGAACAGCTCATAATTTTCTTTGGTGGTTCTAAAAGCTAAACATGTGTAGTTCTGTCTTATTTTTCATTTGCTGTATGATATTTTAGACTTTATTTTAACCTACCAATATTTATCTAAATTCCAAAACAGGCTTGAACATTGGTTGTTTTGTAGTTTTTTGTGTTTTCTTTCTTTTTTTTTTTTTTTTTTTTAAGCAGAAATGTTTGTACTTCATGACCACAGAGGCTCTGGAGAAACAGGTATTTCCCTCCTCTCCTTCCTCAACCTGACTTGTTTAATTTCATGTCCTTCTTCTCAGCATTTCAGTTTTGGATTGGTCCTGTGCTGGCTGACTAAGCAAGTCAAATGGTATTTGTTGCTGCTCCCTGGAAATACTGTGTATGATAGGTACATATTTGAAAAGCAAGGAGTAAAACTACCTCAGAGCACAAACTATGAATAAGGCCAGATTCTGACTCATTTTCTAATGTTGAAAAGTCTTTACTCTTTGGACTTCAATAGGACTTCTTCCTTGAGTAAGCATTACTCATGGTGATTAAAGGCTCAATTTTCCTTCTCTGTGTTATGTAATTAAACTATGCAAATAATTCAGCTATCCAAGACAATGCAGATTGTGAATGGAATAGTCAATTGTACATTTCACAACTTCAGTGCCTTCAGAATACATCGCTTATTTGCTGAAGAAATAAATGGAACAATTTGAAATAATGAATACATTTAGGACTCCAGGACTCTGACAATTTCTTTGTGAACTGTAATGGACAATTGGTTATGAATAAATTATTTTCCTATTTCCAAGTTGGCCCTTCATCCCTTCTTCAATCTTTGTAGCTTGTGGGCTTTGCATAAAGAGTTATCAGCAATCTGCTGCAGAGTCCTTCCCCCTCAGTAAATCAAAGCCTTGCTCTTCCCTGCTCCCTTTTCATAGACAGGTGATTCCAGCCTCCTTCACTTCTCAGCAGCAGCATTATTTAAATACTTTTCCCTAGCACCTTGCCATGTTTGAGCACTGTTTACACAATCCTGAGGGATTGCTGTCCTTCAGTCAGTGGCAGTCACAGGTGCCTGCTGGGCACTGGGTGTCCTGTCCATTACTGGCTGCTCTGAGCTGTGCTAACCAGCCAGCACTAGAAGAGAAATATTAACATTTACTGAATCAGTTCTTGTTTCGTGCAATATTGTCTGCAAGCAAATGATGGTCTGATAGCAACTCAGTGAACTGCAGGATGTAGGTTTTTGTGGTAATCTTGTGCAGTTACTGGGGGTGGGAGGCTGAAAGTGTAATGGTACAAATGCACTTTTTCTTTAAATACTGCTTTGAGAAAACTTATGTGGTCAGTGGAGCTTTGAAATGACTCAGAAAGTGCAGGGAAGTTGATAGAAGGATTCATATTGATTTTACTGGGATTTGGATCAGACCTGCCAATGTGAATCAAGAATTTATGGGAGCCTGAGCAGCAGTGTGCAGGAATTTAGTGCAGATCCTTTCAGATTTCTGGGTTAATTAACTGGGCAGATCATTGTCTTGAGTAATGCTCAGGGTCAGACAGAAGCAGGTTTCTCACATATTTTCTTTGGCTGGCAGGCAAGGTTCCACCCTGTCCTCAGTGCCTTTTCTCATGGGCAGAACCAAATTCCCTGAGGGCCAAGCAGCCCCACAGCCCTCCACCCACTCCCAATACAGCTGAAAAACGTGCCAAGAGAGGGTAAGGATTAGGGTGATGGTTGTTTTTCACCACGGATTTAAAGATTTTCTTTGAACCATGAAGGAAGTCAGACCCAGAATACCATTCTGGGGAGTGAAGACCTTCTGGGAATAGCTGTGGGTCAGGAATTGTCCTATGAGGAGCAGCTCATGGCAGGGGCACATGGGGAGGTGTGTGGTGGTAGGAAAAGGGAGGTTTGTTCTCTGGGGGCAGCAGCCAGAGATGCCCCCAGGCAGCTCTGTGCCCACCCTGCTCCCTCCGAGTTTTGGGCACTCATAGCAGGGCTTGTTCTGTTCATCTTTCTTTGCTGTGCAATTCCTGCCTTTGTCTAAAGTTCAGTAACTTCCCTGATCAAAAGCTGCCATCGTTTTTCAGAAGTGTGTGATCCATGGAGAGCTCTCAAGGACTGTGGAAAATCTGCAACAAACACAAAAAAGGCAGGACTTTAACCCAAACCAATGCTGTCTTCCCTTCAGAGGGGAAGGAGGGGCTCATCTTACAGTGACATTAAGAATTCATTCCCCTAAATGAGATATGTCACCTTGCCATTTTAACTTGATTCATTAAAATAGTGGCTCATTAGTTATTCCCTTGTGCAGTATAGAATTTGCACATTAAAGGCTATGGATTTCATGTGCTTACTACATTTGGGGATAAATTTCAAGCCATCCTGTTTGCAAGGAAAAAGTGTGGGTTTAGAAAGAAAGAAAGGTAGAAATTCTTGTCATTAGATCCTTTTTCTCCCATAAGTCTTTTCTAATCTGTCCAGGCCCCTAATATTTAATTTTAGAAACTGAAGCTGTGACAGAACCCACTGAAGTAGCACTGATCTCTTCCCAAATGTGTTTGATGTGTATTCTCTTATGTGCTTTGGAGTGTTGAGATTTTCCTTTGTCTTGCCATGAGAATTATCATCTCTAAGCTGAGAAAATACCTAAAATCCTGGACAGGGGGGAGCTCTGCCATGGTCCAAGTGAGACCACTCCTCCTGGAGAGTGGGGATGTGTGATTACCTCGTGTCAGCCTGGCTGGAGAAAGGTGTCACCAGCCATAGGTCACAAGCTCTTCCCCAAATGGACAGATCTTTCCATTCTCCAATGGCAGATTTTCAAGTAAAAGCCCAGTGGAGTGAAATTCAGAGTGGAAAGGGCAGGATTTCCATCTTGGAGATTCACTGAACTACTGCAAGGACCACATCTCCCAAAAGTCTGAGTGTTGGGTGGGTTCTTGAAGCCTGTTAGGTGAAAACAGAAGGATTCAACATGTGGAGGGGGAAATTTCAACTGGGAATAGCCAAGAAGAAAAGAATATGTAAATACTAAATTTGCTTGAGGAGCTGAATGGAACAGACTGGAAAGTTATTTGAGTCTTTTATGTAGCATTTAGGGTTGTTCCAGACTCTGGCTGATGAACTGCTTCCATATTCCTGGAATTTGAGGGCAGAGCTGTTGTTCATTTAGTGGTGAATGCTAGGGCTGGATGGAAGGAATGCCATTCCCAGCTAAAGTCAAAGTCTAATCCTTTGGTTTCACTGGTGACTCAGATTACAATAATTCAGTATGGAGAGGGCTGATTCTCCCTCCTCCCTTTTCTTACTGCATTACAAATGGCCAGTAAAGGAAATCTAGCAAAATGCTGATCCTGGCTGAAATGCAATTAAATATATCTACATTCCATCTCCTGTCTTCTCTGTGATTTTCTTGCATACAAGAGAGCTCTTCTTGCTTTCTCAGTCTCTCTCCAGCAGCATCTTCTGTGCTTTCAAGATGTTTGTACTGTTAGTTTGTCAAATTCCAAATGAGAAACTTTTTCCCATACAATAAAGTTCCATACAAATATAGCTAATGTCAATAAAGCTAAAAAGACATGTCAGCAAAGACCCAAACAGCCAATTTATTACAGTTAAACATCCTGCCCCGACATTTTATTTACAATCAAAGCTTGTTATATAAGGCAATCTCTCTTCCCTTGATATCTTTTTTTATCTCACAGTTTACAAATTACTCTTTCTCTTTGCATCCCATATGAAATACTGAATTCACTTGTGAATGTTCTTTGAATGCAGCCTTTCTGTTTCTTTTTGAGATGTTATTGAATGATCACTTGAAAGTTTGTACCAAAAAAAAAATCTGTGTATTTGGCCTTTTTAACCAAAAGAAGTTGTATCACAATAAATTTGAACAAACAAAAGATTTGAGCATTGTCTCTTGTTAACAAAGGCCCCCAACAACTCAGAAACATGCTTTACAGAAACATATATTTTCCTCACGGTCTTAGATTTCACTATACTCTTTTCCCACTGTAAATATACATAGGAGGAAATGTGCATAACTCTTTCTATAGGTTTTCAGAATATGGCTGCTTAGGGACAGAGAAAACCACAAACCATTCTGATAGAAAAAGAAAAGAAGCCAACTTTGTAATATATTGAGATACAAACCCATAAACTCATATTTGTTATAAAATGCCTACTTTTGACTTGCTGTACAGACAAATCAAGCCTCTTTAGGGCTCTGAAAATAGTCTTTGTGTGACTTCACAACTGTATGCTCCACAGTTTATAAACTGGCCCTCAAATATTGTTATGGGAACATTAGGAAAGAGACCTTGTATTAAATTACACTCTCAACCAGTCATCTACATCTGCATGTTTTTGTCAGGGAAAACCTGGGACAGGGGTGCAGCTTCTATCTGATCGAGTCTGCATCTGTGAGCAGCTTCCAGGACACTTTATCTGGCACAGGAGAACAGTAAAAGCTTCCCTTCTTTACCAGATCTGCTCCAGAGATACTAAATTCCTTCAGGATAATGAGGTGTCCAGAATAGTAACAAGAGGCCAGGAGTGTGCTTTTGGTTTAGGCTGTGCTGGAATATCTGCTGACTGTGGTGAATACACAGCAGTGCACCTGAGTGAGCCTGAGCCCAGGGTGAGCAGTGAAACCTTATCAGGTGCCAGATCTCCTGGGCCCTGGGGGCAGCTGCAGGATTGCTGTGTCTGTCCCCAGGCACTGCAGAGAAGGTTGTGACAAAAGTAAAGCTGCTGCCCATAGTGGTATTGTAGTTCCTGATGTATGGCTTTACCTGGGCTTTAATGTTGGTGGTGAGAAATAGTTCTGTCTCTGCCACACTTTGCATGCAAAATACTTAAAAAATCATGTTCCTTTGCAAGTGCAGTTAATATGGGCACTGAGGAGTACAAATAATTACTTGCCTGGCAAAGTGGATTAAGAAATACTTCCCATTCAAGTCTTTGAGTGGTGGAGAGTGGAACCATGGAAATTCCCTGGACTGTGTCATTTTGAGTTTTGCAGATGTTCTCCCCATGGCATTTTCCTCCCATCTCCGGTTTAGCCACAGCACAAAAATATTTTGACCAACGCTGCAGACTCAGGAAAGGTCATACATGTACCTTCTTGTGACATGTTTTTCTAACCTCTCTACCTGCTGTGGTTAGTCTGCAACCTCCTGTGCTGACAAGCCTGCGATGGCTGGGGCTGTGATTAATGGGATTTCATTAATGTTTGTGCAACCAGCCCTGAGAACCCTCAGAGGTGCTCTGGCCTCCTCCTCTCACTGTGAACTTTGCAATGGCAATAAGTACAGGCAGATATACTGGAGATTCTCTGTCCAAAACTTTCCCCCTGGGCAACATGGGTTGGTAGTGATTTGTATTGGAAAGGGTAATGTATAACAATTATGGCTACAATGTCCTGACTGGAAGGAAGAGTCAAACATCCTGCTGTTGCCATTGTAGAATTTGACTAGAGGTTGCTTCATGTCAGCTGTGCCTAAAAGAGTTAACCTTTCCTCATCTTCCTTCCCTGGATTCCTCCTGTGCATATTTGACATTGTGTCTTATGGCAGAGGTCTTCTCTTGGGGTTTCCTTGAAATAATTAGGGTCAAGCTGCTATTGCTATATTTTCCTGGTGTCTCTCTTAGTGTAGAACAGCATTTCATTTAAAGAGATTATTACTGGTAGAATGCATCCTACAACTGCAATAGGCTGGAGGTGTACTGGGGAAGGATTGGTGTCTGCTCTCTACCTTTCACTGAGCACCCACAGTCTGATACTGCTCAAACTTTCTTATGCTCCAGTCTGATTTTATCTTTACATCATTTTGCCAGCTCTTTTTGTTTAAATTAATTTAGTTTGAAATGACAGCTCTTTTGCTTTAATTTTGCACTATTGTACTGTGATACCATGATATGTGAGTGTACCTAAATTTCCTTCTACCATGTTGCCTCACAGCAGGAGCTCTGGGAGGGCAAGGTGTGAATGACAGTGGGAGGCATGGAAGTCTGACTAATGTGTTATTCATCTCAAACTGATAGAAATAAAAGAAGAGCTCCAGCAGACTGTCATGGGTTCCAGAGGACAATGTGCATTTCTGCTGTTTGGTCCCATTTATGCAGATGAAGGACTAAAGGTAGCTAAGGTGAAATAAATTGCCATCACAGCTCTTGTATTGCACAGTTTTGGGAGACACAGGAAAATCTCAACTCTATGGTGAGAAAACTGAAGAGTAAAATATTGTTCATGGCTCTGACAACAGTAATAGAACAGTCAGACTGTCCACATCTCAAAAATTCCTGCAGCTTCCCTGAGCAGAGAGGGCAAAATGCAGCTTTGTGCCTTTCCTGGGGGAGGGGAGAAAAAAGCTGGTTTAAATGCATGTTCCAAATTCATATGTACCCTGGTTAGGGGTAGTAATAAAAGTCCAAATACCTGCCAGGTACAACAGTTTGTTTACAACATGCAGAGCTGGTGCCCAGCAGACAGGGCAGGGCTTGTCACAGAGGGAGATACAGGCATCTCTCACAAAACTGTGTTCCCAGATTCTAAAAGTCATGAAAGGAGTTTTTCAAGCCCTTTACACGTTTCTAATAAGGTCCCCTTGAAATTATCTAATTCTAGAAAGTGAAGTTTATTACTCTTCAGCTTTTAGGCCTATTTTTGTATTATTCTGAACTAATACTGATAATTCTCTTGGAAAAAAAAAAAAAAACCAAACCAACTTTAGGAATCCATCTGGACTTTGTCCGATCCTTTCCATAACTCCTTTGCTTACATTAGAAATGTTTTCTTCACCAGGATTTCTGATGCCTTCAGAAAAAGGGGTAATTGCCTTCATTGATCTTGAAGCTGTATTATGAAATCCCACTCACAACATACTGCGTGTATCTTTAGCACCAGATTATGTCAGGCCCTGCTTAAAAACACCAACACATTCACCCAGAGTCATTGTTTCTTTGCTGAGCACATTCTTCTTGGTGTTTTTGCTCTTTTTTAAAAGAAATATCCTTGCACTGGGGGAACCAATACATTTTATATTACCACAGCCTGCTGCAGGCTATTATTCCTAAACTGGAGATAAAGAAATTGAAATAAACAAAAAGGGCAAGACAAATAATTGATTCTTCCACCTTTCATCTTGGTACTTGAAACATTAAATATAACTGTGAATATTCTTTAGAAAAGCTAATTGTGATTATAAAAGTGAATTCTACCTTAATTGATACCTGATAATTAATACCTGCCTTTTCTGACACAAGCCAATAATGCAATGACGTTCTGCTGAGGCAATAAGGGAGGCAGAAATCTTACAGACTCACTGTCCACATCCAAGGGCAGCAGCAGTGGCTGGTTCCTCCCTACCTGAATCATCCCAGGCTTTGATGATCTCTCCACCTTTTATAGGGTTGGAAAGCCCTTGAGACAGACACACAAGAAAAAGGCTTCAAACTGGAAGGCTCAAAGACCCAATTTCTCTGTCTGGTCTTGGCCCTTGAGCAGTAGTGTTTCCACTCAGAAGCACTGACAGCTGAGCTTTGAGGCTGGCTGAAGGTAATTCACTGGAAAGTGCTGTAGAGGTGCCCTTGGTGCTCTGGTGTTTCAGAACTGGGCTTAGTTGGACATTTCTCAAGAATAAATGAAAACAGCAGAAGTATGTGTGGCTTAAGGGTTGGATGGGTGTCTTTTTTGGTTAGAAAATGTGTATTTCTAGACCAAAAATTTTGTTCAAATAATTTCATCAAAACTCTGCTCTCTTTTCTCCAGAAAAAGTGCTCATACACTGTTCCTCTTAACCTCTCAAGTAAAACATTTGTCTTACTTGTCAGGCACCTATAGTCAAATCCTTCTTCTGCCAGACCCAAATCAGTGATTTTACAGCACCTCACATTGAATGGCTTATTTTCTTTTCTGGCTGTACTCTTTCATTATTTGATGAGAATAAGTGAGAAAATTCACCAGCATTTTCAGTCTATCCTGATATAAAAGGGAAGTTATTATTGACATTTGATATCATTGCCAAGAATGTCCCATTATTATGAATATTTACGGGTATTGTTTTAAATTTTTCCCCTGATGGTAAAATCTCTGATTTGTTTTTAATCCCAGAAGAGCTAACATTCTTTAGTCTATATTGATTTATCTTATGATGTTTTTAGATGACCATTTCAAGAAAGTCTGGGTCTCATGCAGAATCATTAGCCAACAGTTTTTACATGTCTGCTTGTTATTTCAGATGACTCAGTGTTTTGCTCAGCAGAGTTCTGTGTTGCTCCTCTACTTCCTGCAAATAAAGAGGAATTTTCTCACAGGTAATTGTGTCATACAGGTGGCCTACACCTGCCATTAACACTGAGACTCATCTGCAAGGGCTTGGTGGCCCTGCCCTGGACAATTCTCATTTCATGTGAGATCAGTGGGAACAGAGGCTGTGGTCACTGGTCAGTGCCATGGGCTCTGTCCTGGGGACTGGAATCATGACCCAACACACATGGCACAGATCACTGTCCTGCTTGAGGGCAGCCCCACATCTCTGGTGAGTCACACAGGGTGAAACCAGGAACCAGGATGGAACTAGGAATGAGGATGAAACAGAAATGAGGATGAAACTGAATGTTTAGGACTTTTGCTAAAATGAGATGGCATTTACATTCCTCCAAAGACTTTACCTACTTAATTTTTTAATAAGCTGCCTCAGTTGTGAGTTCATTGTATGATGATCTTTTACTAAAATTATAGGTTGGTCTGATACTCCAGTGTAGGGGTGAGCAAATCAAAACCAGTGAGTTTGGAGCTTGCTACTCAAAGCCATGTGTAATACCCTGTTCATTCTTTGGTTGCAGACTTGAAGGGTTTAAACTGAGGTTCACCTTCTTGTGTGTGTTCATATTAAAAATAGAAAATAACCCCCAAACCCCCCAAAAAACAGTGGTCAAAATTATGTAGCACTGAATGCAAGTGGAAATGAATGTGAGAAGTTTTTTTTTTCATATTGACTGACATCCACTGCATCAACCTGCATTTTCATTTGACTGTGCAAGTACTTTTAACAGCTGAATGTATGGAATAAAATCTATAGCCAAGATTAATAAATTGCAATGGCAGGATCTAAAGGTCCTCTGTAACTGTAAATCAGTAGAAGTGCAGAAATCAACTGAGCTGTAATAATTTACACAAGCTCTGTGCGTGAGTGGTCAGTAGCATCGTTAACATTTCTTAAATGGTGGCAACCAAAATTTGAGAACAGCACTAAAATTAAGGTAAAAAATACCCTCACACCTGCCCTAGGTGAAACACAAAGTAATTTGACAGGTAATTAAAATTCTTGTAAGAATTATGACTACACAGTTTGTTCTTTGCAGAAAATTAGCATAAAATCTACTGATATCAAACAACAGCTTCCAACATATGCTAAAAGGACTCCTTGTGAGGTGGAAAGCCCAGGAATTTTGAATGGTTTCCAAAATTCTGTCATAAAAAGTGTTATGGTACAGGTCTTTTTATTTTCCTTTCCTTTAGACTGCATTCAAACACAAACAATTTGTGAGCCAGAAGAGCTTAATACCTGAGGAATTCTAATCTGCATATTTGCACTTTGAATCAGGTACTGCTTTCTACGTTTTAAAAGAAACTTCAAAGCACTTGATGGTTTCCCTCCAGCCAAAAGTTGGGGGGGCCACATGCCATTTATTTATGTGTCTTCTTAAGCCAAGTCTCCAGGCTTGATATATGAGCACAGCCTTCCAAGCAAGCCCATACAAACCTGTGTAATGAGCAGCAGGGCGATACTGCTGTGGTTAACCTGGAGTTGCTTTATTTTGGGGTTGTCCTGGTTCAGGTTTCAGAGAAAGGGGAGGCAAGGAAAGCAGCACTCTGTTCAACAGGCTTATATTGATGATGCTTAATTGTCAGATTCCAAACCAAACTCTGAGCAGAACATGCTCTGAAACAATTGCACCTTCCCTTAAGTCTGCCTGTGTAGAAGAGGGTTTTTAGAGTGGGTAAATTGCAATGGCAGCTTTCTGAGTCACTGTGAAACAGCTGCTCAGGAGCTTGCAAAGTGTTACCTGAACAAATTTTTAATTGAACAACTATTATTATAGAGCTTTTTTCTCTTTTTTTTTTTTTTTCTTTTTTTTTTTTTTTTTCCCCCTCCTGGAAGCTTGCTTTTAAGAAGAATATTTTACAAAGCTTTGTATGTTAGTTGTCTCTTGTAGAGCTTCTATCTGGCAGACAGAGCAACAGTAAATCAAATCTGCCCTCATTTGAAGCTGAGCATTGCTGTGGCTCTGGGTAGAACAGAGATTCTTGGACTCAGGGTGGCTTGTTCAAAGTGCCTTTGGCACATTTAGAGTAGGAGCAATATGCAAAGCAAGCTGTCTTGTTGGGACAGATGACTTTGCCATGACTGGATGTCTTTAGCACACAACTGTGTTTCCAAGGTGAACAATCACTGTCCTAAATCAAATATTTTCTTGCTATTCTGGCAAATGATCCCAGTTTAGCAGACTGTTAATGAAAATAACCACAGCTCATTTGTTTTAAAACACTTTCAGGTTATGAAAATGTGTTCACAGACCAAATACAGCTCTGTACAAAATTTGCAAAATGTAAATCAATCCTTAGAGAGGAAAAGCAATTCTTCTGGACAGCAAACAGTGATGTTCTGATCAATTATCTTATGGATGGTTTTTTTGTATGAGTTCCTTGTTCTTACTTAATTCTTTGAGATGGTGGTTTGGTATTTCTAAGCAATGGAATATGTTATTTTATGTTTCTCAGTAAGCAGGATGATGGTGATGATTACTAGAATAATAACAATAATTAGTAGTATTTTCAGGTGCATTTCCTTTTCAATACAAACAAATAGATTTGATTTAGAGTGTATAGGATTCCCACCCTGCCCATGACAATGCAACAGCTGATAAGGAATCCCCTTTAAATAACAGATTATGCAAGGAATTAAATTATACCTTGTGTGATTAGTGGGGAAGAATTTGAGCCTTATTAAATGACTATCACCTCTGCATTTCAGACTGTGGTAAAATTCTGGAGCTAAGGGCTGCTTTAGGTTGCCATTAAAGAAATACAGGAAGATCTTAAGAGCTAGACTAAAGCTGTCACCTCTTTACTAGCTCTTGAATCAGCCCCAGGGTGTGAAATATACCTTCTAAACAGATGGTGTGAGATATTTTCCTGTATTCCCTGATTCAACCTGTGAACCTGTTATTAAGAATGAAAGCAGTGACAAATCACAGCCTCAAACAGAGAGGCAGTCTCAGGGGTGGCTCATCCTGGTGTGTAATAAAGCCATTGATGTGATGAGGATTCTGAAGAAATGTGCAAGAGTTATTCCAGATTCTTCCTGTGGCAGACTGAGGCATGAGGAGCTCAGCTCACAGGACAATCCTTTTTATGAAAATTTCAGATTTCCCGTTCTGGGTCCTGCTTGTTGTTGGGTGACCTTCTTGCCAGGGTGGCAGGAGGGGCACAGGAGGGGCCATGGCCCAGCAGCTGCCCATGAACTGTGTTATCCAGAGAGAAAAGCCTTCTGCAACAGGTGATGGTGGTGTGTGTGCAGCACCTGCAGCCTGTTCCTGTGTGTCTGGTTGGTCCTGTTAAGCAATGAGTCCATGTGTCTAAGGAGAGCTTGCACAAACTGGATCAGTCCCTGTCCTCTGTCCTGGAATTGCAATGCTTGCCTTGTGCAATGCACTGAGCTGGCTCTGGAAAACCTCTTCAGCTGAATTCAAATTTAAAAAAACACAACTGGTTTAACTGTAGCTCCTCAGAACTCATCCCTTCCAGCCCTTTTTGGTAACAGAAGTATTTGTCTACTTGTCTTTCTATGCTGCTTTTGTCCACTTAATTCTGCCTGACCTTTTCTCTGTTCCACTGTTTCAAACATGCTCTGCCCATGCCATAGCACCTGTCTTTTCACCTAACACCTTCTTGCTGTGACAAGTCTCAGGGCAGAGCACAGAGGAGCCTTGAGCTTGCTCTGCTTTAACTTTACTCCTCTGTTCCTCTTTTGGTGGTTCAGTGGTTGGTGTCTATCCCTGGTACAAGGTGGAGTGGGCACAATCTGTTAATGTCTAATGCAGGGGAGAGACTAAGTGCATAAATCAGCTCTCCCCTGTCACTCTTGCATTTCACTCCCTGCCCCAGGGATCCCAGATGTTCCAGAGACATCACATATGGCACTTTCTTGACATACAGAATGTCAGCAGAGGCTGAAACTAGAGATGGTGGCTGAGGTCCCTCCTTTATTAAAGAGTCACAAGGACAGCTCTAGTCACCTGTAGAATAACAATTATTTCTTGCTGGACTCTGTCTGCTGACTTCTCTCAATTAATTAGTTGCTTCATTTGAATGGGAATGAGTCCCAGATTGCAGCCATTAATACCTCTAATATGTCTTCATTGAATGTTGCTTTAAATATCAGTACTCCGTGAGTTCATTAATTTTGATTTCATGAAAATCATTGCTCTATATCCAGAAACAAGAAGGGCTAAAGGGTAGCAGCCTCATGTTTTTTTGATCAGAAGGAGAAATGAAAATAAATGTAATGCTGATGCCTTTGTGTGTGGCACACAGGAAAGCCTTCCCATCCTGCCTAGAGCTGGGTTTTGCCATGTGTTTATATCCAGCATGTCTGCAGATCAGATGTAGGTGCTCTCCCATAGATTGAAATATCATTTCATAGCACTATTTTTTTCCCCTGTTTTGATCCATGCTATAATCCAGTACAGGGTGTGCCAAAGATTTAGTCAGCAGTCCAAGACAAATAATAAGGCTATCTGGTCAGATTCTATCATCATCTGAGTCAGATTTGTGCAACTTGATTAAATCAGGGCAAACCCAACACATTTAATACATGGCCTGGGAGAGGGAGAGGTACCAGGAGGTCACAATTCATTTCCAACAAATGAAAATGTTCAGACCCATGAATAAAAGATAGACTTGATTAATGCAGAGATTTAGTTAGTCAATGTAGGTGCAATGTTACATAGCCTGCATCAAAAGAAATTCCTGGGAATGAGTTTACCTTAAGTGGCACCTGAATCTCTCCCACGTCCCATTAATTATTTCTCTCTTTAGCAGTGGTGGAAAAAGTGCATGAAGAACCTGCAATGTAATGCACAGATCCTGCAAACCCTCATGCAGTCTCAGCTTTGCTTGTATGGCAAATCACAGGTACAAAACTTGTTAGATCCAGATCTAAAACGATTATATTAAAAAGAAGGAAAGAAGAAAACATTAGTTCTTTCTGAGCTAATTCTAAAATATAACAATAAAATGTTTACATTTTTCTTTAGCTTGCACATTAACACTTGTGATTTAACTCATTCTTTGAGCATATGATGTAAAAGTGCCAGAAAATATTTCTTTATTGGATTTCTACTGCAGCTCTCACACAATTGAATCAGAGGGTTGCTTAAATATAATATATGCCTTTTCACTGTGGAAAAACTGTTAGAAAAATTTATCTCCTTGAGACAGTCTCTTTCCATCTTGTACCCATCATTCTGTAAGCCATTATTTTAACTTAAGCTTTCATACTTATTCTGGATAATTCACTTTGTCTCTAAGGACTTTCTCCCTTGACTCCTTTGTTGCTGGAAACAGATTTAGTACTGACAAGCAGAGTCCTGTGTAGGTGTGGGAAGAAAGACACACCTGATATAGATAAAAAAAAGAAGTTTCTATAGGTTAGGTAGTAAGAGATCAGCTTAGGGGAGGGTTGTTTTACTTGTTTTGGAAAAAAATATGTAGAACCCCACAATGGTTTAATGTAACATAGTATGTTCATTATTCATCTGCAAAGGGATTTGCTTAGCAATTTCATCTAAGAACTGCATGCTTTCCACTCTAAATAACTATGATGACCATCAGTTTTAATTTCAGGAAAGTTCTTGGAAATGCCCTCTTCAAGCTGTAGCATTTTGAGAAAATTTTCACTGAAGTTTGACCAAAAGAGAAATGATCCATGAGGACATAACAAGTTTGGTGAAATTCAGCAGGAAAATGTACATAAATAGATGGTTATAAGCATATTTTTACTCTTTTTTAACAATAAGGTATCTTGACTTTCTGCTATATTGAAATATTGTGTGTGTGCGTTGGCTTTTGTATTCACCTTACTGAAACCAAACATTCGAATTTTTAACATATGCAAAAATATTTTCATTCTGAGTTGGACAAAAAGTGAGCACCCAAATTATAAAGGTTGAAGAGAAACAAAAATTCAGTTGTGCTGGAAAGAGGGGACTGGACTTGAAAAGATGGATTTTGGAGCCATTCAATAATTGATGGTTGTGACCACTTTGCTTATCAGACTTTTGTGGCTTGCTCTGTAAATTCTTTCCAAACAAACACAATTATCATGTGCCTAATTTGTATATGCCATTACCTTGTGTAAAAAAACAACCTCATTCCTGGAGTTTCTTCATGTGGCACAGCATATGTGGTAGGCAGAAGTAAACCCATGGGCTTGCTTTAGGATTGCAGGATGACTTTTTGGGTTTGGTTGGGAAAAAATGGGGCTGTAGTCTCCACCACCAGTTTTTATGGAAACAAAAGGCAATTTAATGGATTTTTTTCTGGCTGACATGAGGGTAATGGTGAACAAAGCAAGACACTGCCAACCTAAGAGGTTTTTTTTCCTTCTAATTGTCCTTTAACTGCAGGAAGCAAATTTATTTTAAGTTTCTGGTCTTTTAGTTTATTTCTAACCATGAAAAAATATCAGTCAAAAAAGTGAACAACTGTGCTACTGTTTTGTGTGTTGGTTTGTGTTTCAGGAAGATTCTGGGCTTTGTGCATTTAGGGACACCCTGACATGGCCAGAAAAGTCAATGTTCCTTTATTGTGCTTTTGCTCCCCCACATTTGAGAGAGAACGATTTCCAGTCACCATGTTGTTCTTCAGTTCATCCATCTGCAGCCTGCTCCTTCTGCTTCACATTGGTGATGAATTATACTCTGCTTCCTCCATCTAATCCTTTTCATTTATTTATATTTTATGAAGGAAACATAAAAGACTCCTCATAAAAATCCAACTGTTTTTGATAAACCTTGTCATGTGCAAATAATGGAGCCTTGTCAAGCACAAGCCTTGCTGGAAATTTATGCCTTCTAATAATAATAACAAGAGAGAATCAGGGACAAATAAGAAATATATTGAATTGGATTCAAAGTATGTTTATGGTTTTTAATTGGTGGCAATAAAGTATTTTTTATCCAGAAATGTTTTTACATGTTAGTTTAATTCAAATACCATGTTGTGCTTGAACTCTGCAGTATTTGGCCTTGCAGAGCTATGAAAGGCATCTTGTACTAAAACTCAGTAGAGCAGACAGGCTTCTCTTTCCAAGGTTTGGTGGTGGAGAGAGGAAAGGATAGACCTGACTTTATTAGTACATGAGGGAGCAAAGTCTGGGGCAAAGAAGCAAACTGGTGATGAGCTGAGGCCTCTCTGTGGGTTAGCAAGAAATGGTAGAACACAGAGGTTAAAGAAAACTAATCAAAGACAGATCTTTTATTAGAATATTAGAGTGTTAAATTTTTTTTCAGCAGCAGACTTTGCTGGCCAGAGACAATTTGCCAGAAGCAGGAATGCTCATTGGTTTTGGATGCCAAGGCTGTGGATGTCTGGAAGGGCAGTTTACCTGGTAATATGCAGGTAACCTGAACCCCTAAAAGAAGGTATGATTGCCTCTTGTGCTTTGCTGTATGGCATTTTATTTCCTATTATAATTTTTGCATTGAAGATAAAACTGAACAGAATGCTAATTGTTTGCTGATGAGACCAATTAGCATTTTATAGCACTTTACAAATGTCAGGAAATGAAGGGGATTTCTTAGGAAGAAGACTTTGTGTTCAACTGGCAGAGTCTAATCCAAACAAATGTGTCCCTTTAATGAAGAGGTTTCTTAGTAACACAGCAAGTTCCCTGAATATACTGTCTGTGCATCTTCACAGAACTGATATTTATGCCCCCATGAGTGCTACTCTTTACATGAAATACTTGTTTTACATCTTTTCAGAAGTGAGAATATCTGTAATTCCCTTTCAGTTTACATACCCAATCTGTCATGTTGAACTACTGCTAGAAACAATATTAGAAAATGAAGAAACAAAGACAAAAAATTGTTTTTCAATTTAGAAAACTAATCATCTCATGCAAAGCCTATGTGTTTCACAAATATTGAAGATTTCTACGAGAAAGGCATGAGGAGAAAATTTACTTTCAGGGGACATTAATGTTTTAGTTTAGTTCAATTTTGGTGTAGAACAAAGGCCCTTTCTGCCCATTCTCCCACCTCCTTATTCA
Organism: Erithacus rubecula; assembly: GCF_903797595.1. NCBI lineage: Eukaryota > Metazoa > Chordata > Aves > Passeriformes > Muscicapidae > Erithacus > Erithacus rubecula. The sequence continues at coordinate 17,188,090 of NC_136663.1, forward strand.
AACCTTCCTTGGCAAGTTCAGCCTGTAGGTTTTGACTTTGCATGATAACACAACCACTGCTGAACTGGGCAGTTGCCAATCAGCCAAAGAAATGAGTTAATGAGAAATCAGACAGAATTGAGGGAACTACCTCTTTCACATTTCACCAATTATGGTTCCTAGAAAACAGTGGGACTTTAACAATATTTCACAAGGATATGCTGGTCCATGTGGCATCAGTTGTAATGCATTTTAAGGGACCAGACGAGCCAGTTGGTTTTGCAGTGTTGTCACAAAATAATGACCTTTCTAAGAGAAATGCCCCCAAAGATCACAGTTTAAGCTCCACAGCTCCTTTACCAAGAAAAGTTTGATCTTTGCAGGTATCAGCCTTTATAGTGAGGGTAGTGACAACCTTCCACCAACATGCAGCTTATGCTGGATTTGGCATTTTTCTTTTTTTGAAGATTCAGCATAGGTATCTGCATTATACTGTTGCCAAGTCTTTGTATGAATGTATATAACTTTTAAATTACCTTCAGAACTGATGACACCCCCCCATTACTTTTCCCACCATGAATCCCTGAAATAGACCTGGGAATGTTGAATAGAGCTTGGTGCACGTGGGTGTTTCATAGTAGTATCATTTTCATACTGCTCACAACAGATTTAGATTTCTCCTGGTCTGAATTACACCAATGTAACTGAGAATAGAATAGAGGGCTGGCAGAGTTTTCTGAGGAATTTCACTCCAGGTGCTTGCAGTGTGACCCTTGAAGTCAAGAAGGGAATTGCCAATTGGGTGTTTGACAAGCGCCGTTTATCACTTGTGCATGACGGTACACTAAATGTTACGGGAGAAAAAAGAATTGTAAATATGAATGGCCTGTGGGACTTGCTCAGTGTGTACAAGCTGCAGATTTCTTGCTGCAGAAAGAAATTAATCAAAAACAATAATTTGGACATGATCTCTTGTATCTTGACAGATTATATATTCGCATTCTTGAGACGGACTGGTGGTTTTTCTGGTAGATTGGGATGAAGCAAACAGGGCTGCTGGTTTTATTTCTGCTTTTACTATTATAATAATTTTTGAAGGGTTATTATCTAGGATATTATTGCTAAGTCTAATGATGCTTGGATTCACCAGCCTTTCCCATGTCCAATGAAGAGAATATATGACATCCTGCATGAAAATTATGACCAAAACTAAAAATTTTTGATTCAAAACTTGTTGATTTTCTTTTCCCCCACACTAGTGATGAGAAAAAGAATATATATATACATATTCTACTGTCTATGGCAGAATATATGTATGCATATATATAATTTTATTTTATTTTGTTTTATAAATTCTTTATTGTATGAATCTGAAATCTAAATCTGATAGTACTTTGTTCCTGCACACAAAGAGGACACTTGAAAAGTTGTATCAAGCAGCAAGAAAGAGCAGCTGCATTTATTTTTTATGATTTAATGTGGAACGTCCTAACAACTTAATAGTATTATATGATCTGTGTGTAGTAATGCTGCTTATGAGAGCTTGTAAAAGTGTAATAATTAGAATTCCACAGGAAAAAGACAGTTAAATGTGTCAATTCTGAATCTGTGGGAACCCCATATATTTTTCTGAAATTGCTATTTTGGAGCACTTTTCTCCTCCACCTCAGCCCTCACTGTCTCTCATGGCTCTTGCAATACTTGGTTACCAAAAACTGGCTTTGTCCACACCCCCAGGCAGCCCAGTGTGGGCAGCACTGCCCTGGGCACTGGGATTTGGAGCTCCCATGTCTGTTTTACTGCTTGGGATCAACAAGCAAGGCAAACATGGGCTCTGCAAACCAAAGGAGAGACCAGATGTTTTAAATAATCCCTTAAATGCTGAAGTTTATTCTTATGATGTGTACAGATTCAGAACATTAAATATGTTGATAATCTTATTCCAAAAAATCCCTTTGCTCATCTCTAGGGATTTGACCAGTGTGTCAGAGGCCAAGTTTGGAGGACATATATCTTGCCTTTTTATACAGCTGCAAATAAGACATGTTGCATTACAGACTCCAAAATTAAGTCTGAGTAAGGTCTCTCAGTCTGAGCCCTACTTTTCTTTTCTGCCTGTAATATGTGGCTGTAATAACTCATGGGGTTTATTCAGTCAGCATTTTAAATACTGTGTCTGTCCCCTTCCATCATTCATAACATGAGATGATGAAAAGCACTGCAACTAATTTTATGCAACACAATGAAATTAAAAGCTTTTAGTATTACTGTACTGCAGGTATAAATCTAACTAAATGTGGTGTTGGAGAGAGATGGACTATATAGGTAAGTGTTGGAATAATTTAAGGTTATTTGGCATTTTCTATGGATGTCTCTTCTCATTTCTTCACAAATACCATAAGTAATTGTGTGGTTAATAAAGTCTTAAAGTGTCTGAGCTTGCAGTTTTCTGCTGCCTTTATTCATTTGCTAAGAAAGAGTAAAGCTAATGGAAAACAATCCATTTCAGTGAAACTGTAGATTTGCTTACCCATCATAGCAAAATATTAATTTGTGTAATATTTTAGAGTCACATTAATTTATTTTAGGTACAGTATTTCAACTTATGCACTGATAAATTTCAGAGAGCTGGACAAATTATTAGATTTATGGTCTCGTATTCTACTTTTATCCATCAACTTCTACATGTCTTTTGTAATCTGCACATTATCAAAATGTCACTTGAGGTCGGAAGGTCTGCTTTGTGCTTATATACAAACATTTAAGTGGGTTAGGACACCTAAATAGCTTTTCCCACCTCCCTTATGCATTATCACTTATGTACTCCACTATTTACTTCTCCAAAATAGATACCTTTCCCATTAACAGCCTTGTTATTTCTACTGTTCATCATAAGAGAAATTATGTTCTCTGGTATTTTTTATTGCACTTCAAATGAATCTTCACTCATTTTTATAGAATTGGACTTTCTCCCCTGAGTCTGTTTTTCCTGCATCTTTTGGTCAGCTCATGCCAGGTGAGGATTTCCTGCCACCAAGCAGCATGTGGAGGGCATGAAGACTTCATGCTTAGTGCTTTTCAAGAGAGGACAATTTAGAATTTCTTTCTTGTCTCATTACATTGCCACTTTCATCTTGGAAATGCAGTTGCTTAAAATTGTGTGCTCCTGATCTATTCAGGTTGCCTGAACTTCATTGCTCTCACTTTGTATTTACAACTATTTTCCCTCCCCTTAACCACCTTTTAGTGTTATCATCAGCTAAGCTGGCATGGTGTTTCTTCAAGGTTGTTTAGCATTAAAAGAAAATCTTTTCTCAATTAGCTGTGTGATTTTCCCTTCACAGCCTGCTCCCTTCTTCCCCTCCTTGTCTGCTCTTATTAAAAGCAATCCTAGAAGTGGAGCATCAGCACATCTGCCACACCTGCCTTGCAGTGTTTCCTGCCTGTATGGAGTGCAGGCACTGGGGTGCTCCCAGGGCTCCTGGGCAGCATCAAGGGCCCGTGGAGGAGGGATGTGTGTGCTCTGCACACTCCTGGCAGCAGCCAGGAGCCCCTGCAGCAGCCCCAAATCCCAGCCTGTGCCAGCAGAGAACACCCTCTGCCTTCCCCCCCATCTCTATACAGAGCTCCTGAAACTCAGCTGAGAGTAAGGCTCTGCTTCTGTTACATGTCCAAGATGATCTTTTATCCATCTTTTGTCCTTGCTGTGAATGTTAAAAAGTAATCAGGGTGGATGGTTCTGGCTGAGCCTGGGCTCCAGTGTAGGCTGCAGTCTTTCCTCCACACTTGTGCACCTGCAGGACTTTGTTTTGCTGCTGCCAGTATTGCAGGGCTGGCTCTGAAGCTCTGTGTGCAGCAACAAGGCTTTTTAAACTCTTGTTTATCTTCCAGCATCTTCCTTTCCCCCCTCTATTGCTCTATCTCATTCAATTTCACTCAACATTTCCCCTTTTCTTGTTGCTGGCGAGTAATTCATGTAGTTATGCATCTTTCCAATGATGGAACTTCCTGAGCAATCTCTTCTCTGCAACAGAAAACTTTAAAAACTTTCCTGATATTAAATGCTCAGTCAGGTGCACAGCAATCTCTCTTGAGCTGTGCCAATAAAAAAGAACATTTTTCTGGGCAGGGAGTATAGAGATTTTCTTTTTAATTTACTGGTTATTTCAGGACACAATGTATGCAAAACATAGGAAATCTCATTTTAATGATATAATGTATTTTAATTCCAATTATCATTTTAAGTTAGTTCTGCAAAGTGCCATATTTCAAAATGCAGAACCCTAGACTGATTACTACAGGAAAAGCAGAGCAAAGCAGCTTGAGAGAAAGTTTTAGGAAATTCTTTATTTCACTCTTCACCTTTATTTTATATTTCTGATTTTATTTTTATGTGTATGGCATATATTGCTTTTAAATATTATTCAGTTAGGAAAGAAAACTTGTGAAGTGTTGCTAGCAGCTGTTTTTCTTCCAAGTATTTTGCAAGGATGGTAGTGCAGTCTGCTGCTGGAAAGACTCTAGACAGTGTCACATTCTTAGTCAGCTCTGGTACTCTGAGCTAAGCAGTCCTTAGCATCTCATCACCATCAGATCAAGGACTTGATGGGAAAATACCAGGACAGCTGAACTGCATTAATTTTCTGCATTAATGAGCTCTCTTAAGCTATTAAGTTTTCTTTTATATGCCTTATTCTACTTATTTTCAGAAAAGGAGCAACATAGTTTTCACACTAGAACTGGTATCTCAGCTCTAAACTGTGCAAGGTGAATTTTGATGGATCTCAAAAGAGATACCAGCAATTAGTTTGGGGGGAAAGCCTACATCTGCTATTTTCTGAAAATCAGAGTCTAAAACAAACCAAATATGTCAGATCAGGCAGTTGAGGATTATGTAAAACATTGTTCAAGCTAATGTAATTTCACTGTTAGCTGTGTTTCTCATGATTAAGTTTTTTCATATCTTAAGCCACTGTAACACTGCCAGCAGTATATGTTTTCTAGAGAGGATGAACAAATTTATTCCTAAAGCATTGTTAGGATGGGGCAGAGCTACCTGGCAGAGAATTATTTCCTTGTGCTTTTGCAGGAAAGAGACAGGATTCATAACTGAGGAGAAAGACAATAGGAGTGTGTCATACTTACTTGGGACCTACTGGGAAGCAGTAAGTGAATCCAGAGCAGTGCTCTGCCTTTGGCTCCTTTTGGGGAAGCTGAACTCTGAGTGCATAAAGTGACTTGTGTTAAAATTGTGATATAGTAGGTTATCTTTTACCTTCACAGTCGTGGCTTTACCTCTGAGCCCCAATGATGTTATTTTAGGGCCCTGGCCCAGCCAAAAGCAAGAATGACTTTATCAGCACATCAGCACTGCAGGAACTGCCTGGCTGCCAATGTTTCTGATGCTGAGCCTGATGTTGAATAACAACATTGTTCAGCAAGAGCTGTTTCCTTGAGGCTTAGTTACAGAAGTGTTTGGAACATGGTGGTTTCACTATTAGCATTTTTGGAATGAATACTCTTCATTGTATCTTATGCAATTTATCACTGGAGTTGACTTTTCCTTCTGCAATTCACTGTAGTACGAGCCAGAAGGAGAATTAAGCATGCAAAGTTTAAAACAAATATATGTAAAAATATTTATCTGCATGAATCCTGCCATCCCATTCATTGTTGACATGTTCTGAATACAGCAGGACAAAGTATGACTCCTTTTATCTTTAAATATATTTCAGAAATCACTTTGAGGACAATTTACAGCATTTTTATTTTATTTAGCGTGCTACTTTATTTCCTACATCTGGATAATGGGCTGTCTGAAGTGTGTCTTCTCTCATTGAGAAACTTCCTCTGTTCAGGGTAGAAAGATCCTTGCCCACGGCTTAACCAATAGAAGATTCATAATTAACTTTAATAATGGTGCTAATGCATCCAAGAAAGCATAACAACCCAAAAGTCTGCCTTTTTGGACATCAAGACAAAACAATAAAAGTTAAAAGTTAAATATTTGATGGTATAGAGCCATGAATTCACACTGTTGTAGTCGAATATTCAAAGACTTAGACTTGTCAGAAAGACAAGGCAGTGTGATATTTGGTGTTTACATATCTTTTTCTAGGTCCCAAATCCCCCAGGGTCCCATCACTCCAAATGGAGCCAGTTACCAGTGCATCAGTGCCCTGACTGTTTTCTCAGGTTTGTCTCAAATTCTAGAAAGGATCCAAGCTCCTGCTGTGCCCTTTGGTTCTCTGGTGGGCTGAGTGTGGATCCCTGGGACTGGAAAGTGTGTGCTCTGCAAGGAAACAGCCTCACCAACACACTGAACAATTTTTAGGTCATGAGTTAGATTTTGATGGAAATATGTAGTATGAAATTTATATTTGAAAAAATATGTAGGATTTTTCAAATAGGCAAATAATGAGGACATGTGGGAACTTTGTGGCTTTACATGGATAACAAAATAGTAATCCCAAACCCTAAACTTGTGGGTCAATGGAATCCATGCATAAAGACTGGGATCACAGGTTGATATTTCAATTTATACTATAGATTGCTTTAACATTCATATATGATATATTGAAATGATTTTGGGTGGTCCTGGACTGTTTCATGTGAAGATGATGAGAATAAAGTGTAACATTGATACTGCTCCTAACATGTCAGGCTAGTCTGTGGGGCTGTTGTTAAACTTTAAAATAGCAAGGAATTACCCAGAATCCCTGGTCAGTTGACAGACACTAGATTCAAGCATAACCTCATATTTTTTGTAATGTTCCTGGATCAATGTCTTGATCTTAGAGCAGGATCAGAATTCCTCATTTATAGTCTAGTTTGTGTTAGTTTCAGCAATGTTTTTTTCTGATCAGACCTTGAAACTAACTGACTAATTCAACGTGATACAGCTCGTTTCACTCCTGGGTGAATGAAGTCTAGGGACCAGGAAAGATCCTTTTTAACAAAAAGATATTATAGAAATCTGAGAGGAACATTCAAGAACTAAGCTAGCACTCTTTTCCATAATAAAACTTGATAACTCCTATTGGACAGATTTCTGGATTAGTCTAAAAGTTCTTTTGAAGAGAACAAACGTTTCTTTGGCAAATTGGGACAAAAGCAAAAGAGTGCTTGAAGGTAGAAGTAGGACTTTAGGTCTTCCCAAGGATTAGCTGGGGATCAAAAGCACATAAAGCACCATAAAACCCATTCCATTATTCTCATTGTAGAAGATTATGATGCTCTCTCACTGGATGGTGCATGAAGCCCTTGTGATTGACTTTCATAGTAATAGGAAATGGTTTTGTTTCCTTTAGTGGAATTCAGCAAAATGGCATCAAAGACAACACTGAGCAAGTTGAACCAACTGCCATCAACAAGTACTTGGGGAATTCAAACAACATTTTACAACAAGGGATAATTAATTCTGAATTTATTAGAAACTACACATGTAACTGAATGTGCATAAATATGGCACACAATGATTCTGAGAACATTCACTGAAATTCCCCTTTAAATTGCTTGAATTTTGTACCAAGAGACATGTGAGAACCTTGAGACTACTTCTCTAGATGGGCAGGATTTGCAGGCAAACATTATTCTAACTTCCCAAAAAGAAACATTTCACATCCCTTACTGCTCACTGAATAAAAAATGTGTTCTTGTTTTTGAAAGCATTTATGTAAGAGTTTTGTAGGCATAACAGGTAATGTACATTGTACACAAGGACTGTCTTTATCTCAGACCTTGAAAAATGATGTATGCTAATTCTGGAGCAATTTATTTCTTCCCAGGTTTGGTAGATCTTTAAAGTTTAATTTTCCTCTTTCAAGTCAGCTTTAGAGAAACATGTAAGTGCAGTTGTTTCAATACTTCACTAAGCATCAGATTGAAAGGAGAAAAAACACAGATCTAAGAACATTAAACTAATGTTTAACACTTCCAATAGATGCTTGTAAAATCTAAAGAATGTACAGCAAAAGACCACTATGATGCTAAAGTAGGAACATAAAAATATACAAGTCTATCTGAGTTGTGTTGATAAGTGAGTTGAGGAATGTGCATTATGTCCTGAGCTCTGACAGCTTTAACTAGACAGGAAAACACAAGCACCTTTTCTCTGATAACACTTGGAGCATTGATAGTCTTTACCAGCCTTATCTGAAGAATAATAAATGCTTCAGTACCTCAGTTTGTCCTTATTGCATCTCTTGGTTGATTTTTTATTTCCTTTGCCTTTTTAGTGTCAGATTCCTCAGATAATCAGGAAAAAAAATAAAACAACCTTTCGACCTGCACTAAAGGGATGACTGAGAAAACAGGCAGGGAGGCACCTTCTAAATGCTCTCTGGATTAAGAATGGCCAGACTTTTTATAGGGCCCTGTGAAGTGTGTGAACACTGATGCCAGAGGGTGCAGAGCAGCTGCCCCTGCCAAGACCCCCCTGTGAAAAGATGCCAAAGAAACTGATGTGTACAAATCCCAGGCTGTAAGTCTGGTCAGGTGAACTCTTCCCTCCACACACAGCCCAGGTGCTCCCCAGGCAGAGCACACTGCTCTGGGCAGCTGCAAGGAGCAGGAGAGTTTACAGGAAACAAACTCTACAAATCCTGAAATAACCACAGAAACATAAAGAACTAAATAAATGTGAGTGGTTGTCCTACATATAGCACCTTCAAGTTGGCTGGGCTGTTCAATTATTGATCAGGAAGAAAATATCACAAAAAAAGTCAGAACAAAAGCATTTTGCTTTCTCTAGTCTTAACATGTCAAGGTTTTTAGGTCAAATTCCAGAGGACACTGTGCCAATCATATTGTCTTCAAGAAAACCAAACACTTACTAATAATTTCACTACCTTTACTGCATATAAAATAGTTAGAGACTGGATATTCTTTGTCCTATGTACTTCTAGCTTTTGGGTTTTTTTTTTTAAATTGATCTTCAGCAAATAAACAAAATAATTCCATGTAATTTAAAAAATGGTCATTATTATTTAACACCATCCTTTGAATCAATTGCATAAAAGGCCACAACAAATAGGCATAAAACAAATATAGATATTAAGACATATCATGAGCTCTTCCTATGTTAGCCTAATTCAGTTTCTTTGTTTACAAAATAAACATGAATATAAATATTTAATACAATAGCTGCAGTAAGAAAAAGGACAGACTGTTATTATCATGAGAATGCTGAGCACTGTGGAAACTATCTTTTAAATTGCAACTTTCTCTTAGCTTGAGCTAGAGCCTTTTTTCATAAAGAAAAAAGTCATAGTACATTAATGGCAAATATCCATCAGGAAATAAGTCTAAAAGCAACTCAGGAAGTATATTGCTCTGAGAAAGATGGCTTTGCATTTGTGCCATGTTTGTAATAAGCTCAGTTCCAATATCTTGAAAATAACAGTAAATATTTAACACAAGGAATATTTCATAAGATTGCAATAAATGTTTAATACAATGTAACTTTGCAGTACTTCAAATACTTATTGCTACAAATATTTATCTAGAAATTTAATTAAATACATGTATAATCCATGAAATAAACTATCCCAGCCTTGATTCAGCAAGCTGCTCTGCACAAGTGCAGTGGTATATCCCCATACCAGAGTCTGAGACTGAACTCCCAGCCCTTTCCCTGAATGCAGATTCACCAGTGGCAGGACTGCCCCTCTTTTCTAACTATTCCTACACGACTTCACTGACTTGCAAAACCAGTGTCTGACTTGGCCCAGTGTTGTACAGACTTAGGGCTGTAACCTGTGCCTTGTATTCCTCAGTTAGATGATCCCTTCTCCCTGCACAGCCTGCCAAAATGGAATCATAATTGCATTAGCCTCAGGAGATGTCCTCCTGCTGGATTGCTTCCAGGATCCAATACCCAGCCTTCCTTTCCAAGACATCTCTACTTGTGAAAGAAAATACACATCCTTTCATGTGCTGGCACAGAGGTAAGTTTCATTTATTTCCTGTGGCAGAAAGAACAGAGGGTACATTGCATTTGGGGAAGGGCAGCTGCAAATGCTCTTAGGCTGATACAGAGAGAATATTTTCAAAGAGTGAAAATCACTCCATGGCTTTGCCTGGAACAGGTGGCAAGAGCAAGAGCAGGTACCCTCTCGTGGTCACAAATAATTTCTGACTGTCCTGTGCACCTCCTCAGTACATCCTTGCACCCAAAATCACCTGAGCTCACCTGTGCTCCCCAGACTGTGCAAGTTCCTAGAAGTCATCATTCTGCTGATGAGTGTATTTACTCATTTTGTCTGAAATGCCATTGTCTTTAAAACCTCAGGCAAGGGATTATTTTCGCTTAATTAGATTTCTTGTAGCCTAAAACACTGATAAAAACTTCTGGAATATTTTCTAGCAGTGCAATGTTGAATTGCATGCTGGTACACTGCAGCTTTCATCTCTTGGCCAGTTAAACCACTCTCCACCTGAGCATCAGGACAAGAAGAAAACAGTTCTGATAATTCCTGATTTAATGCTCTAGTGGAAGTGTTCTTCTGGCAATAACATGTTAACAAAGCAATGAACATTTCCTTCTTTTTGTAAGTCATAGTGCAGTAGTGTGTGATCTCTTTGACCTGTTTTGGAATAATTTCCAGTGTAATAAAAATTGGCTGTCTGGGAGAGAGGAAGTGAGGGAAAATGATGCAGGGAAGAAATTATCTGCAGCTTGAGTCGATTTGCCACTTTCTCTTTTGGAATCCATAACTTCATTTCCTGATTCTGTTTTTGTGGAACTGGTTATAAAAACAAGTAAGGAAGCAAAATATTGGTATTTTATGTGTTCATAAATAAGAACTAAATTCATTTTCTTCAAGTCCTCTTTCTCTTATATTAGTTTTAGCAAAACTTTATTAGTCTTTCTGCTCTTTTTAATGCTGTAAAGAAACTATGATTGAAACAGCTAAAAATATAGAATTTCACTTGACATGTTGTAGTGCTGTGACTCTAATTTCTTTCTACTGAAGTGCTGCAAGTCAGAATAGAAACAGGCCCTGAGATGAAATAGAATTGACTGATTTCACTGGGATTTGGATAAACCTTCAGAACTGTACAGACAGAAAGTTAGTATGTCATGAGAAAAGAGTGGAGCTATTTAAAGGAGCAGCATCTGCCTGTTTTGTGGTTATTTTCTTAGTAGTGGTGGTCAATGCTTCCCTTTGGTGATGTGGCACTAGAGCCAGGTGTGGAGCTCTAGCATTTCACCTACTATCCATGTGGTCTGTAAATAAGCTTAAGCACAATACCAAGGAATAGTTTTCATTTTTTAGGCTTTACCTGACAAAATTACATCATGCTCCTACTGAAATAAATTGAATTTGTAGAGCTGATTTTGTCACGACATCCTCAGGTGTTAGGGACCTGCATGGTCCCTGGACAGAACATGGTCTGACCCAGCAATTCCTTGCATGGATCCTGCTTGTTTTCCTTTATAATCCACTCTGAAAGATACTTGCCCCTCAAAATTCCTTCAAACTGATGACTATTTTTAAGCAGAAATATTTTCATCCCAAAAAGGACAATCCTCTATAATTGCTTTTCAATCTGCACCCTTTTTTAGTAGTCCTTTTGAACAATCATCAGCATTTTTGAAGCACAGGCACTTCTGAAACCATATTTTGATGGTGCTGAATGGGGATCCCTTAAAAAAAAACAAAACTCTGTGTTTCTTTCTGATATGCTTAGGAAAAAGTCAAGTAATAAGTCAGAGGGACAATCTATGCATAGAAAAGATTTGGATCACAGCTTGAAAAAACTGAATGCATCGTGAGTTGAAGAACTTTAAAAAGGACACCACTGCTGTTGTTTGGGTCCTTAGTTATTCCATGCTTGGCTCTGTATTCTTTGTGTGGACTACTTTGATGGAAACATTCTTTTAAACTGTGCGTTGTTTGTCATAACAGCATGGGATAGTGTCAAAGTTAAAAATAACACTGTCAGATTAATAATTTTTAAAAGGTTTCTTTTACTTATTGTACAAAAGGGTAATCTTTGAAAAGGAAAATATGAAGGCAGGTAAATGGCTTTTTAGAAGACAAAATTGGTTTAGATTTTTTTTCAGCTGACTCAGTGATCTGTTGTTTTGTATATCTTGTAGTTTAATATTTCAGCAGACTCTGTGTCCTGCAGCCTGGCTCAGTTATTGCAGTGGGATGTTACAATAGATTTACCTGCATATCCACTTTCCTGATCCTCTTTTCAGAGTGGATCCATGTGTTCTCTCTGTTTCTTGTGACTTAGACTGGCATTTACCAAGCTACTGCGCATGGCGAGAAGGCATGGAAGCAAATCATCATTATACCTGCAGTATCAAACCAATGCTAATTGCAGTTTGAAGGGAAGATTAGGAGAGACACATTTGTAAGGAAAATAATTTATCTGAACAATAATGTAGTGGCCTATGCCCATTCTACCTATGAGGAGTAGGGACTTTGGCTTTAATTCCTCATGCTTCAATTTAGGTAGGTAGCAATGTCACTCCTAACAAATACAGGGAAAATGTTTACAAAACAGGAATATTTTCATCCAGATTAGTTTCTGGAGAAGCTGCCTTTATCTGAGCAATGTTCAGAAATTTGGGGAGAGAGCCCTGTGTGCTGCATCCACGGTACAAGCCTGAAGAAAATCTGCGCGGAGCATTGCAAAGAGGGGATAAATGTGGACAATTTGTTGTGAGCCTCAACTCAAGGTCAAGGTCCATTCTAAAAATGCCATCAAGTCTTCATACAAAGAGCAACTGGTTAGAGGCTGCCAGTGTTCAACTGGTCCTGTCTCTGCTGTTTCCAGACCCACCTGAACACGTGAAATGCTGAGCCTGTGATTCACAGACAAGAACTGAACCTTGCATTCTTTCCCCCTCCTGTCCTGAGATCTGGCTCACTCCTTTAGGAGCACTGGGAGAGGAGTCCTAGAAGCTCCCATCCCTGACCAGGACTCAGGGATCCATGGGATGCTCTGCAGCTGGGGCTGTGCCTCATGTGCTGGCAGAGCTCAGCGAGGCAGAGCAGACCCCAGCAGCTGCTGGGGCTGTGATTTACCCATGTGGGACCCCACACCCTAAAGATGTGCCTGGGGATGGGGCAGGTCCTTGTGCTGGACAGTCACCAGCAGAGGGGCCTGAAGGACCTGCAGAAGAGGTGGCAGCTGTAGATGAGCACACAGACACGGCTGTGTCAGCAGGAACTGCTCATGGCCAAGCACTCCTGGAGATGCTGCTAGGCTGCAGTGAGAGGGCTGAAGAGGGGCCAGAGCTCTGGGAAATCAGGATGCATTGTGAGGGCTGAGCACTTGTGCAGAGGCAGAGCTGGTGCAGATGGCCTGGCCCCTCTCAGCAGGCACAGACACAGCTCCAAGGGCAGCAAGAGGGGCTGGGGCTGTGGGGAGGAGAGGCAGCAGCTGCCAAAGGACAGGCTGTCAGGTGCAGCAGCTGTCCCCACAGGCACATTTGCCACGGCAGGATGCTGCTCTCTGATCCAAGCACTGAACTCTAATTATATTTGCTATGTGTTGATTATCATGGTCAGTCTTGTATTTTTGTTTGAGAGTTGTGTATTTCTGTTGTTTGAAATTGTGCCAGCTGCTGGCTGAAGAGATGAACTAAAACCACAAAATTAACCACAGCCACCTGAGAATATTAGAAATTCCCAAAGGGGGAACTCAGCTGTAATCTTGACTCTCTTATTCACTAAGAAACAATCTACCTGGTCTCAAAACTCCTTAGGTTAAAGAAGACATAGTCTTCCCCTCCTTTTTTTTCTTTTGAGACAATTTATCGATTGCCTCAGCAATCTTTACCTTTTCTACCCCCGTATGAATCCTTAGAGAAATGCTGTCATACTTCAAATCCTGTAAAAGAAAACTTGAGCACCTTTTAGGAAAAACCCCCCAAAATAGTTAAGCTTATGACACGGTAAAAATTGTAGTTATTGTCACTCAGGTAACCTTGACTCTAAACCTAACTGGGAAATGGAAACAAAATTTGAGTCAGCTCCAGCTTCCTGCTCTCTCAAGAGAAATCACTCCAGCAGGTAGAGAGAATGTGGAAGAGAGATCAATGTCTTATCCCAAAGGTTTGCAAATATAGAGGCAGGTGAAATGTTGGAAGGAAGCCATTAGACCCTGTGGGTATTGTTTTGTGGAAAGTTAAAAAACAGAGTGTGGAGAGCAAGTTTCAATAGTAAAGACAACAAATACTATTTGTTATTGCTGTAGAAAGAAAAGCAATGCACTGCCTTGCCACATAACTTGCTGGAGACAAGAGAAGGGCTGGGTAAGAGCAGTGAGGCTGGAGTGGTTTAGCAGCACCTTACCTAAGCCACCTTTCTGTGGGGAGCACAGCTCTGCCCTGCTGCCAGCCCTGGCACTGAGGGAAAACAGCCCCTGAACACACCCCTGAACCTGAGCACTGCTGAGCCAACACGCTCTGAGGATTTGGCTAAATCACCTGAATTCCAAATGATCACAAAGAATATTTCTCAGTCATTTAATGTACAAAAATTTGAGCTCAGGAAGGACACTAAGAGCACTGAAGTGGTGGAACTTGGAAGAGAAGATTGACACAAACTAAGTTGAAGTCCTTTATTGGAACAGCTGTGCTCTGATCTCTTCTAGGCAAAAGGAAAGATTAATTGAACATTCAAAGAATGATAAATTTCAAGGAATCTCAGGGTTTTATTGTATGAATGAATATGTTAACTTCAAGATCATGGTGATGACCTGATGCCACCCAAACACTGTCATTGCTGTAGTGGACACACTCCATGGCAGGAGAGAGTTTCAGAGGGAAAGGCTTTGAGGACAGGTCCCAGTCCCAGGGTAACTTGGCATTTCAGAGCTCAGCATATGGAGTTACACCACTGCAGGGTGCTGTGTTGAAATGTTCATTTATGGGGTGCACTAAGGCAATGAGCCCCGTATTTCAGACGGTGACACCTCAATAAGAGGAGATTCTGGTCTCTGGAGTGTGCAGAAGATTATGGGAAGGGATCAGAAAATAAATTATTAATTTTGCCAAGATGTATGTGCTATTTTTGATCAGTGAGCTGTACTAACAGCAGGGAGTGTGCTCTAGTAAGTGACAATCTACATAGCTGTGGTAGGGGTGCTATATTTTGTTATATCTGATTAAAAGCATTAGAAAGCCTAAAATAATAATTTTGCCAAAAATGACCTACTGACCTTTCTAGTTGGTTTTCTTATAAAGCAGGCATTAAAATTAGACCATATATGCCATTTGTCCGGTAATATTTTGCTTAGCTTTCACATGTCAATCTCTTCTAATAGAAAAACATGCTTTTCTAAATCTTGATGTAAATAATATGCATCTGCTATCCTAAGATTAATTCCTCAAGTCCCAAATGCAATATCAGAGTGGGATTTTATAGCTGATAGGTGAGATTACCTTCTACCAAAACTGAAACAAGTAGAGCTTTACTCACTTTCTGCAAGACAAGGCCCTTAATGTGATAAGGTGTGTTGTTTGAGAGTCACAGGTATTTCACTGCCTGAAAACTATCTGGCCTTACCTTGTGCTACCCTTCAGCAGCAGTTAATCATCAGGGCAGGATCATTAGAGCAGGATCATTGCTCTGTGTGAGCAGAAAAGAGGCATTGTTCCTGATTGCAGCTCTAATGACTCCAAGGGTGCAATCTCATAATTAGGTATGTCTTTAAAAGTTGTTTACTTTACTTGACTTCATCACAAAACTCAAGGAAGTGCAGTTACTGTGGCTAAGTTTTGCATCTGCTGATGTCATGCTTTAAAGTTCTACCCAACCTGTCCCCATCTCTTGTCCTTGTGACTTGAGCATTATAGAACTTTGGAAAAATTTGGATTCCCTTCTGAACTGACATCTGATGGTTATCACCCAGGCATAACCTTCATTTTCAGCAAGTGACCTGGGCTGAACAAACACAGAGTGCTTACATATTTTACTAACCCACAGTTTATACAGAGATTATTTTATGTTTAGATATCACTCTCAAGCAACTGGGACAAAGCCAGCTGCAGATCTGTATAAACAACAGATTTTGCACATTCGATTGTTTAAAGGGTCTGTTATAGTATGAAGTAGAGTGAAAATCTAGCAGTGGAAATCTAGCTCCACCCAACAGAATATTTTTTTTTTTCCTTTTTCCTTTTTTTTTTTTTTTTCCCCAAGAAAAACAATAGGGCAGCATTTAAACCAAGAAACTATTGAAAGCAAATCAGATACTTGAAGTGTTCTGAATGAGGGGTTGCTAGTGCTTTAAATGATTGCCAGATGTCAAATAGCAAAAAGCCACTCCTTCCACAAAAGAATATTTGACTAATAATTCACTTTAGAAGACTAAGAGACCAGATCTCTGTCAGAGAAGTATTTGAGCTGTAACATTTGATATGGGATAGGGGAGAAGATGCAAATATGGATGTAATAGAGTTTACCCTATAATCAAAGGAGGAAGACAAAAAGTTTTTGCATTTTTAGATACTGGACCTCCATAAAACAAGAATTAAAAACAAATGCCAAGAGCAACTTTCTTTTCTTCTGCCAAAGAAGAAGCAGTAAATTATGACATTGGTTAAAGATTGATGGTCAGTGTGAGAGCATACATTTCCCTGCAATAAATTCTCATATTGCAGGAGGAACCATGGCTGATTAAAATGTGATACAGTTCTATGTACACATGGAGATACTACATCCCTATGAGTGACAGTAAGTGGAAATTCCTTCTGTTTAGGAGGCTTTAATTTCTATATTTTAATGAGATTTTTTTCATATACAGCAATTAAACTCAGTTTAGTGCATGTCTCCTATGCAATCAAAACCTACCATGTTTATGGATTGAGATTTCTCAAAATCATGTCCTTAAATTTGATGTATTGCCTCAGGTTCAGCTAAAGAACATCCTGCTGCACTGTTTGTCAGTGTAGGTGGAAGGAATCCATGCAGCAGTGCAAGGGAAGGCATTCTGACTCTATAACCTGTTTACATTTCAAAAGCCTTTTGAGAGGTATAATCACAAGAGACTGGAGAAAAAGAGAAGTGAGGAAGTTAAAGTACAGAAATTCATCAAAAGACCATATGAGGCATAAATACGAGTAGTAAGGATAAAAGGTGAACTTTTGTAATGGAAATCACAAAGTTTTGGTCCAGGACTAGAGCTGATCTGGAAAAAGAAGACATGCAGAAAAATGACAAATGCTGTTACTTTTGTGAATGACAAGGAGAAAGTTTTGGAGAGAGTTGGAGAAGGCTGGTGTTATAAAAATATCAAATCCCATTTTTTCTTCTGCTGGAGTGAGTTTACATTCAAAAGAAGGCAATGTATTAAATCGACTGAATGGTTCTACAATAACTTTAATAATTTTTGCTATTGAGCTATGGTTACTGCTGGAGGAAAGAATAAGAGGTTTTATTAAATGTCTTAAGACTGCTTATAAAATTAAGGACCATTATCAGCCTGCATCAGGCTTTGATTAAAGTATGCTGTATGCATTCTTTAGCATTGTATGCTTGTATTAGTAATTGTAGTTAATTATAAAAATGCATAGGATGTATGAGGACAGGTTATATGTGTTAACTGGCAAGTATTTATATGTATTTTATGCTTCATTTTGAACAAGAGAGAAGATTGAGACAGATTTTTTTTTTTCAATGATAGGTAACACCTTTCTTAATCCTGATGGTTTGATTATTTGCAGAGCTTGAAGGAAAAAACAGATTTGTTTCTTTTCTTGCTCATTGTAAGACCTTGGTGACCCATCAGCTACTTTTGCAGAATTGTGTCTGCAATAATTCTTGGATGCTACTTCTGGACTTCACAGAAACATATCTCGTTCTGTGATGAGTTCTCCTTAAATTCCCCAAAACAAATTCAAAACAAAACAATTTCACAAACAAATCCTTCAGATAAGCATCAAATGCAGGAGATAACATTAAACCTATCCCCACTGAAAACCCCTCTCATTTGTAAGACAGGAGGCTTTGCTGAGAAACTTAAAAATAATAAGCTGAGGGATGCTTAAAAATACCTGCTAAAATATTGCCCAACACACAAGCTTTAAAATGCTACTCAAATTAATTTACTGTTAGAGTATGATGCTTTATGCTCTCTACAATCAGCAATTTGTGGGCAACTTACAGGACTGTGATTCTTGTGTGGGAGTAAAAGAGGAATTGAAACCCCTTCAGCCCTGCATAAAGGCTGGGGAAAATATGTCCCTTTAAGATTGCATTGTTTGGACACTGTCAGACAGACAAACACGTGTTACAAACACTAAGAACCTGCTGATTTTTTAGTGTTATTCTGTCCCAAGAAGTCTGTAAATTAAACTATACATAAAATAACTGGGAATGGCAATGATGCATGTAGGAGACAGTCCCTGTTGTGGTATGCTGTGGCTGAAGTTATTTTGGCTGAAAAGAGCTACAACCTGGAGGAATGAGATACGTGTAAAACCAAGATTACTGTGATTTTATAGGCAAAAATAGTGTTACACTGACCTGGTGAGGCAAGGCAGGCTTGAGGGGGATAACTGTATGGTGCCACAAATTATACTCTTACTTGTACCTTTTTCCAACATCTGGTTTCCATTCTTCCTTCGAATTTCGGGGACTTTTTGCGTCCTCTCAGCACTGTACTCAGAAGGCACAACAATGCTCTCTACCAGCACAGTAATTAAACAGAAAAAAACATTATTTTATGTTTGGTTATTCCCAGCATTTTAATGCTTCCTGTAATTTTTGCTTTTCATGTCATGCTAATACAGTTTTGTTCATGTTTTGGAGTCCATAGAGGGGAAGCCAGGGTGTGCACAGCCAAAAGGAGGAGCCTGAGGAGCAAACAGGCTGCTCTGGCTGCAGAAAGCTGCCCAGGGACTCAGCTGAGGTGTGGCTTGGCTCCAGCCTGTGTGTGCAGGATGCAGGTTCAACAGCCCTGCCAGCATCTGCAGCAGGGGGCTTGGGTTTGGTTTGTGTGTGTGCAGAGGTGACAAAGAGGGGGAAGCAGCTGATTCCATTCACTTATCTTCTTATTTTAGTACAACTCACCGCTGGTTTAGTGATGCTTTTTGCTTGGACTAAACTGCAAGGTGTCCATAAGACATGACTCAGTTTGGAATAGAATTTTAGCAATGTGGGTCAAATGTAACATACCCAAAGATTGGCCAGGAAATGTTTTAGCAGCTGCAATTAATTTTCAGTGTTAGTCACAACTGTCTATTTGTGTTTTAGCCCATAGTGTGGTGGAACTGACAGCTGTGGGGTACTCCTACCTTTCATTTTTTATTTTTATTTGCTCTTCTCCAGGTGCAAATCTCTTTCAAATTGCTAAGAGCCAGTCTTATTTCCTGTGGAACACAGTCTTCATGCAAATTATTTTTTCATTAATCCAGATTCTATTTTGTTCTCTTTCTCATAGAAAACCATTCAACAACAGCATGTCAGCACTAAGTTACCTTCAGGAAGGTCAGTGGGAAAAAAGTAAATAAACCATGTGATTTGAAAAGATGTCTCTGAAATACACTTGCATACTCTTTTTGTTGACATAGTCACCCATTCTCTAAAGACTTTTGCTATGCCCAGGAGTTCAGAAGGCAAATATGCAAAATAAACTCCATTATGTATTAGCAATTCTTCATGTTAATTCACAACATCATTTCCTACTAAAAGTTTAATATTTTACAGACATTTTTGGCCATGTGGTTAGAGCACAAGACTGCATTTTAAGAGCTCTGGTTTGATTCTTGTTTCTGTCAGAAGCTTCTTATGGTGTGGTGGGGAAAATCTTTTACTCCCTCAGTGCCTCAGATCATAAAGTGTTCATAGCAAGGCTTTTTTTTTTCTTCCATTCCTTGTCTTTATTGTCTATTTATACTGTAAGGTCTTACTGGAAGACACCATTTTTACAACTGGGTGTTGGTATTTTTCCAGTCTCAAAGCAGGGTCTCTCTCTCAGTCTGAACTGACAGATTTCTATAATGAAAACACATATATGTAGAAATTTATATATTATAGCCTCTATTTATTCATTATAATCCAATAGAAACACTATTTTTTCTGTATTATACATGACAAGTAAATAAAAGTCCATAGAGCTTTTTGTGTGATGCTTACTTTCTCAATAACTAATATGAATAATTCCAAATTTTCAAGCAGCACAACTTTGATTGCATCTCTGCATTATTAAAATACTGATAGCAAGATGTTTTTACATACCAGTAAAAGCAAGCTATAATGTGCAGAGGGACATTTAAATTTACATAAATCAATTTATGCTTATGGTTCCATGTCCCTGGTACTTTTAAATTAACTTCTTAATGTATGTTTGCCTCCTGTCAGTATATGGATTCAACTGGAAAGCTATTTTTAATAATTACAGTTCATTTCCCAGGAATCAGATGTTAGTGTACATGAAAGATCACTCCTGACTGGTTTTCAGCTGCCTTGAGAGTTTTAGTTATTACAAGTTAATTGAACCAGAAAAGTTGAGGATAAAAGTTGGCTTATCAGATTGAATTCTGTTAGAGTGACTGATTGTTGTATGAGGAAAGGCAACAATAGGTGGGACTGTACTATCATCACCTGCTTATTTTTAAGGGCTGGATCAAAGAGGCAAAGAGGAAGTTTGGTTCCTCATGGGTGCCTAAAGTCAAAGCCTGGATCTGCAATCTTTTGGTAGCTAATTGCACATTGGATTTGCTGCCTGAGCAGGGTTGGTACAGCCCCAGGCAGACCCAGAAAAGCTCTGCTCCTTTCCCCATTAAAAGAAACCCTTGGTGGGACTCTTTTTTGTGCTTGTCTTGGGTTAAGCAGGTGGGGCTGATGAGAAGTTGTCAGGTTTTTTCTACCTTGATGTTCAGTGTTGCTTCATGAGCCCAGAAGTTTGGTGAGATAAAACCAGCAGCAAAGCACCTTTATAGCCTGCCACTAAAAGTCTCTCTTTCTCTTCCCATGTAAATGAGACAAAAGAAAAAAATCTAAATGATTATTTAATTTCAGAATTATTTTCATTAGGTTTCTTTGCCATTTTCTTTTTATTAGCATGATAGAAAATAGAAGGGCAGATGCAAAATCTTGAAGTGCTGTTCAGTAAATGGGGAAGACATTTCTTTGAAAAAAAAACTCTTTGAGGTGAGAATGTTCCTCTCAAAAATCTTCTAATAAATACATATTTCTATGTGAGAATTTTCATTTTAAGCTAGTGAAGGCAACTACTGTTTTCCAATATTAAAATTATGTTGACACTATTTTTTTGCTCGACTGAATTTTAAAGCTGATGTGATCATCCATGCTTCCCAGGGGATTTGGCTACTCAGATCCCATTAGAAAAATCTCAGTCTTCATCCCAGTATTGACTGGAGAAACCATTATATTAAATTCTATTATAGGTTGTTATCTAACATGCTCAGTGTTGAGTGACAAGAAGAAAATGATAATGTGCTCACCTAGGGACTGTAAGACAAATGTTTCATGTCTTCTGTGGACTTCTGTTAGATAACATTATGGTCATGTTATACTAAATAGGCACATTCTGCTTTTTATACTGGAAAAAATAATTTGAGTTATTGGTACAGCCAGATTTTTAAAAGCCAGATCATGATTTTTCAGCTTGGTTTTTGAAACAAGTGCATTTTCTTGACACATTTCTAGAATTGCAGTATATCAGAGCTCACATTTAACAGTATATTAAGAAAATATTCCCCTATCACAGATACCACAGATACTGTTTGTTTTCTTGCTTTCATAGCTGACCTTTTCTGGGTATCTCTAATAACAGCATATTTCCTGTAATTTCTTTGGGTGTGACATATCATTGCTGGCTTATCTCAAAGAGGTTCAGAGGTTTCTTCTGAAACTGAGAGCAAAATTGTAGCAGGTCTTGTAACAGGAAAACTGATTGCTCTGAAAAAGAATTGATATGAGGACATATCAAGGCAATCAGTAAGATCTCAAACCATGCAAAATAAGGCAATATTCTACTAAAACCTGTGAATCTGAGCAGACTTGGAATGATTTGTCTCTTTTTCTATTTGTCTTGGATGATAAAAGAGACTAGAAATGTAGTATGAAAAGCTTCACAAGTGATCAAGCCTTCTGAACTGTCAGAGTTCTATTATAAAATGTAACTCAGGATGAAGTTTTTAAGTACAACTGTCATTTTTAAATACCAATACATTCTCTGTGATTATGTTTCACAGGCGTGTATTTCATCTTTTGTAAATACAGATCCTTCCCCTCAACTAACAAAGGTGACTCCAGTGAAAATGTTTTAAGTGTGCTTCCACCTCCTCCCCTTAATTATATGATTCAAACTGAAAATAAAGAGGGCTTTCAAAGGCTTATTTTTTAATAAACAGTCTCAAAGGAACAAAGAACCATGAACTTACTCATAAGGTACAGTACTTCATGGCTGAGAGCAGAAGAGCACAAAGATTCACATTCCCTTGTTGCTTCAGTAGCTCTTTTCAAGATGTTTCCCATTTGACCTTTGCCACATAGATGAGGTCTGTCCAGAATCTTTGAAAAAATAAAAGAAGGTCATGCAGAGATGTCTTAATATGAGCTTTGCACAAAGCTCTTTTCATATGTACCTAAAAGCAGTGGACTATAGCAAATAAGCCGTGGACAGGACCACTCAAGCCCACATGGCCTGAAGGGACACTTTTTAGAGTGACCTTTTCACATCCTTTGTCAGTAATCTGCATAGATTGAGTCAATTGTCTGAAAGCTCTGTCCTTGTCTGGCAAATAAAGGAGAGTGAATGTCTCAGTCCTCACATTCCTCTGCAGAAATGATGCAAATCCACTGCTCCAAATTTTTAGTTCAGATTTTCTGAGATCCTAGAGGCTGTTTTAGGGAAGCAGGGGAGTTGTCAATCTTTAACAGTTCCAAAAAAATCCAATCAAAATTATTCCATACTGACAATCAATAAGAAAATCTAAACCTGGCTACTAAATTGCTGATCTCTTTAGTAGTTTTTCCTCTGATGTATGATTCTGATTGAAACTGTCTTTCTCTAAAAGGAAGTATATGGAAATAAGAAGTCTCACAGACAAATTTTACAGCTGTATCCCTCTTTAGAGCTGTATTCCTCTTTGCTGAAAGTGGAAGATTTAAAAATTGAAATGTTACCTGAACTGAAAATGGGTTCAGAACAAAATTTTCCTTATTTGTTTCTTAAATATTTCCTTGCTTATTTCTTAAATATTTTCTTGCCTTTCACTTTTAAATTATATTAAAATCTCATCCATTCTAAAAAGTTTTTCAAATACTGGTATTTTTGGACAAAGCAAACTGTGGAAAGCTTTGAGTTCCTTCCTGCAGAGTAATTGTATCTTGACTATGTGATCAAATTATCAAGTTTAACTGAAAGGAAGGTAAAACACTGCTCAGCCTGACAAAATGTCAGCTTAGTTAGAATGAAGGATGTGGGGAAGCATTCAAATGGGCAAAGCTGATTAGGGTTAGCAAACTACAGGGTAGAGGAGACTATAGAAGGTAAGTTCTCTAATTAGCTGTTTGAGCCAGAGCTTCAAACTTTAGAGGTGGACTTGTGGACTGCATAAGAAGGGTTCTCAATAGGGGTTTTATTGAGGTTTACAAGGCTGGTGAGGAAACAAAGGAGGGGGAACAAGGAAGAATGACAATTTTGGGATACCTCCATCCTTCTCCTGTCATGTGTCATGCAGTCAGGTAAGAGAAAATTTTGGACTGCAGTAGCTGACTTTATTTTAAGTCTGCAAAAAAAAAACCCAACCAAACAAAAAACAGTCTGCAAAGACCAGAATACCAATAGGAAAGTTCTAAAAATTGTTACCATATTCAGATAAACAGGGAATGAAATCTAGTAATAAGCACTGGTGAAGTTGCACCTTGAATACTTCAGTTCAGTTCAGTTTTTGGCATTTCACTGCAAGAAATGAAGGGCTGGAGTAAGTCCAGAGAAGGGAATGGAGCTGGGGAAGGCTCAAGGGTGGCTGAGGGAGGTGGAGAAAAGGAAACTCAGGGGGGAACTAAACATTCTCTTAGCTAATCATTGACATTAACACCTGAAAGAAGGCTGTAGCCAGGTAGGGGTCAGCCTCTTCTCCCAGGTAACCACACAGGACAAGAGGAAACTGCCTCAGCTTGCACCAGAGAAAGTTTAGTGGGATATTTGTAACATTTCGTCACAGGAAGGGTTATCAAACATTGGAACAGGTTGTCCAGGTTAATGGTGGGGTCACCATCTCTGGAGGTGTTTAAAACACCTATAGGTATGGTGTTTAGGGTTATTATTAATGGTGGACTAGGCAGTGTTGGGTCCATGGTTGGACTTCATGATCTGAAAAGTATCTTCCCATATAAATGATTCTGTTGTTCTATCACTCCATGATTTTGCTTGCCTGTGGAAGATTGACAGGAAGGGCTTTGGCATGCTCATTCCATAGGGAACCATGTGATTGATTTGGCCAAAACAAAATACAGCCTCAACTCTGAGTATTTGAACAATGCTACAAACACATTGTTTTCTGTGTACCAGTGTGTGTTTGAATAATTCACAGCCACCTTGTGAAAATTCCATCAGCAGTACCTCCTGAATTAAGTTCTATGTTAGTAATTCATTCATCATTATTATTGATTACTGTGTCTTTGGAATGGCAATATTTAGGCTCATGTCCACTACTGCTAATAAATTAATGCTATAAATTCCATAAATGTATGTGTATAAAGCCCCTAATAATTCCAGAGGCATCTGCTATAAACACATTGTATTCCTTGGTAAGCAGCAGTGTCCATCATGGAGAGCTGTGCCATGAATTTTGGTGGCAGCACAGTTGAGTCCTCCTATTAAAATCTAAGGTAGATTGTTGAAGGTGTTCAGCAGTAGACCAGCTATTCAACATCACAGAATAATAAGAATTACCATTTTTCAGAGACTAGCAGCAAGTTTAAACTCTGAGAAGAAGCTGATTTTAGACATGTTGAATAAAATGTAAGCTTCATAGGTAAAGAAGAAACTGTACCTGGGCAAGCCAACCTTTTGCCAGTCACTGGTTTTGAAACATGAAAATTAGAAAATCATTCTCTAGGAAAACAGTGCAGATGTAACCAGCACCTGCCTTCCTTGGTTGTATTCATGTTAAACTTATGCATGTGTTTTCTATTTCCCCAGTTCCAGAATCTGCCTGGGATAGCAGCATCCCTGTGTTCTGAGGAAGGCACATCCCACTCTGGGCCTCTTGGACATCTCCCTAATTTGAAACAGAACCACTTCCATCCCATGAAGCTTTTGAAAATAATTGTCTGACCAAAAATGTTTGGTGGTTTTATATGGAATCCATTTATTTCCTCTTCCTTTTTCTATGGAAAAGTTCTGGTTCCCTGGTTCATGGAAAGGAAAATGTGTTGAGAACAAGTGGTTTTCTTGGTGCTGCCTAATGATAACTGTTTAATATAAAACTTTCCATTGAGACATAGCAAATTCCCAACTCTTAATCCTTGCCACCAGAAAGTGGAATATCCCAGAATTAACATTAATACTTACAGTCTTTCAAGTCCACTTTGCATGATTTGTTTTTATTTTTGCAATTATGAACATAATACTACTGAAAAGAAACCCTATTGTATCTTTCTAAAGATGCTAAACAAACACATTATTACTGGGTTTGCAAAGAACAAAAAAAATGTACACTTACCACATACTACTGCTTTATTTTGGATGTTTTCTATGAAACATTTGGAAAGCTTTGCTTGTTTTGTAAGACATCCATGAGGCAGAACTCTAAAGCCTGCTTGTGGTTGCAATCAATGCCAACTGAATCCCCCATTGACATCAGTGTTTTTGTTTTTCTGTCCTTTATGTACATAAAAAATACAACAACAGCCACTTACAAAGCTCAAATTTTTGGTAACCAACTCATTTAAAATCTGGAAGCAATTAAAAAAAATTGCTACATTAAAAAAATCCCTCACAAAAACCTCATGTATTAGTCTTTAGAGATCAGAGTTCCTGTCAGCAATATCAATTAACTAATCTGTTTTTTCTTCTTTGTTGTTGTTTTAGGCAAAGAAGCTACTGCTATGAGGACACTATGCTTTAATGAGTCTATCAGAAGGAAAAGGGGCAACAATGGTGGAACTGGTGATAGGAATTTTGTCAGACAAGGATGAAGACTAAAACAGAGCTGTTGGTATTGAAAATACCTTGCATTTTGGTAGGTGTAGATATCAAATATCTCCCTGAAGTTAAAGAATTCAGGAAAACTAAATGTGAAGAGTTAGAAAAATTGGGAATTACTTTAAAGGTCCATGAAACTCTTGAAAGCAGCAAGCCATCATCCAACCAAAAGAGAATTGCCATCTGGCACTACTGCTGCCCATGCTTCAAAACAGAAAGCATTCCTGACTTCAGTGGGTCTGTTTTTCCAGCAGAAAAAACAATTATTTTTGGATGCCAGGCTGTTAACCCAAGTAATCTCTGGCTGACCTACAGCTAAGCTTTTCAGTCAGGAGATTGAGCACCCCAAACTTCACTCCTTCTGGCTAGTTCCAGTGAATTTAGCATTGCACTAACCTCTTAAAAGACTATTCCTTTCCCACCTCATCCAAGTGAATTTGCTTTTGTGCTGCTATGCTGGGTATTATGAACAGAAAGTGACACACATGTTTGTGTGTTCTAAATAAAAGCCTTTTGTGGATGGGTCATTACATAAATGATCTTTCTATTTGATTAGGGGTTGGCAGAGCAGAGCTCATGTTTGAAAGATCAGGAACATTTTCACAGGTCACTGGCTCTGTGTTTGCAAGAGAGCAAGGCTGGTGCAGTGTGTGTATTGAGGGAGAGGGTGCACAGTGACAAAGATAGTCCTGCTGGAGTTTTTCATGGTGTTTGAATGTGGACTTGGCTTTTTGCAGACCTTTTCAGTCGTGTTATGTGTGCAGCTGTAAGAAATAATGACATGTGCAGCCTTCCCTTCCCTGTTACAGGCAAGCTAGGAGTGTGGTTCAGCCCTTCCTCTGAGAAAGGGTCTGGCCCAGTATGAACCCTGAATATTGCAACAAAACACCCCCTGAAAGAAGAGAGAGGAGAGAGAGAAGAGAATCTGTGCCAAGTAGGTATTTCCAAGTCTGGGAGGCTCATTTTGCAGAGCCTAATGAGGGCTGAGAAACCAGGTTCCATGAATAAGCCACAGAGAGACTGATGAAAGCTAATAATAGTCTCAAATTCCTCACTCAAATTTGTGTTCATCACAGACTTGGAGTCGTTAGGAGAGCAGCAGCCTCTGCTCTGCAGCAGAGTCCCACCCTCAGCCACTGTTGCTGTTGGCCACCATGTGCCATTAAAAATGTCAGGGGTTTTTTGGATTTTTGGTGGTTTTTTTCATGGCCCCTTAAAATACTTTTTCTCTGACTTTTATTTCTGAAGGCACGCTTGAAAAATCACTTCATGGAAAACTTTTCCTTGCTCTGAAAAGCCTTTTTGATGGACAGTTTGCTAAATTAGCCCCTCCTTAATTTATGGAAAGCAATTTGGAAAGAACAGGGTATTGGTATTGCATGGGATGGCTGAGGGCAGGTGCAAATGTGTGTGCCTGGGAGTCTGCTGCTCAGAACTAAAATCACAGCAACTGTACTTGAAACATATCAGAAGTTTTATCAGCAAAGCCCTCTCTGAAGTCAAAATTCTTATTCATGCTAGGTGAACCCCCATATTCATTCAGGGAATTAAGTGTTGCTCTCCTATTAGCTGCTGACGGGTTTTTGGCATGTGCTTTATCCCCATGGGATTGAACCTGCACACCTTAAATGAATAGGGACCTTGTGACTTGAAAAGGATGGAGGATCATTTCAGAGTCTGTAAGATGAACTACAGGGGTGCTAAGTCCTTGTCAGCCAGTTGTGGTTGCCTTAGATTTTTCAAAATTACTTGGATACCTTGAAGAGCCCTCAATATCCCTGGCCCTTAATATCCCTATCACTCATTTCCTCCCACCTAAACACAGAATATCAGGAATCACACACACAAGTTGCAACACTGAAAATTATTCTCCACAAGTCTTAGTTCTTGGAAGTAGATAAAGAGGGTGAAAGAAAATAGAGAGAGAAGTGACTGGGAGGAAAAACTGTAAATAAGTAAGGTGTTCTATCCCGTGTCCTGTAGGCATACATCATTTTATCCTGTGTCCTGTTGGTGTGCATCATTTATGAATTTACCTGTGTTGACTTGATAATGAGGGTTCATGGCAAGTTAGTGCAAATTATTGTTTTTCACTGAAAACTGCTCAAGTCTGGTGTGTGGAAAATGAGGCCAGTGATGAGTGCAGTACATGATTTTCGTAAAAGGGTTTTGTTTCAAAAATCCCAAACAAGCCATTTATTAACAGGGAAATAATATCAGTATTGACAATAGTTTTGACACTAAGACACCATCTGTTTGCCATGTTCAACTCTCTTTTGTGATTACATAGGATGATGGCTTTCTCACCATTACCAAAAAAGTCAGGAAAGAAATGTTTGAGTGCTCTCAGAGAGATAACAGCACACCTCTTGCTCTAGGGTTTGTGGCAGTAATTCACACATAAACTAGCACTGGCATGACATTTGGATGTTAATTAACACTGCTCTCTCAGAGTTTCACTTCTCTATTGAAAAACTAATTCAAGATTATAAGAATGCTTCTGAGCTCATCATTTGAAGTTTTGTATTCTTATTAAGATATTTTTTTTTCCAAAGCTGAGCTTCCCAAAGCTTTTCTTGACAGGCTGGGGGAGATTTTTTTTTTCCATTACCTATTTTTATTCTTAAATTCTAACATTCTTGCTCTTTACCCTTTTCCATCTTCATGCCTTTATTTCACTGTCACATTTTCATTCCTTGGACTCCTATTCCCAGTGTGCCCAAGTGTGGACAAGGCCATTCCTTGCAGCTCAGCTGGCTTGCTCTAGGAGAACTCAAGGTTTGGGTAAGAGGGATGCAGAGGGTTTGGCTGGGATTTACTGAGCCTGTGCAGAAGCTGCAGCCTTAGGTCACAGCTTTGGGGCAGGCAGGAAATCAGAAAAGAAGCTGGGAAGAGTTAATTCCTGCTTCATCTGTCAATACAGAAAATTAATGTGGGTGGCCTGTGGTTTGGGTGGAGTTGAGGTCATGTTTCCTCACCTTTCTTGCTACTCCTGTCTGCTCTGTGCTTCTTAAACCTGCCTGACAATCGTCTTCCCCAGCTGTTTCCTCAAATTGGGAAACATTATTTGCCAACAAACACCCTGCTGGTTTTTTTTCCTGCAATGCCCTTATCAGTGGAAGTGAGCATTTCATTGTGATGGGGACACATCAGTCAGGAAGATCTACTTTTACAAAAACAGGAGGCTGTACCTGTGTTGTGAAGCTGAGCTGACGCAAATGGCACAGCTCCATTTTCAGAATGAGAGCTTGGGCAACTCTGAGTGAAGCAATGCTTAATCCATTGAAATGCTTGGGCTTACCTCTTTATAAAGCACTTTAACACATTGGAAGGAGGCTTCATGCATGTAAACTGCCACTGGTTCTACTGGACACAGGGGAAGCTTCTGGCACCTTCTCAGAGAACCCACCCTTGTGGCTCCCCCACTACCAAAACCTTGCCAGGCAACCCAATACACCATGGCAGCCTAAACATGGGCCACCATCCATTCTCATTTTAAAATAGCCTATTTCCCCCTGTTTCAGTCCTACAGAGCAGATATTTGCTGCAGTTTAACCAGATTTCATTTTAGCTAAAAAGCACTGGAATGGAAGAAGAGGAATTACTTTTTTTTTTTTTTTTTTTTTTTTTTTTTTTTTTTTTTTTTTTTTATTTTTTTTTTTTTCCTGCAGTACAATTATCATAGAAGTGCTGTGAGAAGAAAGGGAAGAAATAGCACAAAAAATGTCTTTGTGGCTTTCTTACCCAAGCTATCCATAAGATTCTGAGGGTCATAGCTGACTTGGACTTACAGACATGGCCATGGTTCAGTGCTGGTGCTGCCTTAGAGCAAACCATGTGGCAGGGATTTAATTTCCTCTTGACCTCTGATGATCTCTATTTGCATCCAGCTGCTTGCTAGGGCTTCACATGCAGAACCACATTTGGTAGTAGAGTTTTATAATTTGCTCATAGAAAAGATGAAGGATGCATTGCAGACTAAATCTGACACGGAGTTTGACTTGTAAGGGTTGGGTAATGAATGAACATCTTGGGATTGTGGAAGGAATATTTCTACAGAATCTGCAGTCTTCTGTGTTCAGTTAACTCCACATTTAGATCATTTTAATTAATAAGTTTGGCAACACCTCCAGGCTGTATAAAGAGTTGATTTCTACCTGGGGGAGGGAAACTTTGATAGCTGTAGCCATTTTTTCACTGTTTCAGAAGAAAACTTAGCTGTCTCTCATTTAATAGATTCACATTGAATTTACTTCCTGCCATTTAATGGTGGCCTACTCACTTCCCTGGGCTTATTATTTCAGAAGATTTCATTTAAGAAATTCTTTCTGTAAATTAATTAATCTGTAGTGCAGATTTATTCTTCAGCATGTCCACATTTGATATATACAGTATTTAAGTTTGTATTCACTTAGCAAAGCATTTACTCCATTACTATCTAATAATTTCCAGTCCAAATACAGAACCTAAAGATTAATGTACTATAAATTGCTCCTTGCAGAAGTTTTATTGCTATATTAGTTATTAAGTTGTGCTTGCACTGATGTTCCAAAATACTCAAGATAGATAAGAGTTTGTTTGTTTCACAATAAAGTGAATCTTTTACAGTCAGTTCAGATTGAAAAGCTAAAGATTATGGCACACACACTGTCTTTACAATTGGTCAAATGCTGCCAGTCATTTGAAAAAAATCAGGAAGAGTTTTGACATTTTTTAATTAACAGCCATGCTTTTGTTTCTTGTTTCATTTGCTGGGAAAGTGATAGTTTGTTGCTTTTTTTAAAGGCCAGTAAATGCATGATTTGGAAAAAGCAGAAAAAAATATTGTATCTTTCTTCAACTTTTTATACTTCCCCAGAAGAAAATGTTGTCTCACACTTCCAATTCTTTTTCTGCTCAATGTGTCCTAAACTCCTTCACATCAAGGACACTAAGCAAAAATAAATAGCTAAGGCAACCCTTAGCTCCTAGAGAAGCTTGATCACCTCCACATGCTGCTGGTCAGTAGCTCAAAATGGAACATAAATACTTAACAGAAGCTTAAGACAGGGCACAAGGGTATTTTAGGATTCAACAAGTCATAACTTCATTGTAACTGAAAAATCCATAGGGTCATGATTTTCCCTATGAGGCAGAATGTTCTTAACTGAGAGTCCCACTGTCATCTGTTCCATTTAAGTATTGTGATATGTCTGTTGTCCTTTTGTGAGGAAAATTGCTGAATTCTCAGTCTGATCTGTATGGAAGGCTTGGAGATTTTAGAGAAGAAAAGGATTTATTTTCTGTATTACTTTCTCTTGATATCCAAAATTTATTTCCAGTCTCAGGAATATGGCCCAAGGCTGTAAGAAGAAATGTGCCATGTATGTGTCATATGACACACTGTATGATTATATGGTGCACATTATATGATGTGATACCTGGTTATTTGTTGGGAAAAACCCATTTTGTGTATATCAGATTTAAGAACATATCTGTAGCTCCAAAGGTCATGTGTTTACATCTGCTTACCTACACAGAGACTGTGTGGGAAATCCTGATAAGTATTTTGCTTGGTTGCACTTCTCTTTCCCATTCTCTGCATTCCCTAATCTTAGACAAGTTACTGCTCTGTATCACTAATCTCCATTAAGAACAAGACAAAGCAACAGCAATAAGAAAGCCCTAAGCAAATCTTCTGAAGCACGTTGGTGTATTTTATATGGTAAAATCTCTATAACGATCTGTTATACAAGCTACTTTGAGGTGTAATATAAATATTTTATAAGAGATGCATGCATTTCATTGTCCCACCTAAATTTCTAGTCCTTTAAAATGCAACTTAAGCACAAGCATGTTGGGTTAGT
This sequence comes from Erithacus rubecula, assembly GCF_903797595.1. Classification (NCBI taxonomy): domain Eukaryota; kingdom Metazoa; phylum Chordata; class Aves; order Passeriformes; family Muscicapidae; genus Erithacus; species Erithacus rubecula. The sequence goes on from NC_136663.1 coordinate 17,220,066, forward strand.
CGAGAAGAGGAAATTTACATTCTCTGTTTCACTTCCTGGATGTCATTCCCATCTCCTTTTTGGTCAGACATTAAAATGCACAAAGCCACTGCTGCCAGCTCACTTATCCCCTGCCACACTGAATGAGCACATCCACAGAGTGTCTCTGCACTTGGAGCTGCCACAGATGGGCTGAAGAGATCACTGGAGATTCAGGGCAGCAGGGGACACTGCTCCAGTGACAGCAGTGGTGCTCACTCAACATCAGCTAAAGGAGCACAAAGGAAATTGTGGAGCAGAGTGAAAAGCTGCAGAACCCTCAGCTGGAACTCGCTCAGGGCTTTCCAATTCTCTCTGCAATAAGGCAAAAAGGCAAGTTAATAAAGCACTGAACATTTTGGAAAGGCAGACTATTGGGCTATTCTTGTATAGACTTATGAAATATCAATGGACTAAGACTGACTTCCATATGAAAAATGTTCTTAGAGAGAATTTTTGGAACTGAAATGATGAATTGTGTTGGGTTTGCCATTCTTTAGTAAAGATTTACAAAACACAACCTCAGTTTTCTTGATCATTTTAATACCTTAAAAAAGAAAAAATGTTCCCAGGGGATCTCTACTGAGAAAGAGGTTTTACTGTGAGTCTGTGTACTGCCACATTAATCAATAGTTATGACTGATTGCTATAACTAATCCATAAGATATAGGACTGAAGCACAGAGAGTTTTTCAAAACTTCATTCTGATTCTCCCAGGAGGGGAGCATCCCTTCCACTTGGATATGATGTTCTTATTCCAGCCTTTGCTCAGGACTGTGTCTCCACAATTCTGTCTGTGTGGGCATGGAAACCACCCTGTTGTCTGATGGGTGACTCTGCCTCTCCTCACAGAGGAGCCCTGCAACACCACTAGAGCAGCCACGTGCTTGCCTGGTAAAATAAATTGCTCTAATGATTGCCCCAGAAGCCCCTGCAGACTCTGGAACTCTTCTCCATTTTCAAGGTCACAACTCTGCTTGAGGTTGATAAATTCATGAATTAATAATAGTAAGCACTTTTCATCCAGGAGTGTCAAAGGTGAGAAACCATTGTTAGTCCCATTTTTATCAAGGAGGAAATTGAGCTGTAGAAGTGACATGTACAAAATGATTTTGGAAGCCAATGGTAGATCCAGGAAAAGAACATAATTCTGTGCACTCAGCTTGCATTGTAGCCATTGCCTCACACTGCTTCGTGGTGCCTTTTGTGCAGCAGCACAGTCTTATTAAAGGTGAGATTTAAGTTCCACAAGAGCCAGGAAATTAAACTCTGCCACACAGTGTGTTCATTGTACATTTTTATTGGACATGGCCTATACATTACCTAGTGATCATCCTTCTCACAAAGGATAGTTTTCAGAGAACCTTATACTAGCAAGTGATGCATATTTTTTTGTTTGCTCTCTCTTATTTGCAATAATGCAACTACAAGCAAAACAACATACACTTGCTATTATAATTTTCAGGACTGTACTAATCAAGGCCACTCTATTACTTTGCTTTTTTAAAAAATACTTTATCAAATGCTTAGAATACAAATACATTTCTTAAATGCTTTTCTGGGATAATAAAAAAAAATTATTCAGACACTTTGGGGCTCTCATGGAACATGAGAAAAGTAATGGGAAAGTATCCAGGGTGAAGACCATCCCCTTCTGGAAAAGATCTCTTGTTATGCTAAGTTTTAACATTCCTTGAAAAAATGTTTTATTCAGCAAGGATGTTCTGTCTGTTCCCACCAGCCCCATTTCCCCAAAGGATCTCTTGACTGTCTAATATAATTCTTGTTTCACTCACGAAACAGTTCCTTGAAATGAGTACTTCTAACAAGCACCTCTATTCATGTAAGCTCTCCAGAAAATCCTCTGGATGCTTAAGAGGAGATGCTGAAGAAACACTCAGAACCCTCAGAGTAAAGCTCTTATCTGCCACAAAATTCTGGAGGAGTTATTCCTGAGAAACACTGAATGCTCTGCCAGGCACATCAGCTACAAATACAGTTTTGTGCAGAATACACAGATAGTCATTAACCTGAGGGCAGAGACAGGCTCTGGACAGGTCAGTTTTATTGCTAAAATCCTGAAATTGCTTCTAGAAACAAACTGTAATATTGTCTTGGATTTATAAAAACTGGTTTAAGCTTTAATTTAGCATTACTTTTTAAAGCAGTTTCTTTCTGCAAAAGGCAGCCATTATATAATACACGTTACAACTACCTATACTGGTTTTATTGCCATGATGGTTTTTTCCCCTAATCTTGAGCCTTTCTTTTTACCTCATTTCAGCAATTTTTCACTGAAATGCTTCTGTGTTTTCTCTGCTTCCTTGGACTGTGCCATCTGTAAATTTGTTTTGAAAGAGAACTTATCAGAGGAAGGAAAGTCTCAGAAACACCCTGAAATGGCAATATAGGGGCTGGAGAGTAGGGTCAGAAATGTGGCCTGGAGGGATGAAAGGTGCTGTTTACCTGTGTAGCACATTCACTGACAGCTTCTCCACAGTACCACAGTGCTCACATCCTGAGTTTCAGACACTCTGACTCTGTCTGTGGGAGAACTGGGTCAGCTTTGATTTGCAGAAGCATTTTCAGTCCATAGTACCTGTCAGTCCCTGGAGAACAGGCTTGTCATCTGCTTATGGTGGCACTTTCTGCCTTTTCTGTTTACTTGATTGGGCATTTAGAATTTCTACTACTCTGCACATTTATATCCCAATTATTTCTGTGTAGAAATACTTACCTTTCTACTAGCAATTTCTTCATTTCCTCTCCCTGCTTCTAAGGGCAGATGCTTCTAATTTCCTGTTAAAGATTCCAAAAAATATAGTTTAGTAATGTAGTAATTTCCCTGTTAACAAACAGGACAACTACCACTAGAGGGCTTGAATGAGGACCCAAATCTAACCTCTGTTACACCCTTTACAACTGGAGTAATTTAATGGAAATTGTAGTTGCCTATTTTCCTTTAAATTTGAAACATAAGATGACAGCTTTTTTTTCATTTTAAATTAAATCAAAGTTCAGCTTAATAAATCATACAGGTGATTTGCTTCTTCAAAGTCCTGTTAAAAAGGAGACAGCAACTTTCTGAGACAGCACGTGGAAAATTGAAGTTTCTCTTAATTTTGAAGACCAAGGATTACTCTTTAAAGCCAGTTTGCAGCCTGGTCCTACAAATGCCTTTAAGGTGTCTGGTTTAAGGACAAAAATTCTTGTGTTTTTGGCAGTGCTGAGCTGAGGGGACCCAGGGGCTGGGGGTGTTCCTGTGCACCACACATCACTATGGCTCAAACCAAACTTCTCCAGGCTGTAATGACTAAAATTCATCTAATAACACTTAGCACTTACCACTTCGGGTACGTCTTCAAAGAGCTGAACTAATAGCAGCTAATTTAATCTTCAAACAAGCTGAGTGAGGAGCATTATCATCACTGCTTAAATGGGGGCAGAGCAAAGGAATGGCACTGCAGAGAAACACAAACCAATGCCTCCACCCAGCTGCTTTGTGCCTCTCTAAAAGCAAATGTTTTTACTGGATTTAATCCTGATGGCTATTTTGGGGTGGCTGCTGACTCTTCCCAAATCCTAAATAGCTGTTATTTTAAAATCTAAGGGTAAAATCAAGGTTGCAAGAGGGAGAGGGGAGAGGCAGCAAAATTAAAAAAAAAAAAAAAAAAAAAAAAGGTATGTTTCTATATTTCTATAGATCTGGAAACACATTCTCTGTTATAGGAGAAGCTAAACTATCAAGGTGGAGAGAAATTTCTGTTCCTTCTCCCCAGAGCTGTGCTTCTCAAGGGCCCCATTTATCCCCATCTACATTATTTCAAAAGGGAACAAAGATGTGGATCTGGGCACCTTCAGCAGCCTGCTCTACCATGGGATTCCTTCCATGGGAATATTCTGAGGTGGCTTAGGTAGGCAAAACATAGCACAGTAAATTGGGAAAAATGCCAGAAAGAGAGAACAGATAGAAAAGTAAACAGGGACATAGGAGGACAATATATAACCTATAAAGGAACAGTGTAGTTGCTTCTAAATAAAAGATAAATCCTGGCTGGAGGCTTGTTTGATTTAATGAAGCTATTGACAGGTCTTCAAGTAAAGCTATCAAAAATCTAGAGATCTGGGCTCACAGAAAGAGGAGCTTGATGAATTTCTAAAGTTTATATTCAGTTTTCTCTAAAGTCTGCAGTAGGTATGAATTAACAAGCAGATGTAAAATTAACAAACTCAAGGCTAATGCTCAGGTTCAAGTATACATCCAGTAGCATCATCTTCAGAAGGAGACTTAGTGAATAATTGGTTTTCTGCTAATGCAAATCCAATAACAATGGACACACAGACTTTAGGTACTGGTGTGTGTGTATATATGTATGCATAAAATTAACACTAGTTTTAAGCAAATGATCCAGTTTAAAATCAACAACACCTGTTTTTTCACAAACACACCTCTACATATTAATATGTTTAAGTGTGTGTTTCTGGAGAAATTGCAAAAATGCTTAGGTCAAGTGAGATGGTTTGTTTAAGGGTTCTAGTACTATTTAGATATTATACTTTTTAGCAAAACTTTAGGGCATTTGAAAGAAAATATATTTTAAATTAGAGAATTAGTACTTATTTTAGCAATAGAAAACCTTTTTTTTTTTTTTTTTGTGATTTGATTATTATTATTCAATTATTGGGGCGGATTTTTTTAATGAGTATCTTATTGCCTAGATTTTTACACAGAAGAGAGCAACTATATTTCTTTACAATGCTGGGCAATTTGCCATGTTGTTCATACTCCAACACCTTGGCTCCAGTCCTCAGACCTCCCTGGCAATGACTGGTCCAGTGGAGCAACAATTCCTGCTGTCAGCCAAGTCAGTATTTCTGCAATGAGTGTTGGTTGTTTCCTCTGGGCACCTGCTGCCACTGCTTCCTCACACTTCAGAGCTTCAGGACATCCAGAATAGTTACAGGATTCCAGCTTAGGGCATATGGTAATGAAAAGCACAAATCTCCTTCATCTCTTCCTCTTGCATATCCCTTTTATGATGATTCCACTGCATGAACACTCCCTGCAACGCTCAAAATGCTGCACACCACTGTAGCAGTATTTTCTTTTTTTTTAAGTTGGCTCATTTTCCTGCCCTTGTTCTTGTCATGGATCCTACTCAGGTGAAAATGAAAAATGTTATAATACAATATTAGCCATTGCTTTGGCAGACAGGTACAGGGCAGAAACTCTGGGTGCCTTAGGCAGGTAAGCAGTAATAGGTTATCTGCCTAAGGCATTCACTCAAAGGGCAGCGATGGTCCCTTCTATGTCTGCAACAAAAATATCTGGGAAGGGGAAGAGGTGTAATGTGATCACAGAGCACTCAGAAACATATTCATTGCTCTGCTTTGTCTTTGTAAATCTTTCCAATGTTCAGCAGGACAGCTGTGCTGTAGCTGCTAGCTATTAGGGCTGCACACTGCTTTTCAGATTTACAGCTGTGTGCTTGTCATTTCCAGATGCAGTTTTACTGAGACAGTCACTCAGGAAGCGTTGTGAGAAGCAGCAGGTTTCCAGTAAAACATGCCCATAAACACCACGGTTGCTGGCAAAATAAGACTTACACCCAGATGCTTTAGGAGAAAAACAGTCTATTCTTTGTTCCCTTTTACCCTGAGGGCTCAGCTTAGCTCCATAAATATGTACAATGGAGCAGCCCATCCAGCTCGGCCGTGGACGCGACACGCAATTCCCCATCTCAGACACTTCTGCTATTTCTGCTGCAGGGATCTGGGCAAGGATTCTATCTGAGGAAAATAAATCAGAAAGCTGTTTCAATCAAAACTCAAATCTTAGGCTATGTGGTTATTTTTGTTCTCAGCTCAGCTCTGGCTAGTTGAAAACTGGACTTCAGCTGAGAAATTCAAGAATCCAGAGAGTGAAATGCACAAAACTCCTGCTGTTTTTGAGTTATCCCAACAATACCCATTCCCAGTTCCATCAGACTCGGAACAGCAGAGTGCAGCACAAAAATTGCAAAGATTTAATTGGCACCTGACAAAGGAAAAGCAAGGTGGGGACCACAGGCTGCTCAGGCACTGCTGTCTTGCTGCCCTTGGATGAAAGCACTAACCAGAGTCAGGGAGTTTTTGTATGCTGACTTTGCAAATTAAGGTTGTGAATGGTAACAATAGATCACATGAGTTTTTTCTCATTTGTTTCCCTCAGCTTTTCTTCTCAAGTGAAAGAACTTCCTCAACCAGTTGCTGCTTAGGTAGCAAGCAGCATCACATGGAAGATAGGAACTGTATGTATCTGTTAATATTTGCCCCTTGGTAATGAGGGGAAGGGTTTGTGTTTTTTAATTGTCTGCCTCAATTCAGACGGCAACAAGGTGTTCACCAAGCTGCTCTATCACTCCACTCCTCAGCTGGACAGGGGAGAGAAAATATAGCAAAATTATCCTGGGCTAAGGCAAGGACTGGGAGAGATCCCTCACCTGTTACCAACACTGGCAAAATAGACCCAACTCGGGGAAAAATTAATTGAATTTATTACCAATCCAATCAGTCTAGGATAATAGAAAAAAACCCAAATCTTATAGCACCTTCCACCATCCCTCCTCTTTCCCAGCTTAACTTCCTATTCCTGGCAGTGATGCCAGGGGATGGGAATGGAGGTTTTGGTCAGTTTGTCACACATTGTTTCTTCCACTGCTTCCTCCTCAGGGAGAGGACTCCTCACACTCTTCCACTGCTCCAGTGTAGGGTCTCTCCTATGGGAGAGGGTTCTCCATGAGCTTCTCCAACAGTAGTCCATTCCGGAGGCTGCAGTTCTTCATGAACTGCTCCACTGTAGGTCCCCCAAAGGGTCACAGGTTCTGCCAGCAAATCTGACCCAGAGTGGTCACCCTATGGGGTCACAGCCTTTTAGGGAATCCCCCCTGCTCCAGTCTGGGGTCCCCCAGGGGCTGCAGGTGATCTGTGTCCCCAGGGACCTCCACAGGCTGCAGGTGATCTGTGTCCCCATGGACCTCCACAAGCTGCAGGGGCACAGCTTCCTCACCAGGGGCTGCAGAGGAATCCCAGCTCCACTGCCTGGACAGCCTCCTGTCCTTCTGCACTGGCCTGAGGCCCCTGAAGGACTTTTGCTCTGCCACATCCTCACTCCTCTCCCCAGGTGCTGCTGTTCAGGTTTTTTTTCCCCTTCCTTAACCCATTATCCCAGAGGGGCTGCCACTGCTGCTGGGGGGCTCAGCCTTGGCCAGCAGTGGATCTGTCTTGTGTTCTTTTGGACAAGGGGGAAGTTCTGGCTCCTCCTCAGAGAAGTCCTGTGGCTCTCCTGTTCCCCAAAACCTGCCATGCAAACCCAATATGCTGGTGTAGCAAAACCAGAGCACTTCATCTTCCTCTCATCCCTCTGATGGAGCAGGGCATGTATTTTTCTGGCAAGTGTTGTGTTTTCTTTTTAACCTGTGTGCCCCCTCTCTAGCATAGAAATCATTTCCTTATAGCTGTTTTTACAGTGCAGGGTAAAAGTTGATGTATTCATTACCAAGGCTCCCCAGGCATTTTTTGGTGCAATTTACAGAGATGTACTGACTGAAAGACATCTACTGCCAGCTTGTCAGCCTGAGCACGGGGCTGTGCAGCCCTGCTCTGCAAGTGCATTGTCCTGTGACTCCTGCCTGCTCTCCAGTGGCTCTGGAAAAGAGCAGGGGGGACTTGAGAGCCAAAACAATAGTGACAAATTGAAATGTAGAAATGTTTCCTCAGAGCATGTCCTGCCCCTGTGCTGTGATCTCTGCCCTCGAGACCCTCACTCCTTCTGCAGAATGCTTCATTTGAGAGGCCACACGAGGCAGCTCCTTCTCCATGCTGGGCAGCTAATTAAAATGTAGGACACAGTACTAGCAGCCTATCAATATTGCTGTAATGTACAAATTTTGCACCTACTACATGTTGACCAGAGCTGATGCCTCTGGAGAGAGGAGAAAAAAAATGTATTATCCTGAGGATTACAAGAAAAAATATGTTGACAAAAACTGCTTAGAATTGTGAGCTAAGAATGTTATTCCCATTGTCAGAATTTTTTCCTGAAGCTTCATCTCAAATGGAAATCTCTATTTCTTTAGTAGCTTTGTTTGTGATCTGGCTTCTTTCAGTCTTTCTGCATGGAAATGCTCCCTTATGAATGTTTTTACTTCTTTCTCACTTTATTTTTTCAGGTGTGCCTTGTGATTGGCACACCAGTGCATAAAATACTGAAGTCTGGAAATCTCAAAATAGGATATTTTTTCAGTCTATAATAGAAAAATATTTATTTATGCATTTTAATACAAATTTTGCAGAGTTTTAAGATTGTCTTCCTCATTTTTTGCTTTCTACATATTTCCATTTTTTTTTGCCACTAGGCACTGAGTTTCAGAGTAGTAAGGCTTCATTGCATTTCCATCTCAATTTTAGATTTCAATTTGACTTCTATTCCTCTTTTCATTTTCTTTTTTCTTGTTAGTAAAGCAAAGTCCAAAGTTGTGAATTCTTTAGAAGATTTTTTTTTATTTTCTGAAGTTTTCATTCCTTTATACAGCTTCAACACCCATAAATCAAGAGATTTCAGTCTAATCTCACACTGGTTTTTGTCATGTCTCTTCTCCAATTACTGTCTAGCGAGTATCCCAGCAAAAATGATTCCTTGAGCTGATACCACTTCTTGCCTTTTGTACCAACTCCCAATTTTCTCTGAGGTGTTGTGGTCCAGCACAGCTTTGGCAATGAGCTCCCCCACAGCTGGCCAGAGGAGCAGCTGTGAGCTGGGCTCTGGATGCTCCTGTGTGTCAGTGCAGCTTCAGCCTCCCTCAGTTTCTCTGACCTGGCTTCAGTGCAAGCCAACCACATCCTGAGACACACAGAGTGGGTAAAAAGGTAAAGAAATTGAATTAATGGAAAAAGGTAATTAATGCAAACAAGAAGAATAATTGCCAGAATTGCCTGCTTGCAATTCTGAGCAAGAGGTTTCATTCTATCAGCAGAGAGAGCATCCAGGTCAAAGCTAAAAATAGCAAGATAAATGTTTGCTTTGAGTGAGTGTGAATAGCAAGGAAAAGGAATTAGTGGAGATTCTCTGGAACTGCCTTTCAAGGTAGATCCAGTTCTGAACTTCTGTATAGGCTGTAGAGTTAGATGATACAGGGTCAACAGGATGTCTTTTGAATCATTAATCAAGGTATATGCTGAATGTTGATTAGGGAGTTCCAGCTCAGTGAGAGAAAGGTGATTCTTTGCCTCTTGTTTGCTGTTTTCAGGGATTGTGTTGATTACATCATGCAGGCAGGGAAGGGTGAAGCACAGTGATTAGATCAACTTAATGAGGGCAAATAAAATGTGTTTCTTCCAAAGAGGTGGAGAACCTTTTTAATTAGACATCTGTGGAACACTATTATTTTTTATATGTTATTTTTATGATGGTTGTTTTCCCAGGAATCTCCATTTAACAGAGGGATGTTTTATGTGGCATGTTCTGGTTTTGTTCATGGAGGCAGACATTTTTATTTTTTTTCATTTTTCTTCTCAGGAGCAAAGAGTATATATAATATAGTATAGTATTTGTATCTGCTCTTTTAGTCACACCATTTCTGTGACTCAAAAATAACAGAAATAGCAGCTCTTCATATACACCATTTCCCACAAAGTGCCTGAAACGGTTTCTGGGGGAATCTGTTTGCTTGTGCTTTGTAGTTTCATATGTCTACACTCTGCAGTAAAAAGGTCCATAAAAATTCCTTTATAATTATTTTAATAGATGACCCTTTCCCATAGAAAAATGTCTAAACCAAAAAAATTTCTGAGTGGCAGCCTTCTGTCTCCATGTATCCATTGTATTTTGAAAGTAAATTACAAAATTTAGGAATTTTGTAAAGGTTTTGAAAATCTCTCACATCCTTGAATTTTCAGTGTGAAATGATCCATAGTAGAGGTGGAAAGAAACCTGAAGGGGTTGAAACCTGAAGACCAAATGCTTGATCACAGCAGACACCTGTCCATCTTCAGGAAGGAGAAACTTCCCAAAGAGGCTCCCTCAGGGATGTATGTGGATATTTGAAAGGAGAGGAATAACAAACAAAACAAGCAAGAAGGCAGCTACCTCTGCATCTGATGATTTAACAAGAGCAAATGTGTGTGTTAAATGTTCTACTTCATCAGGACTTCATGTTCAGATGTGATGAGGATGCCTGGAGTTGGAGTTTCCATTCCAGCTTCTGGAGCTGGTTTCCTAAACCTTTTCTTTCAAAGCAGAACTGCCATGGAGGAGCCAATGCCTTTATTTAATATAATAATGCCGTGATTAATATATCCTGTCAGTGTGTGGGAAACCTGAATTCAATTTCCTCATCTGCCTCAGGGGTTTGAACTCCAGACCACACAAAGTGACCTGATCAGCAAGCTGTGTTATTTTGTGGGTGAAGAAGACTCTTCATGCTTTCTAAGTCACCCAAGGAACTTGCTAAGCCAAGTCTGAAGGAGGCTGATTTCCCTGATGCCTGGTGTTCAGCAAACACAGAGCCTTGAACACAGCTTCTCCTCCTCTGAGCAGTGTCTCTGTCAGGACCTGGATATCCAAACTGTTCTAGCCCTGTGCTCATGGGCTGTGAGCACTTGCTGAATATTTATTTATGTCTGGGCTCTGCAGATCCAGCACATGAATGTGCTCCCAGCCAATAATCCCACACAAGTGTGTCAGAAAACATCCAGAAGCTTAGGGAGCAGGACATCCAAAAATCCCAAAGGATGAACCAACCATGGCTTGCAAATTTGGTGTGGGCACCTGAATCCGCCTTGAGTTTTTTGTAGGTTCAAGGCAAGAGCCTCACTCAGCTGAAGGAAAGGCTGGAATTTCTTGATCAAGTTAGTGAGTTTGCAGGGCAATACCATGCTTGGCTGATTGCATTGGGTATGGTTGCCTACTATTCCAACTTGCAGCTATAACTGTTATATTTTATTGGCCCCTTAGTTATTTTCATTCCCAGTGCCACTACTGCTCCGAAACCAATTGTGGACGTGTGTAGGTCAAGGGGAAGGAAAATTAAGGGTCATCTTAAGTTTATACAGTGGTGCTTTTTCATTTTCTGTAAAACTAACTACATTTAGGCTCCCTGTCGGGTAAGCCTTTTTTCCCTTGTCTGTTATTTTCAAAACAGAGAGTGCATATGACAGTCTGAGAATAGCACCAGCCTGAACACAGATGGTAGGGATTACACCACACTGAGCCCTGACCTTCAAAAGCTCTCCATTCCTTTTCAAGGTTCCTCTTCTTTGACAGGTGTACTGGCTTTTGTCAATTACTTTCATTAATGCATTTTTTTCATTATGATCAATTACCTGTGGTTTAGATTGTGTCTCAAAATCACAGCAAAACAGGTTCCAAACTGAAAAGCTGAAATTGTTTTCCATACTTTCCCCCCTTTTTTGCCCCAAAGTACTCTGAAGCTCCAAAGATTTAACTCATAATAGAGAAAGATCACCCACTTTCTGCTCATTTCTATTGAACACTTGGTCTGTGAGATTCTGGCTGGAGCACAAGGCTAAGCCCCACAGACCAGGTTTGCAGGGGACTGTATTTAAAAGATACTATTTTCTCAGATGTTGAAAATTATTTAAAAAGTAAATATGGGAACAGAAGTTAAGCATAGATCTTATAATGTGGAAGGAAACTTTTCACAGGCCAGACAGAGTCATTCCTGTAATGTACTGGTAGAGTGTAAGTATCAAATGGAAATCAGCTCTTTCAGGCCAAGGTAATTGAAGCAAATGGTATTCTCTGGTCCAGATGAAACAGGATTCAACCTTTTCTTCCTCAGAGATACTGCAAGCAGGTCAGAAATCCAAATGCTTATTGCCAGCCTGGTGCTTTGAGCAGCCAGAGCCATGGCAGGACTCTAAAGGATTGGGCTGCTGGCGTAAGAACAGATTCTCCTGGGAGTTTGGTTTTCCTCTGCTGCTTTGGGGCTGGCTGAAAATGCCATAAATGGTTCTCCTAACATCACAGAGCAATGTCTCTGCAAGAGCAATGACTGCAAGAATGATGGAGTCAATGACCAGTCAGCAGGAGAGTGCAACTTTCTTCCACTATTCAGCATCTCACCAAAAGTGTGGTTTGAGTTTATATCAGACAGAGGTTCACATTTCTCTGATAATAACCTTTTGTTCCAAACCTAAAGCTATCTTTGCAGGACACAGATAACGAGGAATCAGACCTTAACTGCCAGTTTATGACATTAAAGCCAAATGAGACTGTCCATCCCCTGAGGTTCCTCCCGTGTCCTCCTGGCTCTCTGCAGCTGGAATGAGGGGCAGAAAGGCTGGGCTGGGTTTCACCTGCCTGAGCATTTTGCCCTTTATTCACCCAGGAGAGAGTCAGAGCTGCAAAAAGGCTGCTCATGGCTTGGTCTGGCTCCTCTGGCCCAAATGCCTGCCAGTGGATGGGCTCTCAAGGGCAGGAGAGATGAAGGGAAGGAGGATTGAAATGTTTTTCTGGCTCAGTGCCTCCTTTCACACAGTGCTGAAACTGGAGGGACAATCTAGTCCCAAACCAAACCTTAAAAGGTGCTAACATACAGGACAGCCAGAGGGATAGAAACTCCTCATGGTACCCAAGGGAGATAAGCAATTAATGCTCATTAATGTTAATAAGAGCTAGTGTGTGAATCCTCTGTTTCCTGGACCAAGTAAAAGAAAGTCTAAAACCATAATAAATCTGTCTCAAATTTAGTAATATTTATTCCAACTACAGTATAATCACTAGAATAACATTGTGGTGCTGTAAAACATGTTGAAATATAGTGTTACATCATCACTGCTATTTGTTACTATAATTTTATCCAATAAATTATGGTGCAATCCATGGTTTGGGATTAAAACGACAGATTTAATATGGCATTTTTACTCTGCATAATGCTCGTGGTTCAGGACAATAAGAGTTTTGATCTAAAGTAAATAGGTGATAAAAAAAGCCACATGAGATTGGCTTTCATTTTAAAACTTCATTAAAAAGGGATTTGTCATCATCACTAAATATGAGAGGGAAAAAATCAAAATCTGAAATGCTCCATAAATTGACTCCATTTTTACCATGACTTCTAATTTGAAAGTTATTTAACAAACAAATGGTACTAATTTCCTGTAAAAATCTCAATCACATTCAAAATGAGCTATTCACTTTGAAAGCCACGAGCTACCTAAAAGCTAAAGACAATTACAGAGTAGGGGTTTTTTTGTTTCAACACTGAAATGAAAATGATTTTCAGACTCCTCAGATTCTAGTAAATGTAAGTTAGACCTCTCATGAGTACTCTGCAGTGAGTAATGGAGGAACTAAGCCAAATATCTGCAGGATTCTGGGGTTTTTTGGTTGGTTGGTTGGTTGATTTTTGTGGGTTTTTTATTTTTTGGAATAATAATATGCAAGTAGGAACATATAATACATTCCAGAAATTGAGGTATCTAAAAATAATTTGCTCAGGTGGAATCTTCCTAAAATTGAAAACAGTACCTACACTGTGCCTTACCTGCAGTTTTAGCAGATGCTTTCACAGTAGCAAGAAGTATTTATTTTAAACAAAATGTTTTGGAAAAGATGGTATTACATCAATTTCTTCTATACATGCCACCCCTTCTAAAACGTGCTGGAATATTTTACATGTTAAAACCCTGGAAATTATTTCATCACTGAAGTGATGCATCCGAGGCTGCACAAACCCAAATTTCCATCCTTCCTTTGCATGACAATGCAGAGTCAGCCTTTATTTGTATGAGGTGCCTGCAGACACCCAGGAAAACCTCACCAGTGGCTGCTCAGGGTAGAGAATCTATCTTAGTGAATTGTCATAAAACTAGTGCTATTATAGATGATAAACAATTATCTGAGATAGTTAATCTCTCTGTTGTTACTAGTGTTTCTGTTTGACTAATCAGAAATATTATTATTCACTGCTGAAAGTGTACTCAATTTGAAAATGTGTTTCCCAAACTCTCCACTCTTAAAAATTTCATTACAAGTTTTCAGCAAAATATTTTTCCTTTGTGATATGTACTTTAATTTTATTAAAAACATGGGACATTTTTTTTCTTTTTTGGTCTGGGTTTTTTTTTCCAAAGAGAAACAGTCTATATCACTAGTTAGTATTTAATGACTATGTTCTGAAATCACCTTTTTTCCTTGCTGGTTTGAACTTAAATTTGGAAAATTCTTGGGCATTTATTTATTGTCACTATGAAAAATATGGGGAAAAGAGGAAGACAGAACAGACATCAGTGGACTACACCAGATGTTTGGTTATTGATAAGCCTGTGCTTAAGTTATGCTGATATGTTAAGAGATTAATTCCAGCAGAAAAATAAAAAAAAAAAAATCAACTCCAAATGTGAACAAGTGATATTGTTCATCAGGTCACTGTCATTGAGATGAGAACAAGCGTCTCTGAAAGGTACATTCCACAAGAATTTGTAGGAGTAAAATTGGTAAAAGAGTTTAGAACTACTCTACTTAATTGGAGAACCATTAATTCAGGAAGTTTATTGAAAACTTAGGTTCAGGTTTATTTATAAGCACTCAACAAGAATGCAAATGTGCAGATCTTAAGATCTGCCTAAACATGCTATTGCTGTGAGAAATTATCCCAAAACTTGGTGCACACTTTCTTCTTTAACTCAAAGCTTGGTTTTTTAATTGGAAAGCTCTTAAACATATAATATGTCAAATTAAAATAAAATAATCTGTTATTTTTCATATTAATGACATAATTACATTGCACCACTATAAAATTGCTTCCAGTCTAATTATGTCTAGGCAGAGATTACTGGTAATTAATATAACAAATAATTTTGCCTACAACTACCAATAATTGCCTTCTTGAGGACCTTCTTAAAACCTTTGTGTAATTTTGGTACTTCTACATGCAGTGTTGCAACAATTCTTTAGCACTTAATCACTTAAAGAAATAGGTAATTAATTGTTACATGGAATTGCATGTTTGAAGCAGAGCAAGAACAGGGGTGTATTTGTGTTTGGAAGTGTGAATGGCTCCTTTGGTCAGTGGCTCCACACTGGGGGTGTGAGGCTCACACAGCACTGGCAGCTGGGAGCAGGAATGCCACCCAAAGGGAAAATGGCCCAAGAAATTCCTGTTTCACTTAAAAGATGATCAGTGCTGTGAAATAATCTGGGGACTTCTGATATAATGTATTATCTCAGGGCATGGCACATTAAAATACAAGCCTGTGAATGCCTGTAATTTAAAAACCCATCTACTACCATGTTTTATATCCATCTTATCAGTAAATCTCTTTTTTAAAAGATACATGATCTAAAATTTAAAAGTAAAATTTAATTTCCTCTCCTTACCAAATACCATGCCTCAGTACCAGGCTCATGTTTCAAGATCCATTTCACTAAGGAATCATTTTCATCTTCAGTACTCTGTGAGGCCTCTTTATGTCAGATATTTATCCATGCTTTATGTTTTTGCCTGACCTTCCCACTAAGGCTGAGATACCAATTGCTGCCACTCATATCTGTCCATTCCCTAAAGTCTTTGTGACCTATTAATCAAGGTGGGAAAAATTTCACAACACTGGGAAAGAAGGAACCCTTAAAGTAAGGGAAAATTAGATAAAATAAATTCATTTTAGAAATCATTAATTTATCTCTGAAATGAAATTTCAGGTGCTCTGTAATAGATGTATAAGGCAATAGCATGAGTTAATACATCTATAACAAAGCACCACAAGCTTCTTTCTTCAGCATGTCATCTGGGAATCATCCAGAGATGTTTATACAGTGAACTAAAACCTGTTTTTTTTATTTCTTATTCTCTAAAATTTAAGTTCCATCGTTTTGTAACACCACTGACTTTATTGGAAGTGGGGATGCATTTTTGTTTGAAAACTTTGGATTTTGGTCTCCTAAACTTAAGCCAGTATATAGATTGTTATTTTTAATATTAGTACTAAGCTAAACAAAATCTAAAATGGACCTCAAGTTTCTCCACAAACACCAGAAGCAGAAAATCAAAACATTCTTTTCCAAACATCCAACAAATTCTGAGCAAAATACCCAGGATTTACAAGAGTAAAACTCATAATTGTCTTTCACTATGTTGTTCTCTTAATGCAATAAGCCAAAAATATCCTCTACATACTAAAAAGAATAAGCATATTCTGAATCCCAGCCTAAAGGTTTAATGTGGAGATACTCTTTTAGATATTATTCCTGTGGAAATGGGTCCAAGTTATAATGAGTATAATTCCAGAAAGAATTCCTCAAGCTGGTACTTGCAGACTCAGGTTTAAGAAAAAACCTTCTTTGGGAATTTATTATTGCATTGCCCATAAAACAACATCCTATAGTTTTATTTCACTGGCTTGTGACATACAAGAATCAGGCAAGGATTAGCTGACTGTAATGCCAAATATATGAGAACAATCCCTTTGTACCTGACAGCAAATTGCAGCAGCTCTGATTCCATGAGTTCATATTTCACAAGTGTTGAAATATTCAGCAGCTTATTAAGGCTTGATACTTATTGTTTCCTCTGATAGAAAATGCAGTGCTCCTCCAAATATTTGAAGTAGCATCAGGAGGTCTGTGTCCTGAAAAGAGAAATCCTGGGAATTTCAAAGTGGCCTTGTTGAATTAATAAGCATCAGTAATGAACTAATGAAAGCCCTACAGTTCTGATAAGACATGCACATACCAAAATTCATCCATCCATCCATCCATCCACCAACCTTGTGTAATCTATATTTTATCACTCAGTACATGAATATTTGGTGTTTTGAACTCACAGCAATGTTTGAAAAAAGCTCTAAAAAACTTAATAGCATCTTTTACAAAAGGGCTTTGCACAGGGTGAAAAGTACTATACAATTAAGGAAAGGTAATACAATTAAATCAGTTGCAATGATTTACAGGATAATCTAATAATCTAGAAGTCATATATCTTATATGTAAAGGTAATAAATGGTAAAAATGTGATGAGAAGCAACTTCAATTCTAGCATAAGCTCATAGTCAGAGCTGAACAAAAGTAATGTCTTTTCTCCCATAAAAGAAAGATTTCAGAAAGAGAGAAATTATTAATTTTGATTCATTCTTCTTTTTATTTTTAAGAAAATAAGTGCTGCTATAGTTGACAAAGAACATGAAAGAGGGGGCTCTTTTGTGAATACCAGCACAAGGTATGCAAAAATGTATAATATATGTAAGATTTGACAGAGAATTATGCAAATACATGGAGGATTTTTCTCCTTTTTTGAAGACTTCATATGGCTGCTCATTCTCCAGGCTCACAGAGAGCCCTTGCAAAAAACATGCAAAGGCAGAAACACTTTATTTCTGCTCACACTACCAGGATTCAGTGTTGGAGCCTTCAGGACAGAGCCCTGGCAGCTGCAAGCAGGGCAGCACTGAGAGCACAGCTGAGGAGCCACATCAAAGCCTCCCTGGCAGTATTGCTGCTCTGTGCACATCCTCTTCTGTACATTTGCTCTCTTACAGCACCTGCACCTTGTGCTGCTCTGCTGCCATTTGTGCTCAGGTGAACACAGGGAAGTTGTTTCCCAGGGAGAAAAGATGTACGCTGTGGTTTCAGTCAGACCCTAGGCTGTAAATCTTTCCACGGGTACAGATGCTTTTTGCCTCAGAGTGAATATAAAATGCTATGAAATCCTCATGTAATGAGATGCACAAATAATATAATATGGGAACTTTTCTTAATTTGGCATTCATTTACTCATAATTTCCACTGAACAGGACTGCAGAAATATTTGAATGATTTTTTTTAAATGAAGCAATGTATTATTAAAGTACATTTTCTTTTTTTTTTTTTTGTTTCATGTAGTTTAAGCTAGAAACTGTTTAAGAACTGCTTTACAAAGACAAATACAATGTTAGCAGTTGAAATGAAGCCTACTTACAGATCCCAGTGCCACATGAAGAGTAACACACCTGTTGCTGTGAGCTGTTTGTATTAATTCTGTTTATCTTGATTTTATTACCAGAGCCAAAAGTGCTGCTTCATTTCATAATAAATCAGAGAATTTGTTCACACAGTTTAAATGTGGGTATTGCAGCTGCTGTGTTCTTCCCAACTCCCAGATGTTTGCATTCATGGATAGGTGGGTATTTCTTCCTCCTGTGTCCAAAGAGAAGAATTACATAAGAAATCCATCCCCTGTTTTAAGGAGTTGGAATTTAGGTTAAGATTCCTAAATTTGATTAGATAAAAGAGCTTTCCTTGCCCCCTCCCCAAAATATCACTGGAGGGAATATTGTGTTCTCCTCATCCTGCCAGATCCATTATCATTAGTTAGAGCAGGTAAGCAGATGTGCAGGTTGCACAAGTGCAGGATAACATTTGTAAAGGGAAATGCAGACCAGAATATCCCATTCTTATTTATTTGCACACACGTTAGGCTTGTCCAAACACATTAGGTGTAACTGTGTCCCTTCCCAAAGATCTCTGAAGCATGGTGGGGTACACACCACGTCAGGAGAACAGGGAATTGCCACAGCAGCTGCCACTGAGCAAAGGACTCAGCTGAAAAATTTAGGGAGGTCTCCTGCCTTCCCTGAGAGCCCTCTGCCTGCACACAAGCCAGGCTCCTTGGCTGCTGCATTTCTGTTCAGCTTTCATGTTTTGAAAGGCTGCTGAGCTGACACCAGGCAGTCCAAGCACAATGCACAGGGTCACTCTCTGGGGCAAACCCAGAGCAGTTATAATGCAGCTTTTGGGCTCAGTCTGACTGTGCATTTGTGCCAAAGCAGTTAGATTTAAGCCAGTGGTGGTGTTTAAAAAAGGATCACATCTGGGCAACCACAATGAATTAATTGGGAAGACAATTTGCAGTCAAACCTCAGGTATAGAGAAAGGGTTCTTATATTCTTTCAGGTACTAATTTGAAAATTGATTCATCAATATAAGTTTAGAGAATGGATTGTCAGAAACACCAGGTAACTATACAATAAGGGAATTATTTAGCCAGATGAGGCTGGTTTGACATTAGAAACTTCCAGTTTTTCCACATTCAGGACCGCTGGTTTCTACTGATCAAAGGCCTCTATAAACATTTCCTTTGGGTATCCTGGCACTGCTGTCCCTTGATCCATATTAGTCATTGGGATTAGATCTATTTCAGATGTTTTACAGGCCACCATTTCAGTGTTCTAAAGCTCTTGAAATGAACTGGTGCACAAGTGAAGCTCTCTGGTCTACAGGGATGCTGGAGAATGCCTGGGAATGAAAATCTCTGAGGCCAATGATCACAGCCTGGGGAGGGTAGGTACAGTGCACCAAACAACTGGGAAAAGGGATTGCTTAAGGAAATCAGAAAATCTCAACACAAAGCAGTAACATTGGCTCTTATTAATTTGTATTAACATTACTTACCATTTTCAGCAGCAGCAATTGTTATCTCAGATGATAAGTAATTAAGAGAGGAGTCCTGAATACATGCAATACACCAGACAGGATTGTTTTTTCAGCAAGATGTACTCAGCCTGGATGGTTAGATGCTGACAGGACCATAGCTAGATTTGTATATTTTTCACTTCAATTTTCCCCACCAGTCCCCAGTCTTTGCTTGCTTTGCTTTGCTGCAGTTTCCTTTTCTTTTGGAACTCCAAAGGTTGAGTAATGTCCATGTGTTTTCTCAGTGAAGACTAACAAGACACAGATGACTCCTTCTATTTGTTTGTTTCTCATCAACCCCCCCTCCAATTATCTCTCTGATCACAGACTAATTACTACTTGTAACATCTCTGTTATCAGGAGTATGTGAGATTTTTAGACGTGGCACCTGTTTGATTTCATAGACCCACAGTTGGGGAGGATTGTTTTCAGTCTGGTACCTTCAGTTGTCCCGAGATCAGTAGGGACTTCTGTTTTAAAGCACACTTAGCTTACTTCTATTTTGTAGTTTCTTGCTTCCATGCTTTTATCAAATGTTTCACAATGTTTGGCATTTCTCCTCAAGTCCCATTTCCTAGGGCAATGTGATTATGTGAGGCTCTTGGGTGCCATTTAAGAAAAATTAATTTCTTTTTCTTTTAGCTTAACGGAAAAGTGTAAAAACATGACCCAAGTGCATTATAAAAGCTGTAAAACCAAAGGCAATTAAAAAGAGCACACAGTTTATTATTTAAGAAATAAGACTCTTTAAAAGCAATATTCATGATTTTGGGAAGGACAAGGACATTTTTTTCAACACCTGGGACAATCAGTTTGACATGGCTGCTACATAGACTTGCAGTTTGCAGTGCATAAATGCAGAGAGAGATTTTGAATTAACAGATGATGGCCTTCCATGTTTGTCTGTTTTCTTAGCTTACTGTATAGGAAATCAGTTGTTTCTGTTTGTTGAGGGAAATGATGCAATTTCTTTGCAACTGTGAAATTAAAATCCCTAAAAGCAATGCTAAGCTTTTTACAGTAATAGCAAATTCTTTCTAAATTCTGAGATACTAAGCTGACAGGCAATAAATCAAAATTAACAATTAAATTAACATAATTTTTTAAAGTTTCTTTAAATTCATAGGGGAAATAATAATGAGTATTCCCTAATAACTTTTCATTTTCCTGCTTTATCTGTCCTTGAAAGGACATCTTCCTTTTCAAGGCAGATAAGGCCTACCTACAGACTTTCCCTCACCTTTGCATTAAAAATATGATGAAAGTAGGATGAAAATAGCCCTCTCCTGAGTTCTGCGGACTACTTCAGTAACACATATTCTGGATTGAATATGGAGGCAATGTCCTCCAATAAGTATAGATATCAGATTGAGATCACCAGAATGCAAAAATTAATTTCAGAGGGAAAAAAAAAGCTCATCGCAATTCCTTTGTAAGGTGCCAAAGCATCAATTCAAATTATTTGTGGTTAAGGTTGTTATCTTTATTTCAGTAATACATGAAGGTAGCCAAATATTCAGTTCCATAGGCATGTCAAAGTGCAGATTTCAGCCCTAACTTAAACCATCATGGCCATCTGCAATAAAAATCATTCTCGCTTCTCTTTGCAGAACCATTGTTAGCCTTGTAGACTAAACATTCAACCACTGCAAGCAGTCAGCAGCTTTATTACTTCTCCTGCCCCTGCAGAGGCATCCTGGATTCAATTTGCCTAAATGCATCAAAGTATTTTAATTTTGAAGTACCCCAAGCATTTTGAAAAGTTTAAAGGCTATTTGTCTTCTGAAATGTTTGAATGTAAACTCAAATGAAAATCGTCTTGATGATTCTTTTCCAGTTTAAATGACTGTCACATTCCTGCTCTGAAAAGCCCCTCAAGCTCCAATATACAGTTTCCCCTGCCTTTTTTTCCCCTTCAAGTAATTATGAGTGAGCCAGTTTTAAGTTACGTGGTCAGATTGGCTTCCTTCATTCTGAAACTCCTCTATTTCTGTCAACTTCAATGAATTAAACACTTACTAAGCCATCAATTTGTCTCAGCTTCTCAACTTCTCTTCAAGCTTTTTTTTCCCCCCTTTCTTTAACACTAGATTGCAAATAAATACACAGTCAATTGATCAATCAGGATAAGACTGCATGTTCTGAGCTAAAAATGACAGGAATATCTGAACTGCCTAAACAGTCCTCAGCAAGCACAAAACTAAATGACATATGGTATCTGCCAAAAAACAGTCACAAAATAATTTTGTTTGAAAATTTAGTACTTTGAAATACGTGAAAAATCATACAAGCTTGATAAAATATTTGATATTATGTCCATTAATTCACTGACATTTCTATTTACTTTTTTTTAAAGTTTCAAATCTTATGTGAAACACATACATATGCATAACCAAAATTTAATTTGGTCATTATATGGAGTATTAAGTCAATGCTTGGACAGATTTCCTGATAGCACCTTTGTCCATTCAAAACTCCTCTAAAGTTATAGAATTCTCATGGTTACAGGCATAAGTTTTTCAACCAAGTGGGCTATTTGGATATTAGAAATATATATACATTCAGCTTATAAAATCATCAGGCTGAAAAAGGCCCTGTGAGTTCAGCTCAGACCATTCCTCATACCCAGGAGAGAATCTCCTGAGCCCTACCAGATGTCACTCCTACCAGTTATTTCCAAAAAAGAGACATTGGCAGGATCAGGACATCCCCAATGAATTTGTCTGTCCCAGTGAGTCCCCCTACCTAAACAGATTTTTTTTTCCTCCTAACCTTTCTTCTAAAATTTAAGCTCTGTTATTTTTAGTTCTATTAATTAAAACACAAATAACAAGGTATAGGCTTCCTTTTTTTCAGTATCTTTGTACCTGAAGCCCATTGTTGCATTTCCTGCCATCCCTTTGCTCCATATTGCCAGTCCCCAGCTTGAGCAGTCATCATTTGCAGATCACAGGGAGCAATGCTGGGTTTGCACTCACTGCTCTCCTCTCCATCCCAGATTTTAGGCTCTCTTTACCCTGCTGTGTCTCTTGGATGTATCACCCAGAGCTGAAGCTGCAGGGGAAGGACACAGACACCTCTGCAGATAACACAGACTTGTCCTTGTAGGAGCAGTATGGATAATTCTGCATCCTACAGTCATTTAAACAGCTGGGAATTCCTAAATATATCAATCCTAATTAGAGACAAAGGACCTGATTAATTGGGAAATCCACACTTCTGTCCTGTGTGCCTTAGAATGAAAAGTTCTGTAAACACAAAGACTCACTCATGTAAATTTTGTTATTGTTATTGTTGGTTTTTAAGAAGAAAAGAACAGGGTATTTAAAATTGCTGTGCCATTTTCCCTCCCTTCCTGGTAACCTGTATGACTGCATACTCTTCAGTACCACAATATTAGTTACCACAAATTTACAGAGTTCTGAGAAGAAAAATGTAGCACAATAAGTTAAAGAATGTTTAAATATAGTCCTTATTTTACAACTTGGGCACTATATTCTCATTTTCAAACTACCAATGAACCACTGGGAATTTTCTTTTTCTTGCTGATTCTCCTTAAGACCTCTATGAATAGCAGGAAAACAACTTCACTGTAATAAAAAGAGGGGGTTGTATTCCTTTTTTAAAATTGAGGCATTGGGTAAAATAAAGGTCATTGCAAAAACCTTTGAAAGAACAGAAAGAGTAATTTCCCTCCCTTTTGCTTTTTTGCTGGTTTTCAATGCAATGTGAAAAATCATTTTTAAGTTTGCCCATCTGTTTTACATAAAACCTTAGCTGACCTTACACAAAGTGAAGCAAATGCACAAAAAGCTTTGCTGTTGGGCTCTTGCCAGTAGGAGGGAGCAAAAAGAAAAGAATATGCAAAGTTAGACCCTGCTCTGGTGTAAATTAGCCCAGTT
This sequence comes from Erithacus rubecula, assembly GCF_903797595.1. Taxonomy (NCBI): domain Eukaryota; kingdom Metazoa; phylum Chordata; class Aves; order Passeriformes; family Muscicapidae; genus Erithacus; species Erithacus rubecula. Next base: position 17,243,433 of record NC_136663.1, read on the forward strand.
CCAGTGGGGACTTAGGTTGATTTATACCAGCAGAGGCTGAGGCTTGTATTTCTTATAAAAGCCAGACTTGTTAGACCCAGCCCTGCTACCACAGAAATCACTGGAGTTCAGCTATTGATTTTTGGGGGAGGAAGGACCCTTAGAGAAGGAGCCACATTTGGTGCAGATAAACAGGACACACCCAGGCGTGCAGTGGATGTGACATTTGGCAATGAGAGGAGAAAGGTTTCAGTGTGGGAAACTGGGAAGGGGTGAAGTGCAGAGCTGCACCCTGACTTTGGTGCTGCCCTGAGCTCCAGCACATCTCCAGGCTGGGAGAGGCTCTGACTGCAGACTTGGGGCAGAAGGATGCTCGCACACCGTGATGGGGCTCCTGTCCTGCTGCTCTCCTGTCAGCCTGACCTGGCCCATGCAGGGAACACATGGAGCAAAGGTGGGTCCTGAGGCTGGGAGAGGGAAAAGAACCATCCTTGGATCTTCACTCATCCACCCTGCACTTCCACAACACTTTGGTTAATGTGTCTGAGGGGGAGCTATGCCCATTATATCAACACTCCAATCTAATGTGATTAATGAGTATGAAGTAAGGTTCAAGCTTTTAATTAAAAAGCCACTGAACAGTGAAGGTCTAACTAAGTTTCTCACGAGTTGGTTATTTTGTATAATGAGATGCCCCAAAGAGGCAATGGGCCAAAAGTCTCTCCTCAGTCATATTTTGTATTCAGGTACTGACTTTGATTTATAGCAGAGAGCAGAACTGGGTCTATACAGAAATGAGCACATATATATGTGTACTGCAGTGTGCACATATGGTGATGCCTAAATTTACAGATTGCCTAAACTTTCCATTAATAGCCATTTTATCCTGTTGCTTGTTAAATTACCATACTTCTTAGAATGAGAATGCTTGGTAGGACAACTGCCACACTTTAAACATTTTCTTGTGTGTAAAAAAACCCCTAAGAAATGTTTTGACAAGGCCAAGAAAAGACTTTAGGTTCTAGACTTCTGAGTTTCAACATTTGGATTGAAAGTGGTTGCTGTGTACTTATCAGAGATCTGCATCTTTTTCCTTTCTTATTGAAAATAGTCCAAATTTGACCATGTCATGGATTTCAGTTCACCCATGTCCAATAAAGACTTGACAGAGGTTGACATATTCTGTAATTTTATCATTTTATGTTTCAATTAACTTAAAATTAAATTTACAGTATTGGTTATTTCACACATTTTTCTCTGGCCTCTGAACAGAGTATCCTCTGCTAACATTTGCAAGGATGAAATAAAATGGAATATTTGCAATGAATAGTCAGGGTTTTTTTAGAAAAAATATATTATTTACATTCTCAAACACAGATAATATACTGTAAGGCATATGAATAAAATTATTTTACCTGAATTAATAGTCCATCAAATACTATGTCTTAATGACCAAGAGTGTCAAGAAATGTGATCACAATGCCCAAACAGTAATTGTATTCTAGAGAAGCTCTGTTTTGGGAATAATTAGTAGTTGTCTTCTCAGTGAACCTGCAGGTTTTGTATTCTTCTCCATTTCTATTCTATCCAAAATAACTATATTAATCATGGAAAGGGAAAACAACTGACATCAAATGCTTTCCACATTGTTTAGAATGATGAAACTAATCCGTAAATGAGTTGATTAGTCAGCTTTCTCTTTTTTTGTGTGTTTTATGGTGCTGTTTAAAGTGGGTGAAAGTCACTAATTTCCATACTGAAAGCATTGAAGTAATCACAAAACAGTGTGATGGAGGAGGAGAACACATGGCAAGAGTTAAGAGTTGAAATCACTCACACTTAGGGCCATTTTTCATACATGAACACACTTTCCCAGAAATGTTTATGTCGAGAAAAAAAATTCTTCACCTAGAAAAAAGTCACATGTGGTTGAAGGAATGAGAACAGGAATATATCTATATATAATCTATATATATAAAATATCTATCTATATCTATCTATATCTATATATAATCTATATCTATATTTAAATCTAATCTATATAATCTATATAATATTTATATCTCTATATATAATCTATATCTAATCTATATAATCTAATATTTATCTACATATATCTATATCTAAACTATCATCTTTATCTATATCTATATTTATATCTATCTATATCTATCTATATCATCTGTGTCTGCCTATTCTATCTATATAATTTATATCTATCTATATCATCCATATCATCTAAACCTCCTTCCTATAAGGAAAGAGAAAATGCAGCAGGTTTTTGTCACCTCCAGACTTTGGGAACCTTTTTTGACCATTTCACATCTGCTCACCAATTCAGCCAGAGGTTTTTGGTTCTCTCAGCTGAAGGAGTAAACATTTGAGGCAAGAGTTGGTTTCTGGAGTCACAGGATGGGCAGAATGGTCACAGAATGTCCTTGCAAGCTGCCTGAGGCAGGTAACCTGCAGAGCTGATCCTTTTTCAGACAGGTTTAATGCCATGTGCCAGCAGCTCCCAAAGGCATTCCAGCTGCTCTCCCAAGGCAGAGGGGAGCCTGGAAGGGCAGCAGCAGCAGCCACAGGGCTGGAACAGCACACTGCTGAGCAGCTGGGGGAAGCTGCTCCTCCAAAGGAGAAGGCAGGGCTGGGGCAGCTGCTGTCCCACTCAGGGCAGGGATTGGTGTCTCCTGCCAAATCCATCCCTGGTGTGAGCTGGGATTTGCAGCTGGCTCCAGCCTGGGTGTGAGCTGATGCAGCTCTGAGCAGATGATTCCCTAGGAAAGGATTCCTGCCTGGCTGCTCTGGCTGGCAGCCAAGCCCTGCTCCTCTGGGTGTCTGTCTGTCTGTCTGTCTCAAGTCTTTGGGAGCTGCTTTTGCAACTCAGCTTATCCCAGATACTTCTCTTGTGCTCCAGAGTGGTTTTGTGGTTTGGTGTGAGAGGAGGCAGAAAGCATAAAAAGCCAGCAGCTCTGGAACTGCTCTCTAACAGCATTTAGATATTTGATAGTACTTACTTGAACCATTCTTTGCTATCCATTCTCTTTTTCCCCATAAAAATAATAAATAGCCAGAGTGGTAAATTGTATTCCTGAACTATTACATAGGACTTCCAGGTACGCTAAAGTGTTGTTGCAGCTCAAAAGGCATCTCAAATAATATTATTTGGAGGATGTTTGTTCTCCTCTTAGACCAATCCAGGACTCTGAAAAAAGTATTTGACAACACTTTTTGACAGCATTTTGATACTCTCTTTATTTTATTATTTTTTATTTTTTTTAAGGAAAGTTAAAGATCTAACCAAGCATTTTTATTTAACTTAGATGTTGCATAACCCAGTCCATCTCTGCAATGATAAAGGGGAAGCACCATACCCAGAGAAAAGTTGTTGTATAAATTCTCTGTATCTCATCACCTCCACACTCTTTTTATTTGTTCTCAATTTACTAATGGGGTACAATAACAGCATGTTTCAATTTTACAGCCAATCTCAGCTTATTCAGCTGTGGTAGGTAGAGTTCTTTTTTTTTTCCTATTCAATTCTTATCCACCTGGTTGGAAAAACATAGTTTAAAACACTTTTAGCAGAATGCCTCTAGTCTGTGTCAATAGGATTCATGGTCAAGTCACCCTGAGTGACTCCTTTCTTAAAGTATTTGGGCTGTGTTGTATCATCTGCTGCATTAGTGCTGCCCTGGTTCTTCTGGACAATTTAATTTGCTAGAATAATTGAATTATCCTATAAATACATGAGTAATCAAATTCTTAAGGAAGGATTGTTCCAAGTGTAGCAGACCTTGCAGCAGATACCAAAATGCAGACACATTTCACAGAAATGGCAAATACTGCACTAAATCAGACTGTTGTGCACATATTTGACCACTGAATGAAATATTATGTACTGACAGAAATTTTCTGGCAGTTCTCAGGTAAAGGTAATTCACAGACTGCATCACTGGCTGAACTCAAAGGATCTTTAAGTGTCATATGAATATACAAAAGAAAAAAATGCAATAGCTTTCCTGCCATTTTTGCATCTTTCTGCTGGGAAGCTGAAAATTCTCCCTGAGTAGCTTTGATTGTAGCTACAGAATTTGGGTTTCTGGAATACACACTGCTAAAGTATGCAGATGAGTTGAGTCCCTGTGGTCTCTACAGGTGTCCCTATGAAGCAGATAAATCTGACTAAAGGTAAAATAACAAAAAAATCAAAAGCCTGGTGTAAATGAAACAGATTTCTATTTGCTGAGCCAAGATTTGCTTAAACTGCAAGTTGCAGTGCTTTAAAAGCATGCTGAGATGGAGCAAGGTGCTATTTTTTTAAGTGCTGTAGGGCATTCTTCCAGTCGTTTGAGGAGAATGCACTACATATTCTAAAAAGGAATATTGTTTCCATTCTTGTAATGCAGGCTCATTAAGCATGAGATTGATTTATTGTATTGTTTCCTTTATAAATTATTTTCATTATGTTTTATCACAGTACATGACTACTGCCCTAAGGGAATATGCAGGAATGAGCTGAATGGCAAGTGTAATAGACTGTTTTAATTAAAAAAGTGTAATGCATATTTCAGCGTTATTAACAAAAACAAAACTGATTTTGTTTTCTGGGTAATTGAATATATTAAAGCCCAGGTGCTCTTTTTCCATTGTTTAACCCAATAAGCTCAGCTTCATTTGATGCTTTGAGCAGGAATTCCTGGGAAAAAGGAAAGCATAAACAGGAATTTCAACCTCCTTGATCCTTTCCAGTGTCTTTGAGGAGAAAACCACGACAGAGAAAAACCCATTATATTCCTCTGCACTTTTTAACCTGATGTTCTGTGGAGACAGCAGTCACTTGCCACCATAATTCCATTAGTTAATGAACATCTCAGGAATTTGTCAATCATAAGAAGGACCCTTTAAAATTACAGTCAATCAATGACACCTACTCTTCTAAATGGCTTTCTTTTCCCCCTTTTCTCCTGATTTATATTGGCTATGAGTCTTTTTTCTTTCCTTTTCCCTCCAGATACCACAAGTTTACCTTTTAGCAAGAAGATGCATCATGCCAGACGGTGACAGACACAGGAAAAAACAGCTTAATGACTTCTGAGCAGAGAAGTCAGAGGAAAACAACCAAGCCACCTAGAAAATGAACTGAGAGCTGGGTTACATGACCCATCTGTCCTTGAAAAGACCCATTTTGCCTAATGATTTTTGTCTACCATATCCTAAATAGCAGAACCTCTCTCTTTTTCATCAATGGAATTTTCCCCAGAAACTGCTGCTTTGCTTAAATACTGTAAGGGATCTTTCTGATTCAGCTACTGTGGTCCCCTGGATTTTTATCACATGTTAGAATGGAATGTTATATCAGTTCTGAGGGGTCTCTTACAGAAGAGAAGCAGTGGATATGGAAGATCTTATCTCCCATTTTATGGGGTGAAAAATGGTGGTTTTCCAAATAAATAGTAAAATTCTCATGAGGTGGTTCACCCTTTGTAACACTGCCCTATTTCCCAGGGGCATGCAACTTGCTCAAAAGGAATGGTATTGTGAAATTAAGAAATAGTAACTGCAATTTTAGCTATGTCTTTTTAAAGGAAAAACCAAACCAAACCCACTCCAACCATCCTGAAGCACTATGAACTATGGTAATGTCTGTCTGGGATATATATATATATAATTTAGAAATAAATCAAACAGCTGAACTGAAAGATAAGTCAAAAATTCAAAATAAAGCAAGGCCAGACAGCACAAAAAGAGTTACTGCTGCTCCATTCAGTTACTCTGGGGATACCCAGACAACACTAATCATTATAGTAGTCTGAAGATGTTCCCTATAAATCTTACACCCTTTAAAATAAAATATGGGTACCTTCTTTTCTCTATCAAAGATTTTCTGCTGGAACTCATTTACTCAACAAGAGCCCTTTACAAATGATGGTCCTGCTTTTACAACAGAAGGAGGCCATAATTAAACTGGTGAGTCATCACTCCACTGGGTTCCACAGGAAATCCCTTATTGCTTTAAAGCACCTGCTGCAGCTCTTCAACTCATTTCCCAGACAAGAGCTGCAGATACAGATTGGTTCCAAATAGTTCCCATAAAAGAATAGACCAGTGAACTGGTTTTACATAAATTTCAGTCTTTATAGTTTCTCTTCCTCTGCAATTAATGAGATCTGGCTGAATCCCCAGTTACTTCTGGGTCGTGATTTATGAAGCACCAGTTGAGATTCAGACTTTTCAAAAATGATTTCCCACATTTTCATGTTATTAACTCATTTCTTACAGTGCATCTCCCCATGCTTCTTCTTCTTCTTCTTCTTGGAACTGGTCACCTTTAATCCATTACAAGATGTTTTTAATTATTAGCAGGAACATGCTAAACTGTACTGAAAAGTATTTAAATACTACAACATGACAAAATTACATGTACATTGGCTATTTCTCCATTCTGCTAAATGGTTATTAACTATTTAACTTTTCAGTAGTCAATACTGAATTCAATCAATTCATTAAAACAATCTAAGCCATAACATTCTAAGATCAGCATATTACTTACTGCCAATGCTAACATTAGCTAGACAAAAATATTTTATGATCATTTGTTATATAAAATTTTAAAGAGAAAATATATGTATAAGCAAGAGAAATCAAAGCAATTAATTTGGACTCAGTAAGTTGATTACATCAGAGCAAAACAGAAAATCTAATTCTGAAATATGCTCAAATATTCCAGATTTTGGAAACTATTTTTAAGTTCTGCTCTAAATGAACTATAATGATCAAATAATCCTAAACAAGCTATGATAATTTAGGCAGATAAAAAATGTTTCAGAATAAAGATACTACTATTTTCATAGATAAGAATATTATGAAATCAGGATGTAGACAGTTTAGCTTTGGAAGAATAAACAAGCCTTCATTATTCATGACCAAACACAGTTTGCATCCTCATTTCAATTGTGGTACTTTGCTCAATACAAATGTTCTGTAATAAAAGGATAAGGCCCAAACTTTGAAGCAATTGCTTAGAAAATAGCATGTTCTTGCTGTGCCAATAAATGCAAGTATAAGAGGAATCAATAGAGTTCCATGAAAAGAGGTAAGTTTAGAATTAATAAAAATCTAAACAGCAAGTAACTGCCCTGGCTAATGCTCTACATTTACAAAATGCAGGGTTAAACAGAGTTTTTATTTAGAGTATAACATTTCACTGCAGTTTGGAGTAAAGTAGAAGGGCTGTTTTTAAAAGAAATAACATGAAATAGTTTCACTCAAACATGTGGTGTGGGAGCTAAACTTCTGCACTTTTTTTTAGGTGACCCATGTTTGCAAAACACAAAAGATAATTCAGTTTGTTCAGAAACTCACTCAAACCTTTCTGGGTCAAATCTTCACCTTCATCAGGGAATATTCCCATTGAAGTCAACCTTTAGCACTTTCTCTTCTCAAGCATCCAGCTCTGGTGTGTTCTGTGAGTAAAAAAAATCCTCAGATGTCTGTCTGCAGTGTGCTCTATGGAGAGCTGCTGCAAGGAATAAAAGTGGAAGCAAATACACTGAGCATCCCAGGTTTAGGGAGCTCACAGCTTCCACCGCCACTGAAAAGGAATTGCAGTTTTTCCACAAATACCCAGCCTTTAGTGTCATGCTTCACCAGAAGCAGCATAACAAAAATGAATATTTACCTTGGACTTTTACCTCACTCTTGTTATTCATCTTTTGTTTGCATTTGTACATGTCAGTCTTGAAAATAGTTGTCCATTTGCAAAGTTCATGGGGAGTGACCCCACTGGTCACTGTCACCAAGGGAGGATGTGCCCAGCAGACAATGGATGCCATCAGGCATCTCACCAAGAATTTGCAGGCTTCAAGATTCAAGTAATAATTTTTTATTCAAACTTGCATTTGCACAAGTTGTTCCCTGCTCAGCATAGTGGGTATCACTTCTTTTGGAATCTCTATTATCATGAGACATTTCATTTTTATCACAAAGACCTTCAATCAAGGATTAATAATGTAACCATTACAGTTTCTCCTCCTAGATGAGACATTCTCTACTAATCTCTGCCTGAACCTTGTCCTGCCTTTCCTTCTGTCCTTAAAAGTCAGCCAGCCTTGCTTCTCTCAAGTCAAAATGTTTGGCAAACAGAAACTCTCTGCTGCTCTCAAATGAGCTACTAATGTAACTTAATTTTCCATAAATAGCTTCTGCATCATCTAAGTTCAGCTATTCCTGTCTGATAACATTATCTGCACACAGACTTGCTCATATAGAGCATCTCTGAAGTCCAATCCACTCCAGCTAAATATGATTTTTCAGGCTGAGCTTTGGCTCTGAACCAGAGCTGGAACTGGACAGCTGGAACAAGAGCTGATCTGGCAGCAGATTCAAATATAACTGCTGTGGAAACATCGTATCAAATGGACACAGAACTGAAAAAATAATCACAATAAGCCATCTTTCCTAGAACTGAATGAAAAAATACTGATTTTTTAAAATAATCTCAGTCAGTCAAGGATGAAAATTCTTTTCCTTCACCTCTCTTTTTTAAAGGAGTTCCAGTCTTGTCTATACCATTATTGAGCAGAACCTCATGAAATTAGAGCATTAAAATTAATTTACCCAATGTTTTGTTAATTCAGTATACCTCTGACCCTTAATGTAGTGCTATTTATGAAGGAAATTAGGTCATAAGAAGGCTCTAAGTCCTTGCATTACATTTTACCAGTAGGATGAATTTAAACTCTTAGGCAATGAGTCTAGAAAAGACCTGGAGGATTCATCTCTAGGCTGCAATGAGGCCAACCCTATGGATGTGTGACATTCTCAGCATTTCATTTGTCTGACTGTTTTTAAAGTAATGGTGGTCTCATAACCACCTTTTTATGGCAGTTGAATATCAATTAGCCTTTCAGATGAAGAAAAGGCAGGAGATATTAAATAATGGAAAGGTGTGTCTTAGCAATGTGTTGTCCAGAGGTTTGGAAAAGGGATTTAATTTTAAATGAAATAAAAGAAAGCAAATCTGGCAACATATCTGTGCTCTGGTGCTTCTGAGTCATGAAACTCCCAAGTTACAAAGAAGAGTTACAAATGAGACACTGGGAAACAAACCCAAACAGTTCTTTAAAAGACACAAACTCAAAATTTACTCCTTGATAAAATGCGGTTAATTGCACACAGATTACTACCCACCATAATAAAAGACAATTATCTTGACAGTGGCCAGTCCCAGGGAAGTAGCACAGGGAGAGAATTGTGCTTCAGATTACACCCACCCCTTCTGTATTTAATGTAAAAATATATGGAAACAATTGCACTCCAATAATTTATTAAATATTACACTGAGTGCAATAATACATGAGACACCAGGCCTGTGTAAGAATTTGATGAACTGCAAGTACCTGGATCTGCATTAATGCCCATTTGTTTGGGAAACCAACACAACGTGATGTGACTCCTAACAGCCCTTGCTTTGTCTCCTCCATTTTCTCAGCTGACCTTCAGCAGATTAACATGGCATTACTCTAAAAAAGCTGAAGGAATGCAAAGAGGGATTGTATGTGCAAATTAGAGTAAAATAATGTATTGTGCAGGGATTAAAAGTAATAGATTGTGCTCAAGAGTATTTACATGATGTTTTATCACTCCTTGCGAGACTGGAACATTTACAGATTTTAATTATTTTGTTTTGGATCATAAGATTACAAAGAATATTAATTCCATCTGAGATTAACCAGGTTTGTGCTAATTCACCTTCAGTAATAGGGAAGTTAGCCAGAAGTCATTAGAAGACAAAAGTCCCAGTCTGAGACCACCTTACCTGTGGACAGAGACCTCTCAGAAGTGAGAAAAACTAAGTGAAAATTACTTTGTGGATGCTCCTCCTGGTTTGGGCTGGACATTGTTTTGTACTCATGCAAATGAACACATCATTTCTACCTTACCCATGTCTTCCTATGACTTTTGGCAGGAAATGTGTCTCATGTTTATGTACCAGATTCTTATAAATGCAGACATATACCATATAAAATGAGTATTCATAGGAATGGCATTAAACCAGAGAGGATCTCCTGCCCATCCACTGCTGTGATGTGCTCAGGGCTGTCTGCTTTATAACAAAATACTACCTTGCATCCATTTTATCTCTTGTAAAGTAATTTGAGTACACACAGGTGCTTTACATGCACAGCTTTGCTTTGGTTAGGATGGATGTGTAAACATGTGATCAAAGCCAATGGAACTTGCTCTGTACCCTGTCAATATGTGCTATACCTTGTCCTTTAGTTAGAGAGTGGTGGTTTTCTCTAGCATCTCCCAGGGTTGGCAAGTCTAGCACTGTCTCCCCCTCAGCTCAGGTGGAAAAATGTCATGGTTCTACACAAATAGAAGCAACCTTGACAGGATTGGGCACAGAAGAAGTGGATTTTTATCTTCTGGGAAAAAAAATATGCCGAATTTTTGTTCAGAGCACAGAAAAAAACATTAGGAACATGTATCTTTCCTGTACTCCCAGACACAGGGAGATTCTCAATTTGAACAGTTTTGGAGGTGATGGTATATGTTTTATACTAAGGCCCAAATTAACAAGCATGTTAATTCTTCAAGAACAGAATAACAAGGACTGCACTTATGTTTTAAAGATATAGAAATCATGCAACTGGATGGGGGTTCTACCTTCTCCACTCTTCTGTTTATTTGAAATTAAGAGTATGGAAATCACCCCTAAACCCTTGAGCTTGCAGACTGAGTCTTCAGTTTCTTGCTTGAATGGCAATTGAATTACCATACAGGCTTATTGTAATATTATAAACAGAGCATTTATTCTAAGCTGTAAAATAAGTACTGAATCATTCTATGCAATGGTTGAAATAAAAGCTGGTAAACTGTATTTGAAGCACATAAAACACAATTAGAGATGCAGATTAGCCTTGAGGAACGAGCTCAACAAGAAACAAAATGAATCAGCTTCAGACAAGTTTCACTAAGAGCTTTATGATATTCAGACTTCAGCAGTGTTGCTCTCCAGAAGAGATAATTAAAGAATTAAGTCATGGTATCTATTTGCCAGCTCTGGCACTTCTTGGTCTGGTATCATGCTACTCCCATACTCTGTTTCTGTCCCAATACATCAGCCAATTTGGCTTTCACTTCTCCAAATAAAATGAGGTGAATTAGTAACCAGGGAGTAGGGAAAATTGCATCCTGCAGAAACTGCTACAAGCATTCCTGTGCTGAGCTGGCATCCACCATCCCTGGTTGCACTGGAATGGTTTATGCCAGACAAGCACTGTGCTCTCTGCCTGTGAGTGTCTCTCTTGCTCATGGGCTCAGGCTGAGCTGCTGTGCTGCCTCAGGCACTGGTGAAAGGGGCAAGGGTACAGGAGATTACCATGCTCACTTTTAAATTGTGCAAAACAGAGCTGGAAAGAACCATCAAAGTTTTCAGCAGTGCCTAACTTTTAGTTTGCATGCAAATTCCATTTCAGGATAAGGGATATCTGAATGAGCCAGGTCATCCCTCTGTCTGATCCTTCTTGATACTGTACTGTGGACAAATATAAGTGACCAGAATGACTGAAATTCAAAACAAGCAGGGTGGAAGTTACATCCTTTCCCCCCACAAAGAACCAACTCACAACAAAAAAACCTCCAAAAAACCACAGTAAGAGAGACATCACAAACCCAAATTTTAAATTCAGTTTAACAATGCATTAAGTGAGTGGCAGTGCAAGAACATGTAGAACACAGTGATTCAGCAGAGCTCTTACTGTAGGTAGGAACTGTTACTGTAGATAACTATTTCCACTGTGCTGTCACCTCCTTTCAAGCTCCCAAGATGCTGCTGAACAGAACTACAAGCAGTTTTATTGGTAATAACCTTAGTGAAAATGGAGCAGAAACATTGTTTTAAGCAGTGCTCAGCAAGTGGGCATCAGTACTGAATTAAAGGTAGTTGGCTCAGGTACTTGTATCTTTTCTGATAAATAATTCAAAAATAACAATCCTGGAAAACTGATCCCAGGCATTCCTTCATTGGCACTTCAATCTTTTCCCTGGGTCAAGGCTGTGATGTGCAAAAGAGAGAAGGATGAAGGTGAGCAGCAGCTTTCAGCATTGCTCTGAACCCCACTGGGTGGGATGGGCAATTTATTGGAACTGGACAATAGGAGAGCAAGGTCATGAAGCTTAACACCATCTCCTTGGGTTTGACTCCTGGTGAACGACAAGAATGTTAGAACTCAGGACCTAAAATTGTTCATAGTTTAAAACAGCTGGAATTTTCTTCTATGGAGCTGTATACGTTTATTCTAAAAAAAAAAACCAAAAAAAACATTAACAAGCACTTGGCACACTCTAAGCCTGTTCTCACTGCTGCCTTGTAGTGCTTTCTGTCAGGTACTGGTGATGTTTTTTGGAATTAAAACAAAGACATTCAAAGAAACACAGAACAGGATTTTGAACTCAGCAATAGCTTTGTCAGGAACAGTTTAATTCCCCAATATTTCTGAGATAATTGTTTACTAAATGAGTCACCATAGCCCCAGGTCCCTCAGGTTACTGTGCATTGCTTAAGACAGTCTGTATCTGTTTACAAATGTAATATAAATTACATAAGTAAGAATATAAGTTATATAAAAGGTATATAAAGTTATAGAAAGGTATATAAAGTTATATAAAGTTATATAAAAATAAACTTCTATAAAAGGTATATAAAAGGCAAATTGATGCCATCTTGGCATCAATACAGTAGCTGTTTTCTTCTTTATCCCACACGGAAAACCCACTTTTAAAACTACTAAACTACTTGAGTTTAAAGCTAAGCAAAGTTGATGTCTTTGTAACATAGGAAAATACCAAACTTTTGAAATTCATGTTTTAAATTAGGACATACAGTTGAAAACTGAAAATATTCCAAGTAAAAAATAGACAAAAATATTGCAATCATTTTTATTTTAAATAGGATAGGAAAAAATCCAGGTATTTTCACATTAGCCTGAAATGGCTGGTATCACACATACATACAGTCCTGCCATTTCAATTTAATATTAAATTTTTTCTAGTTATTTTCAGACAGCTTCCTGGAATTTAGGGTGAAGCCCTGAGGCCTTTCTTTCTGTTTGGTATTTTGTTGGGTTTTGTTGTTGTTATTGTTGTTGAGTGGTTTTTTTTTAGTTAACAGTACCTTAAATTTCTTTGGGAAAATTGAAAATATTTGTAGAATACACAGTTTTGTGCCCATTGAGAAAAAAAAAAATAAAAAAAGTCCAAAACAACACAAAGCTGTAGTACTTGAAAAAATTTACTGCCTTGTGTTCAATATATAACAACACTTGTGTTTACTCCAGATTCTGCTCATGGGCATCTCAAAACAAAGCAAAGGTTTGCCCAGTCTGCCAGATGCACCCAGGACAATATCAACAGCAAATTTATACAGTTCCCATGCATCCAAATTTGCTCAGGCACATAATCAACAAACAACAAAAACAGTTGTGAATGAGAAATTATTTTTTTGTGTAACAGCTAAATTGCCTCCAAATTTTCAGTCCTGATCCTCATGGACCTCAAGTCCTCCTCCTGTGTTTTCTATACTTAGAAAATATCTTCAGAACAAAACTTAGGAAATAAAAATACATCTTTTTACTGGATCTAGAGGGATGTGTTGTGTTCCATAAATTAAGTAAAGGGATTTTATGGGATATTTTAATGTTCTCCACTTTCATTTTAACTAGCTCCCCACAGTTCTTGGCTGACTTTCTGTGTTCTCCACCCTGCTGCAAAGGCTAAGGACTTGATATAAAACATTATACTCTGAAGGAAGGAGAAGAAATGACTAAATCATGCAACCACTTCTCCTGTTTTATACTGAACTTGGACCAATTGTTTCTAATCTTTACATGGCCAGAGGTTTGCTGCTCCTTTTCAGATCTGAAGAGGTATTTGCAGGTATTTTTCCAACTCAAACTGATTAAAGATACTCTCCATCCTGCTTCTCTTATATCCTTGGAGCATGGCTACAACAATCCTACTGTAACAGATAGAGGAAATGGGAAAAGAAAGAAAAAAGAATTAAAGGAACTAGCCTATGCTTAAGACAACAGGAGAACAGAGAGGTGTTTTTTAGACCACTGAAAAACCTACCTGACTTTTATGCATCTTTTGCTCTCTTTCAGAGAATCTTGGCCTTCCTAGCCTAAGTGTCATGGGGTTTTCCTAAGATTTAAGTACCTAAGGAGTGTTGAAATGGGATGTAATCTCATAAATCACCCAGGCAGTTCTGCAAACACTCACACTGTGTTCCTTTCACTGAGGTGGGCTCCAGGCTGGTGAGACACCAGCAGTGTTCTGCATCCCAGTGTTTGTCAGCACCTGCCTCTTGTGCCAACAGGGCCCACTGGTCAAAGCTGAACAATTCCTTAGGGGTAATTTTACCTGTTCAGCTCAACACCATTTCTTATTCCTCAGCCTAGGCCCCTGCTTTCTGTTTATGCTTGGGTTTTGAAATCTAATTTGCTGTATAGCACAAGCCTCATTGACTATAGTAGCACAAGCCTGGTATTTAAGAAAATTAGTTGATAATTACTTCTAATGTGCAGCAAAGTATTTATAGCAAATTTGGACTGTTTTCTTTATTCTTGCTAAAATGCTAATCAAGGAATCTAGATGGCATTAATTTTAATTAAAAGGATATTTTTCAGAACTAATAAAATACATGAATAATAATATTTTTCTATTGTTAATAAAACACATGTACTTTTGCATTTGTTTTTTTCCTTTAAAATGTGCTCTTAAGCTGCAGTCAAGTAGATGCCACCTATTTGATTAATAACTGAGAATGTTCATTTTATTTAATTTCACCATTTTTAGACAGAATAGTCAGTTCCCTTATTCAGAAAAATGAGCTAATTTGAAAAAGGCAAAAACTAATTTCAGACAAGTGCTTCCACAAGATGATTTCCCCAACTTGTGCATGCCCTGTTTCCAATGACTTAACAATCACATTAACTTTTTGATGGCTCCACTGCATTTCTGGACAGGCTGATGGAGTGATATAGAGATGTTGTTCATCCAAATTATAATCCAGCAGAGCAGTTAAGTGTATGAATACCTTAAACATATCTTTACTTCACTAAAATCCATTCAGCTACTCACAGGTTCACCTCTGTTGTGCTTTGTTGGACAGAAGCCACGATTACCAATCTGCTGAAGTGGAGCTTAGTAAAATATATTGAGAGGAACCATCTCTGTGAATAAAAATAACACTTTGGGAATGCATTAGCCATAAAATTACTAGAATTTAATTTTCTCTATCATTATAGAAAAAGATATTAAAAAATCTTTCTGCATTGGTCTGTATGGTAATTCTGAGCTGACTCTTGAGACTTAATACATAACTCACCCCCATGGCCTTTCCAGCAATGCTTGTTCTCAGTCTTTTGGTCTTTCTTCATTTTAACACAATTCTCTCTGTCTTAATAGAACTCTAGATCCACAATGTCTTCTTCTGAAACCTCTTGAAAGGTCTGTTGCTATTCAGTCTTTCTGAAACGAGGCACAAATATTGACAATTTCATTCATGAGAGTCATCCAAGAGTTAACAAAGCTTTTTTATTTGCTTTCCTTGAGGAGGGACTTGGTAAACCAGCATCTGCTGGTGCCTTAGGGGTTTTTAATGTAGCATCTCTTATTTTCCTGAATTTTACAGAAGTCTCCTTGCCCCTGGTGATATCCCATACCTACCATGAGTGGAGCCAGTGCAGTGGAACAAAGAGCAGCCTTAGCAGCAGCCACCCAATGTGCTACTACCTCACCATGAACTAAAGGGAAGGGAGGAGCTCTGTGAAGAAGACTGACATTTTTACTGGTTTGGAAACTACTTATTCAAGCCTTTTATAATATGGGTAAAATTCCAATATGCTGGCTGAGATTAGTTTTATATATTTTTAAGTAATCTGATGATTCCATACTTGGTATTCACTGAACTTGTACTGCTTTTCTTTTCCTATAGTTCTGTTCCTCTCTGAGCTGATTTGTAACTTAAACAAACCTCTTGTATTTCACACAAGTATGCAGTAACATAAGTATGGAGGTCAAGCAACTTTAAAATAAGTGGCAACATAGAAATTATTTTCATTACATGAGAGTTGGAAATGGTGGAGTCTTCAGTCGTGCTCCTTCAGTGGACAGAAAGGACAGGTTGAAATCTATACTGAATGATATATTAAATACTGGATTTACATCAGAGAGGATGGGAGAGAGATCACAGAGTAGCACCCATTGTATTATTGCTGTTCTCCAGCACACACATTGTAATGAAATTATTTTGTTTAATTGAACTTAGGTTAAGGTACATATTTTAAACTAGATCATTACACCCTCCAAACAACTGTACCTGAACTTGAGAAAGCATCATAATGAATCCAAGATCTTGTACTTTGTTTTGCCAGAAACAGGCAGCAGGGTGTCCCTGCCTCTGGAGTCAGTGCTTTGTGTCTCACCTGGGGATGTTCACTCCCACTGAGCAGGTTCCCTGAGCTGCAGTAACTCCTGTGCTGCCCCCTTTGCAGCTGGGCAAGGGGAGGGGGCTGTGCTGCTTCCCCAGCCCCTGCAGGAGCTCCCTGGAGCCCGTGTCACACTGAGCCTGTGGCTCCTTCCTGCTGCTGGCCTGGGCTGAGCCCCTGGAGCTGAGTGCAGAGCCAAACCAGGCTGTGCTCCACAGAGCCACAAAAGATGCAACTCTGGCTAGATGTTTACAGACAGGGAAAATATGTAGAAATAAAAGGGCCTCGAATGAACTGTAATCAACTTCTTCTCACTACTTGTCCTGGCTTTATAATAAAATTGTCAGGTTTACAGATAAATTTTTCCTCTGTAGAGAAGCCTGGAAAATTCTGTTAGCAGAAGAGTGACCTCCTTTTGAGTTTATGAGATTGAAAAGCCTTGCATAAACTATACTTCACTCCACAATAGCTCATTATATTTCAATTTTATTTAATTTAAAGCAGTGTGGTTTATAATCAATGAAGTTCCTTCGCTGAAGAGAAGGAGGTTTTAGCTTCAGAACAAATACACAGCATTTTTTCATTTCCTTAATCTTGTGCTGTAGGTGGTCAGTTCCAACTGCTGAATTTGGCACTGGAAATCTGTCTAGTTTAAAGCCAAGTAAAACAGGCAGAGAATAGCTAAATTGAAAAATTGAATTTAATATGTTAAATATTATGCTGCAGTTTACATAATATCAGTGTTCCCTAGAGTTATATATTATTGTTGTAGAGTTCTTTGACACAGATTGCTATGAACCAGAAGCAATTAAAGGCCAGGTAGAAACATTTGGTTTGCTTTTGGGTAAAAACCAATATTAGAACAGGGTTTAAAATTAATGTGGCTGAGGAAGATGCTACTACAAAGTGATGCAGTGGCAGAGGCTCCATGTGGCTGGGCAGAATTGTGGCTGGTGGGGCCACAGTTTTTTGTCCTGTGCTGGGAGAGCTGCAAAGTGCCTTTGGTGGGACACATTTCATTGCCTTTGGATGGTCAGGCCCTTGCATGGGCAAACCCACCCTGACCCAGTGTCTCCAGTTACAACCATGGTGCTGCCAGGAGCTGGGAGCCCAGCCTAGACCTTCCACCTTTCTGATCTCTCTTTAACCATCACATTCAGCAGTCTTTTCACAGACAAGCTGTTTGGTTTGTGTCCTCCAGCAGGCAAGCTCTCACTGACCAATTCTCATAAAAAAATGTGAATTTTGAAAGTGGATTTTTTGTGCTACTTCGCTTCTTAGCAGTGACCCTCTGTCTAAAGCACTGGTGTCCATCTAGGGAAACTCCCTTTTTTCAAGAAAAAGCTCAGAACTGTCCCAACTCACTGCAAATGTCACAGCCTTGAGGGAATTTTCTCCCTTTGAGCCTAGGCAACAATAAGCCTAACATGGGTTTAATGGGGAAATGGAAAATTGACCCTGAACTCATTTTTAAGGAGAGCTTTGCATGGTTCATTCCTGGAGTCTGGATGTCTGCCTTACAGATCAGTCACAAACTGCTTAGAAAGTTCATAATCTGGAAGAAAACACAAGATGAATGAAAATAAGCAAATTTTCCAAATTTATTATGACTAACAAGTGTTACTTTTAACTCCAAATTTATGCCACCAGAACTGTAACATAATATTCTACATTTACGTTATCTACTTGTCAAATATCAATTTCCTTTCAAATCAAGAGTCCACTTTGAATTCAAAGACAAGTTCCAGAAGCATTTGAGCAATCTTCTCAGGCACAAGGGAATTTCTGGGGTGTCATGCTCAGGGCCAGGAGTTGGACTCAGTGATCCTGATGGGTTCCCTCCAACCCATTATGTTCTGAGATCCTAGAAAAAATTCTCACTATGAGAATCCAATTACAGGAAAACTGGGCTTAAGTTTGCTATTTCTCCAGAACCATTAAAATGTTAAATGCTATAAAGTTTTTATATTTTTGACATCTAAGCAGAATAAGTAGATGAGCAAATAATTTTTTTTCTGTTAGCTTAGAAAAATGCTTGTCTTTTTAATTCCTGAAAATGACAGCTTTGCAGTTCTATTCTCATTTTATTCATCACTTCTAATTTCAGAGTTGAGGGCTATTTTCTCAACTGCATGTAACTTCTGTGGTCACTTGTTCCACTGTAAAAAGGGTAGAAAAGACACCACTCAATACTGTTTAATCCTTAAACTGCCTGTATTGAATTTTTGCCTTTTGAAAACTGATATTTATTTTACTCTGTCTGCAACTGCTATATTTTCCAATGAATATAGTCACAGAGAAGAGGAAAATTATGATGCTAGTTAAGAATAAAAAAAAGTGAAAATTCAACATTATTTATTATTCAATAGTCCCCATGCTGAACAAACAGTGTTGTCCACATTCAGTAAAATTCTAACAAGAAAAAAAAATTATAGAATTAATAAATATTTGAAATTTATTTTTATAATTATCAATATAATTATTAATAATAAATGAACACGTTTATTCCCTTTGCAGTCACATTTCTGGTGCTCTTATAGTAAGTTATTTCACCTTTTGTGGGTTTGATCACAGCAGAATTGATAATTTGGAATGACTGTTCCTATTGTCAAGGCTGACCATATAAATTTCAAATTGCTCAACCACTATGTTATAAAAAATGGATTGGTGTCATTCTTTGTTTCATTTTATATGTTTCAAATTAGGCTTTTATGCATCAGATTTAGGTGTATAATTTCTTCCTTCTGTTTCTTGAAAATTGAGCTCATCAGCCAAAACTCCCACATCCCTTTCAGGGCTGCACTCCAGCCTCTGTCCATCCAGACTGCACCATCCCAGGTGCAGAATCCAGCATAACTGCTCTCAGTTGAAATTGCTTTTCATAGAAATAAGCTAAGAGTTATATCAAATATATATCTTCATCATTTTGCACTGAACAAATTATGGTGGAAACATCTTCCCAAGCTGTGGGAGAAGAGAGAATGAAACTTACTGTGACAATTTTGGATCACAGCTCCCTGCAAGCTGAACATACCTGTTAGCTGCTGCTTCCAAGTATTTGTTGATGAACTGGTGTTGTCTCATCCTTATCCTGACATTTATGATTCCTTTATGCCAGGATAAAACACCTTTTTTTTGTTCAGCTTTTCTAGAGAAATATATAAAGCAAAGATATTTTTCTTAGTTAGTCAATGGATATGCTATGATAATGTGTTTAAAATTCACTGAAAGGCATTCTGTTGATGTCAGTATTATAAGATACACTATAAATTGTATTGTATTGTAAATCTGTCCAGTAGATCAATACATATTATGAAGTACCAAACTAATTTATTTTGCCTTCCTCTTAAATGAAAACCTAAGTGGTCTGAGACTGGATTATTTATTTGAACCAATTTTTAAAGAGAGAAGTTTTTTTTTATTAAATAAATTTTAAAAAAAGAAATCATGGAAGACAAGACAGGGATCAGAAAGATTAACAATAATTCTGTTTCTCTAACTGCATCAGATGACAATTTTACAGTAGCAGAAGTATGTGAGGGAAGAAAGGAGATTGATGCTGTGGCACTTTGTACAGATATTCAGGGTGTCAGGTACTGACAGGCCAGAGCTGATGCCACAGTGGAAGGGTTGCAGTGTTTTGTCCCAGCCACCATCTCTGTGCATTTCTCCTCATGCTCATCCTGCCTGAACTGCAGTGCAGGCTGAGCTCACCCAGCTGCCTTCCCTGTTCTCTCAGCAGTGTTTGTAAGATGCTCCAGCTGATAAAAGATATTCATTTGACATTTGGCAAATTAACCAAGTAGTATGGACATATGCTGCTTATTTTTGTACCTTCTTAGGTCTGAGAGAATTCACTAAGACCAAGAATCTTTAAACACTTTGTACCAAAATTTGATGCCCAGTTAAATTCAAGGTGGGGGCTGGGGTGTCTCCTGGTGGAATGCAAGTGATTTCTTTTGCTGGTTGAATGTAGATTGGATTTGTCAGGTCAGTTCAGGCACACTGACAATTCCATGGTCAAATAGCTGCCTCCAAACTTTTAACTATCACAGGTACAGCCTCCTGTGCAGTTGGCACAGTCACCTAGATTTACCTGACAAAATAGTTATTAACATTTGAACTGCAGTCACTGTATTAGCTGCTGCTAGACTGGATCTCAGATTGGCACAGCTTGCTGAAATGAAAAAAAAATTATCTTTGGGGGCTCTCTTTTTAAACAGCTCAGTTTTCAGATCTCTCAAACTGGGTGCTTGCCCCAGAAGTAATTTGAAATTACCTAAACCACTTGCAATTTCTCTGGCAGAACTATGATAAACCTGATTCTTGCTAGGTCATAAGATACAATGTTTGTTCTGAGATGTCTTGAACTTTCCATTTCAGAAAATCAGATCATTGTTTGCTGGCATTTGAACTGAACATGGAATGCTAATTTATGCCAGGAAAGTCCTGAAATTGGTCATTAAATGAGAGGGCACCTGGATGTTTTTTACTTATATATACACATGTTCAAAGCAAAGAGCATTAAAAAAACCAAAATCCTACTTAATATTTTTTCCTGGAGTTGCCAGTGGGAAAATGATTGGAGTCTTCACAGTCCCTCCTTAAGAGCAGAAGCAACAGCAAATTAATTGTGAAAAGTCAAGTATTCAGGTTACTGTATCCTGTTCTTTCAGATTATTTTTATTTCCATGGTTATGAGTTAGGAATTTTTCTGTTCCTTCTCTTACACATCTATGTTGTTTCTCCCAGCTGTGCTTAATCTATTATTTTTTCTGCTGAAACATCTCTGCTCACATCTGTCATACTCTGTCATATCTCCCTTCTTTATTTGCTGCAAGATCTCCATCTCTGGTTTCCCTAAATTTCAAAGTCCTCTACCCAAATCATTTAATTAAACTTGTATTTAAAATATGTCCCTCAGCAATTTTGGCTTGATCAGCTTGACCACTCTGAACCATCAATTACCCTTGTTTTATCAAACCAGGTTCAGGCTTTCAATCTTTATCTTAAGACATCTTAATTCTTTCTTTCTGCAGTGTGTCTGTTTCAGTCTCCCAGACTGAGATTTATTAAATTTTAAGATGAAAGGATGCATCTGAGTGAATATTCAAAAGCAGCAAGTACCCAATTCCCAGGGGGGTCCCAGCCATTCATTCTCCTTGTCAGGATGATCCACAGCCCAGCTTTGCAGGCTCCTTCCACACCCTCATCCTGGGCTCTCTTCCCCCCTGACAGGACCCAACTTCCTTCCCCTTTGTCCTGAACTAAATTCAGGATCATCCAGCCTGTGGAGAAGGTTTGCAGCAATTTGGAACTGCTGCACCAATCAGTCTCTTCCACTGCAAACACAAGGTGTTTCAGGTTTTTCCAATTAACCACAGCACAACTGGAGAGGTGTAAATGATGAGCAGGTTACAAACCCAGAGAGACTGCTACAGATTAATAATGGCAATTCCAACAAGGACCTGGGGCTAAGCCTCTTATTTTATGTGCTTTTCTTTGAAAATCTTTTTGCGTCACTCTGGAATCAAAGTGTGCCAAAATTTTTGGCAAAAATGAGACTTTGGCCAAATATTCATGTTTGGCTCACAAAATTCAACTTTTCCATCTTTTACTCATCTTCCAGGAAGCCTGTTCTAGAGTTTAGAAATAATCCTCTGAAACGTCATCAAAGTCAGTATTGTTGCCAAAATGTTCCAGTTTTGGCACAATTTCATTTAGAGCAGAAACTGCTTCATTGAAAAAATTCTGACTAGTTCCATAAATGTCATTACATTCATTAAGTACATATTAACAGTAGCTGAATTAGGCATCCGTTTGCATACATCAAGTCATCTGAAATATTATGTCATCTGAAATATTATTAGTCAAATAGAGCTTAAGGGTTGGTTGTGTAAGAGTGTCATAAATTTTACTAACCATTGATCTTAACTTGATGCTCATTATAAATGTCTGTGAAAAAAAACTAATCGAAACATCAGGAAATGGTCAGAACTCAAATTAAAAACATTAGCAAACAAAAAAAAAAGAATTTTAATTAACATAGAATAATGCATTACTGTGACTGGTAAATGAAATTGCCCTCCAAGTCCTCACACACTTTTTTTATTTGAACCCATAATAGAATTATTTATCAAACTAATTAATTTTCTGTTTATAGAAACATCAACCATTAAGTAACACACAAAGACCTAAAAATGGTTTAATACAAGGGTTTAGGTCACCAGCATCCTGTAATCAGGAACAGTTTAAATTAATATAAATACACTAAATTTGTGGTAAAAATATATATATAACCCTTTTGATGTTTTTGTACTTATCTGATTTTTCTGCTAGCTCATGTAAAAGTAGTCAAGTCTTCTCACTCTTTGTCTGGCCATGTGAAGAAATGGATTTTTTTCCAGATGGTTACCAAAATAAAATATATCCATGAGCCCCTTTCTTCCCTGTGGGAAGAAATTTCTTCCATCTCTCTGGATGGCAGCTTGGCCTTCCCCTGGTACCAGCCATGCCCTCCTGTTTGTGTCCTCAGCACAATTCTGGACCATTTTGTATTTATCCCTCTGTAGAAATTAACACTTCTACTATTTTTAGAACTTTTTCAAACCATAACCTAAAATTTGAGGTCTGAAGAGCAGTTTGGAAAGTCACTTTAGGCTATGGAAACCTGCATCTGATATGTTGGTAAAGGCAAGATATAAAAGAGGTGTTCAAGAGCTTGCACTTGTCATAATTTTCACCACTGCATGTATATCTTAATAAATATTGAAATATTCAAGTCACTTTTATATCACTCAACGACTTAAATATGAGCACTCAATGACTTAACTATGAGCACTCAACAGTTTCAGCATGGATAGTTATCCCAAATAGATGAATTACCCTCTTGGTTATGCAAAATAGGCTCAGTTATACAAAATAGGTGCAAAGGTCTCAGAAAAACATTTTCTTTAGTGAGCATTAGGATTTTGTACTTCAGTTCTGGCTCAGAAGAAAAAAATAGTGAAGGAAACACTAAAATAAATGTGAAGGATTTGTTTAACAACACAAAATTTCTGTTTGGGTTTCAGTTTTGGTGAAACACTGGGCTGACTAATTTCCATTGCTTAGGCATACACATAAATACAGCAAACCTCAGATGTACACACAGTGTGTCTGCAGCACTGACAGAGCTGCCAAGCCTTAAGCAAGCTGTATCAAACCTGAGGGACCTTGCATGGCTCTCCCTGGCTCTGCTGCCCCCAGCCCACACTGCAGGGCAGCACTGCCTTCCTCTGGGACCCTGCTGGGCACAGCCCCTCACAGCTGCTGAGCCCTGGGGAATACCCTGTGCACAGAGATGATGTGTGCACTGACACCACAGCTCCTGTCCCTGAGATGCACAATGGCCCAAAGGACTCTGCAGAACCAGACTCCACTGAGGGGTGGTGATCAGCTAGAAAATTGAAAATACTTTCTGAAATATGTTGAAAAGTTTAATATAACCCTCTGGTCCCCCAGTCATTGTAGCTTGATCATGTGCTATTTCAATTCAAATCTGGCTGGAACTAGAGTCCACACCATCTTGCAGAACACAGTCTGATATGAACAGTGTCATGATTAACACAGAGAAAAGACCAACCAAGGTCTTCAGAAATCTGGCACAAACAAAAGAGAATGTTTGCCCTATTGACCATTGCTGATAAGGTTTTCATTCCAACACTTAACATGTTAGGAAAATGCCATTCTGTGTTGCATGGTGAGCAATCAATGTGTTTGCTGTGGAACACTTATGTGGAGTCCTTAATATCAGTGGAACTCCAGAGGTGCAGGGCTGGGCTCATTCCAATTCAGGTCTTTGCTTTGGGTCTGTCAGAGTGTAAAGTGTAGCTAAATAAGAATAACAAGTTTTACTTTCTCTTTTCCATTCATTTTGCATAAGCTTAAGAGAATCTAGGTGAATCAGGCCCTTTGTTTAATATATAACTTACACAATCTCCAGGAAAGACATTTTCACGTGGGAACTTGGGTCAGCTGAAAACTCATTCATGCAATTCCTGTTGACACATGGTAGAATTCCAGTTGCCAAGCTAAAAAAACCATAGTTTTATGATTTCTATAGTTGCTATACTACAAGAGGCTTATCTATTAGTGAAAGTGCAGATATATGTGAGTATATAATAAACTGAAAATACACTGCCTACCCCACCATTTTCAAAATAACTAATCAAGTAGTACAAAGAAAATAAATGTAAATAAAATATTGATTAAGAACTAAAAGGATTTTAATTATATTACTTCCAGAAATAATTCAATTTAACCTGAACATACAAGTGGGAGCAGATACTTTTCCTTAGCATTTTTTAAATTGCTAATTAAAATTTCCAGGAGGATATTCAAGTTTCGTGCCTGGATTTTAAAGATAAATAATGTTTGCTTCATTTCATTAAGAATTTATCAAGGTTTATGTTGTGCCAGAATGTAATATTGCATGTACATTCTTTTAAAAACAATCAGATAGTATGGCTGCTCTATGTAATATACTGTGGGTAGAGAGTAGTTTTTAATTAAGAAAATTTGAACATTGGAATGTGATTCTGGTTATGTCTATTACATGCTCTCATATAGATTTAAATCTACATTCTTTATGGAATTGTTGGGAGATAACTGGTGTTTTGGAGGGGTAAAAGCTCTTATCAAAGAGCACCTTTTGTGTGCTCATTCCCACTGAGTGGCAACATCAATATTTATTAGAAGAGAGATGTTCTTTATTCTCTGCCATAAAGACTTTGATCCGAAGCTCAGGGAAGTAAGTGAGAATTACTCATCTCTCTATAATTTTGTGTAGAGTTTGACTTTCAATGTTGCTTCCTGCTTTGCACCACATTTTTATTAGACTTCTGATTACTTACATACCCTGCCAAATGGAATGGCTCTGCAATAATAAAGATGCACAATATTTCAAAGATTTCTCTGAAAGAAGCTCACCGTTAGAAATTCTTCTTCACACTATTGAATTAAACTTCTTCTCTGTGGATGCAGAGGGGAAGAAAACTGTCAAATTAAAGCAGAAAGGATGCTATTGAGCTTCCTGACCAACCCCTCAAGAGAAAATAGGAGGTGAATAAACCTTTATGATATCTTCTAACACCAGATTTACAAGCACTAGCAGGGTGTCCTCTTTATGCTAAAGTTGGAGAGGGGAAAACATGCAGAACTGCCCTAAAAAAAACATCTGTGGCACAGAGGACTAGATAGAAAGCAAAGCAATGCTGTGAGTCCTGCAGTCTAGGAAAAGCTTTGGTCTGGCTCACTTCCCTCGACACCAGGAGCAGACATCTGAGGTAGCCAGACTTCACAACAGTGCTGCTTTTGCAACCCATAAATGCTGAACACACCGTACTCTGAGAGCCAGCCTTTAGAATGAAACTCCTTTGCTCTGTGTGGGCACCAAAGATGCAAATCTGGTGGGTCAGGATCTGAAGGCCATCTCCTCAGCTGCCCTCTCCACACCTTAATGCTTCCTTGGCACTTTGAAGTGGCTGCACTCAGATCCTCTGAAAGCTCTCTCAGGATGAAAGGCAGCAGGAAATCAAAGATGGCAGTGGTAATCCTAATGCTGGGACAAACAAAGGGATAAGAGGAGCTGCAGTAATGCTCCCCATTAATCATTCCAGCTGGTTACACCTACCTGAGGAAGGCATGTCTGTGAAATTGCACAAATGCAGGAGCACCAAGGGCTGTGGAGCAGGCAGAGCTCACTGCTGCTGTTCTGTACCCAGGGCAAGGGGGCTCCACACCAGCAAAGGAGAGACATTGAAACATGAAGAGTGAGCTAAAGGGAGTGTCTGAGCTGCTCTGTGTCCCTTGATGTAGGAGAGGCAGAGCAGACATTTACAAATGCAAGTTATAAATCTGCTGGTTCCATTTCTTGACCCAGTCTGTAAAGCCATCCTCTCCCCATCCAGCACAGAGGAAGAAGACACAGGGCACAGACAGGTAACTGCACTGGCCTTTCTTTGGTGGGCCCCAGCTTTTGTTTGCCTCTTCCATGCAATCTTTCAATGCATAAATCCAGGATTCAGAATAATATATGAGATATTTCTCATGCTTCATTATGTGGAATTTCGTCAAGAAAAATTTTATTCCTGCGAGTCACATCCATCAATGCAAAATGAATATTGCTGTAAACTGATCTTAGCCTAATTCAGTATCTTGCTTTCAATTAAAACCAAATTCAGTTGGGCACTTTAATGTTTTCTTGGATCTGAACAACAGTGGTATAGTTTCCACTCTAACATTACAAGTTACTTGGTCATTTACAACTTTTGCCCCCAAGTATTTCACTTTCTCCCCTGTTAGAACAGGAAAATTATGCTCTATCAGGTCTTGTGAGGATGAATAAATCTGAAATGTGAGATGTTTGGGTCCCACAGTTAACCAGGCCACATGAGACAGATGGTGACTGCCATAAATGAAGACTGTAGTACCTCAAGGAGTGCTCAGCAGTAAAGGATAAAATGCCATTCCCTTTTTGCCCTTTGAATCTGATCAACTACAGCATGAAGAACATTCAGAGGGGTTTGAAACATATACACCTTACTCAAACAAAAGAACTTCAAACATGACTGTCATACCCCTAGGGAAAACCTAGAGCTAACACTGTCACACAGTTCAATTTTTATCTGTCTGAATGGAAAATAAAGATGATCTAAATATTGATATATTTTAATCTAAGGAAAGCATATTTGTGATCAAAAATGTGCCTCCAAAGCATAACAAAATAATCCCCACAGTTTTATCAGTCAGAGGGCAAAGTTCATGGAACATAATTTATAAAAATATCCCAATGTATTTATCAGTTTATTCCATTTGTTTTGTAATTTTGAATCAAGCTAATTTCTTATTTAGTTGCTAATTCTATACCTCCATTAAGAGAGCATGATGAATATGCATGTTTGCCATTTCCTTTGAAATCTGCACAGAAAGCAGGAGTGAACCCTAAATCCAGATAAATCACTGCAAAGACTCGGTGGCTGACAAGTATGTCTTGCCTGAATGTGCCCAGTTGCCTGCACATGTGTGTATCATTCCAGACAAGGAATCACCTTAACAGCACAGAGACAGCAGCCTTTAAACTGTGACCCAGATGTGGGCTTTCCATAGAGGCATTCAATTTCAAGAGCTTCTTTTTGAGGTGAAGAGAGCATGGCTGCTAAAAGAAAAAAGAGGAAAGATGATGTGGATGACATCAGTGGGGGAATATATATCGTATATTTCCTGACATTTGTCATAAGGTTTCAGTTCTTTACTGTGAGTTGGATGGATTCCACAAAGAAAGTTGGATAAATCCCACAGGACAGACATTTTTGTTAAAACCATTTCTTCCACCATATCTGCCATTTGGCTGTTTTCTCTCTAAAAGTAGCTTAATGGCAGATTTAGTTTTGTCCAAGAGACAAAAGTAAATCATGAGGGGAGGCATAGACACTCAGGTGAGGGTTTTTACCCAAACCTCACCTTTTTCTGTGCAGCACATGCTTTGTGTTTGCTTTCTCAGCTCAGCCATGCTGCTGAGGTGGCTCAAGCATGGGAAGAGACATTGCTGTCCAGCAGCCACCTAGACACAAGGTACCCCCCTGTCATTCCCAGCTCAGAGCCAAGGAGGCAAGATGCATCCAGCCTTCATTCTTTCAACTGGAACTGGCAGAAGTGCAATTGCCAAGTGTGTGCACAGAAATACTAGCAGCAGGTATTTGAGAAAATTCTCCTGTTTCCAGCTCTCAGGCAAGGGGATAGGCAGGCACCCACAAGCAAGGTGTTTACACTGAACAGAGGGTGTCCCCCAGCACCAAGAACCTTGCAGGAATACAAATCTGTTTATTCATTCATTAATTATGTCACCTGGTGAATGAGCTGACTAGATTAAATATAGAGAAAGTATTAATCACTCTTTCCCTATTAGCATGAGGTAATGCTTGCCTTTTTCCATGCAGCCCTTCAGGGTGAGAGGAGATGATTTTATGGTGTCATGGGATCGAGCTGGAACGATACTGGGGTGAGGGAGTGGCTGTAGGATAGTCACTGGGAACTTGTGATGGTAAATATTTAGCCTAGCACACTCCTGCAGTGTCTGCAAAATCCCGAGGGTGGGATCTGTGTGGAGATGACCTTGAATTTCACTAAAATTACTTTGGTTGGAAGAGATGCAGTAAGATGGGCAGGGAGGATACGGATGTCACCAGGCCCTCTTGCCTGAAGCACTAATTGCTGAGGGCTTTGGAGACCAGAAAGATGCTGAAGATGCTGGGCTGAAGAGTGCAGGAGATTCAAGGGTGATACCAGGGTGTGGAAACAAAGGAAAGTAGCAGGGCACAATATTGGTGTTGATGGTGCTGGGATGATACTGGGGAGAAGAGTGGGGAAGAAAGGCAAGCAGCTCCTGGGACATGGGATTGCAGGCATGTGAAACCTGGGGTAACCCACATGGCTGCTGATGCTCTCTGTCCTACAGCACAGCAGTGATGATGAAATTATCTCTGGGTCAGACAGAATGGGTGAAAGGAGCACTGCCTTGCACTCGTGTTGATGCTGGCCCAGGGCTGACAGGAGGAAGACTGGGCCAAGTCTGCTGCTCCTTCCAAGAAAAGAAAGTTCCAAATTCAGGATGGAACATGGATAACCAGTCTGCAGCCACAATTTAGCTGAAATGTGCTTTCATATTTACTTTAGTGTCCCATTAGTCCCAGTAACATGCCCTGTGAAGCACATAGCCTAAGGTGCTTGTCCTCCAGTGCCTTGGGAGTGTGATTAATATTTACTAGTAGGTCTTGGCAGGCCTTTATAAGTTAGCAGGTAGATTAGTAGGTTATTTTGTAGATTAGTAGGTAGACATTACTTATTAGTGGATAATTATGCTGGTTAATAATAATGCATAATTATGGTTACTTATTGAAAACCAGACTAGTATTTTCTAATTGCTTAATGTGACAGAAACTATGTTAGGCATATTTCTTAAGATGATGGTAAAATCCAATCCCTGAAGCCACAAAAAAAATGCTCATGAATGAGCAGGTTGTCAGAACAATGTTTGAAAAAATAGACAGAGCCTAGTCCCAAACAGATTATGGGCCACGGAAAACTGGAGTTTATTCAGACACTATTTCTGAATCCAAAACCCACTGACATTCTGTGAATAAATGATTCATAGGTTATCCACCTGGTCCTGGCAGGATGGGTTTGGTCATGGCTTTGCCATTTTAGCTGTTTGTGCTTTCCCTTCTGCTGGTGAATTGCAATTGGCATTATGGCATGTTCTGAGATTTTCATTTTCATGCAGCAAGGTCTGATTTCCACCAATGGAGTCAGAGGGGTGGGGGGCAGAGGGGTTTCTAAAGCAAGAATTCTACCTGAGTGAGCAGAGTCAAACTCCTGTCTGTCAGTGCCCTTCTGCTCTGCACAACTGTGCTGTGCTCCTGCAGCAATTACAAACTCTTCCAAATGTTTCTGCAGTTATTTATTTCTCTTGTGTCTTCCTCGAGCTGGAAGATTCATAGCTAAACAGAGAAACTCCTTTATGTGAGCTAAAGAGGGTGAAATATGATCTTCAAACCTATGAAGGCCAACCTAGATCCTTTGTTACTGAGACCTGTTTTTCTCCTATATGACATTTTAAAAAATGTCCTTCCTTTTTCCTTTAATTTTTGGGCTTTTGACTGGACTGTTTACCACCTTACAGTGTGTACAGCTGCTGTTACATTTTGTCATAAATTTTTTCTATGCTCTTATCACTGTATTCTATACTCAACAATTGTCAGCAAAATGAGTGGGATAAGAAGAAATTGATTTGAAAAAAATCCAAGAGAGATACAGTATTTATGAAATAAGGGAGTATATCAGGCAGATCTAGTAACAAAAAACTTGCATAAGAATCACTGTCTGAATATTCACACCCTCTTGGATGAGGGTCATTGAAGCAATTTTAGATGTCACATTTCACACTACAGCATTACAATGGAACTGAATTCCCCACTATGCCTGAATTATGAAACAAAAGAATCATATTCTCTGAGGATTATTTGTATGCAGCATCTGTGTTACTAAAATTCTTATTTGCCAAGAGCTTTTAATGTTTTCTAATTAATCTTTGTCTTCTGTTTATAAGAGTTGTTACAATCCAAGCCATTCAAATCACTTCACAAAGCTTGATACCAGTGAAGAACATCAAATTAATTTCATCTTTTATTTTGCTGCTATGACATTACTATGATATCATAATCTAATGATGAGTCCCCCAAACATGAGTCTTGTTCTTTATCCACAGCATGAAAGATTAACTCTAGTGCTACCTTATGTACACTGTATTTAGGATATTAATAGCCATGATGCTATAAACCATAAACCATTTTCAATGTTAAATGCTGAAACCCTGGCTAGAGAAGAAAAGTAAATCAAATAACTGGATAAGAACCTGATTCAAAGTTTTTAGAAGACCACAAGCTACCTTTCAGGGATTTCTGATAGTACAGTACTCAGTTTCAGAATCCTGTCAGAGAAAAGTGATGGACATTCACTGGTGTTTGCATGTGCCACCAACTGAACAGATCTGGTACAGAGAAATCATTATTATTTTCTTTTTTTTTTACTATTAAAATCACATTAATCATTCATTGATTTTTGTTCTCTTTGTGCTATACCAAAACAAATCATGCTGAGGAAGCCCATACACATAATCAATATGTTCTACAACACAACAGTTGTTAGTATTTTCAATTTATTGTAATCAAGTAATCTCCTCAATTTCTGTTGTGGAACATGGAAGCATGATCATCTCCTTCTTGCTGAAAAATAGTATCCTGGCACAAAGAAAGCCAAGCTGGGTGATTTGCTTGGCAGAAGAGACTAACATTAAAAGTGAGGGTTAATTGCTGAAATTAAGATTATAGAAGCCTTTAAGAATATTTCAGAACTGCCTACTATCTGAACAATTATTGCAAAAAGTCAGCTTTTTAGAAAACTATATCTAACTTGT
Source organism: Erithacus rubecula (assembly GCF_903797595.1). Taxonomy (NCBI): domain Eukaryota; kingdom Metazoa; phylum Chordata; class Aves; order Passeriformes; family Muscicapidae; genus Erithacus; species Erithacus rubecula. The sequence goes on from NC_136663.1 coordinate 17,274,921, forward strand.
ATCTCTGACATAAAACCACACAAAAAAGACAAATTAAAATATTCAAAATATCATCATAACTTAGTGTTATCTGCAGAAACAAGGATGTTATGTGGTCTTGTGGGGCCTTGACTCCAGTATAATTGAAATCTGATTACTCTGAAATAGGACACTGCAGTCTATTTGATAGTATTAATTAAATGAAAACCTCTGGTGTAAAGGGGCAATTTTGAGTTCTTTCAACACATCTGAGAAGCTCAATAATCACCACTTCAACACATTCTGGAGAGTTTAATTGTGCTGGTGGGACACAGACACACTTTTGATATATTTCTCTCTTCAGAGGGCTCAGACATTCACTCTGAAGTCCAGACTAGCCTGCACACAGATCCAGAGTTTGTAACTTGCCCAACCTATCTAGAATATACAAACACAGAGCTCAGAAATCCAGCACTCAGTGCTGGGTCCTATGGAGCTTGAGGATACTTCGTGAGAACAAATATATGATATTTCTTAATATGTAAGTTGCAATTATGAATATTTTCAACACAGTAAAGTGCATATGGGCTCGTGGCAAAGGTATAAAAGAAGCCCATTAATTGGATATGATTAAAAAATAAAACCCCCAAACACTCCAAACAGAAGCTCCAATACACAAAGAGTGACTATGCCCCACTTCAGCAGCCATGCAGAAGATATCTGGGGTGGTAGTTAGCAGAAAATATTGATCTATTGATCATGGTATAATGACCTGGAGAATGGAAAGGCTATTAGCCAGACTGACCTGAAAGGACATAAACAGATAAATCTGCCTTGGTACCTCAGCTTGGAATAGGAGTGCTCTTAAAGAGGAGCTTCCATTTATATCCACCTCCCATTCTGTGTCAGACTGGATTCCTGTCACATTAAGGCAGGATGTTCAGGAATGCACCAGTGCCCTCCAGTTACTGAGGGTACTGAGTCCAGGCTATAATCACCCAAAGTCAAACACAAGTGTGGTGCTGTCTTTAGCACCATCATCACCAGCACAGCCCCAGCAGGGGAAGGCTTCTGAGGCTGTTAGAGCCTGGTGGAGTTTGCTGTAGCCCTAAAATATTCCCACTGGTTTGGACCTGGAGTGCTGGGCTCAAGGCTCTCTCTGAATTTTAAATTGAATGGTCACTTCCACTCCCACTCAGGAAATGCCAAACAGGTACTTGTCTAGCAAAAGCAGAATGGGAAGCCAGAGCAGAAAAGACATTACCAAATTGACTTAAATAAGTGAGCTGGATCTAACTAGGGATGGTTTAGCTCCAGGCAGTGGGGACTAAACATTCTAAACACTCCAGGTTTGTGACTGTGGGCAGGACTTTTGTGGGTTGTTTTATTTTTCCTGGTCTCATCTTTTAGAGTAGCATGTTTCCAGATCTTTTTCCATAGTCAGCTGATTTTTCAGTGACTTTGTTGTTCTGATTTTCCAATTGGGCTTCACAACTACTTTTAATCAATCAGATTAATTAGAAAAATTAATGAACCTGAATTGTAATAACATTTAACCAAGCTCTATGAGTACAGTGCTCCCTGGTCCTAAATGACTGCCTCATGCAAAGATCACAGTCCACTGAATGTCATTTTATTACCAGCTACAGACTGTAGAAGTTTGTTAGCTTTGCTAATCAAGCCCACCAAGCACATATCAAAATCTCTTTTTAATGAACAAAGCAAAAGAGACTCTTGACTGGAGTCAGTCTGTAACTAGCACACAGACTGAAGCATAAAACTTCAAAATACATAGATGGGTGCAATTTAAATGTTCCATGCTATCACACTAGAGACATCCAATTACTGTCTCTTTCAAAATGTTAAATTAATATCCATTCAAGTTTTAGAAATATTGAGGAACATGATTCATAGAAATTTGAATTCAAAGTAGAATATGTGGCATACACAGAGTAGTTGAAATCCTTATATGCACAGGTATATTTATATGTGTGGAGAGGAAGAAAACAGAATCCCCTCTCTGGCAGACAAATTGCACCTTGGTGAGGAAAAAACATATCTGCAGTCTTGTAGATTTTTGATACATACAAACACCTCTAGAAAAACATTTGATTAAAATCATTGGAAGTCTGTCTGGAATATTTAGAAGCATTGTTACATTATTTACAGACATAGAAAAGAATTCAGTGTGGGCATAACCCTGTCCCAGGGCAGAGCTGCTGCTGGGCTCAGATTCCTGCACTCCTGTGCAATAGCTTCATCTGAAGGCCACAGTTTCCATAACAATGGCTCTTGGAGAAGCCTAATTTACACATTGCCACTGTGACACATTGAGTTATTCCTTGGAACACCAGGGTGCACTGCTCATGTCACATTACATTTGTGACACAATTAAAGTCACGGGCTGAGTCTGACACAGTTTTATATGATTGTCACACAGTAGATTGTGTACAGTGAATGATCTAAAAAGGGATAAGGAAAAAAATGGTGCCAAAGCTGGCCTGGGAGTGAAATAGGTGTTAAAGGTTAACTTTGTAACTATGATATGTACATGTATATTGTCTATATACTAACATACTTAAAAAAACCAAAACATGTCTGAGCTATAGCTTGTTGCAAGGAGGGTTTTTAAGTCTTCCCCATTTGCCTGTTGCAGCCTCACAGCACACTTTCCTTGGAGCCCCTTAAAGACACAAATTAACAAACAGCCAAGTGCAATCTAGCAGAATAAAGTCAATTACCATTAAATATTAGACAAAACTGCCAATCACATGCCTGCTGTTCATGGCATTTGAAGTCATATGGGCCACACTATGATACTTCCACACAGCCAAATTTAAAACCTCTACTGCACTGTAGTGTGTTTTAGAGGAAAGTTCCCTATGCAGTTAACATTCCCCAAGAAATGAATCAGAACATCTCTGCAGAAGCACATTCTAAACAATGATTATCCAGGGAAGCAAAGGTCCACATTTCCACTTTCGTTATATATCACCAGAAAATGATCCATTAAGAAAACCTCTTCTCATTTAGAATTATTTTTTAATGTCTCCTTCTGAGGTGAAAAAAAAATATGCCAAACACTAATGCAAAATTCTCTGAGGCCAAGTTCAAATAAAATAAGGATTTTAGGAATAGTGCCTAATTAACAATTACTAATACCTAATTAATTATTATGACAGTAGCAAGGATAGCTTTGATCCAGCCAGAGAGCTGAACAGCTCCTTTGACAAAACCCAGAGACCATCACAGTGCTATATGAAACATGTGATTTAGATGGAGAAGTTGCTATCTGGCATAAAACAAACTTCTGAAATATAATCCTTGCTCAGCTGAAGCTGTTCAGAATTTGACATTGATGTCAGCACAATAGAAATTTTTCTTTTAATGCATATGTGACAAAGGAATCTTTTTTTCCTTTGTGTATAAACTAAACTAAACTAAACTAAAGCAGAGATTTTACCAGTTTTTACTTACAGATATATTTCATACCATTTCCATCATACTGTAGTTAACTGAAATGAATATACACATTTTCATAGAGGACAAACTAAAAAGTACACAAGTCACTGAGATTTATTTTTTGTTGTATTATTAGGACTACTTAGACTATTTTTGTTGCTGCTTCTCTAATACAAAGGTTAATATATGAAGTTATTATGCCACTGCTTGGTCTTAAAATAGTACCAATAGTTAATTTTTGATAGTGATAAAATCAAATTTAAGAATGCTGGCTGATGAAAATGCTTAATTGATAAAGAGTAATTGATCCCTTTGGACCCAACACAAAACATTTAATTTATGCATTTGAAACTGGCAAAGAATAAAAATTCTTCAAGGTAAATATAATCAAAGATTGTTGATAGAAAGTTGAGGATTTGAACAGAAGTTTCATGATAATGGTGCTGAACCAAACTTGAAGTCATGTTAGTTTCCTTTTCTGTATGAAAACCACATTTTGTAGCCTTTTATTTCTACAGAAATAGACACCACTGTGTGCTTTGTGAGAACTTGCTTTTCATATATTTTGTGGTATTGGTATTGTTAGGACTGATCAGAAAGAGATCCATCCCAGCAGTTTAATTTGTAAAGTTGATTAGAATAGTAGTAGTGACTTGTGCAAATCCACACATTTCTTGTGCTCAGTGTACCTTGGTGCTGTCCCAGGCACAGCCCTGGCTGCTGTGGTTCCCCTCCCCACCATCCCTGAGCCAGAGCTCAGCCAGGCCAGCTTCAGGCACCCAGCACACCCTCACACAGATGGGCCAGTTGGAAGCAATAAATCTCCACTCAGGAAAAAAGTATTGGAAGGAATTCAAATATTGGAGGCAATAGATCTTCTTGCACTCAAGCTGCTCTTGAGCTAATAACTATGGACAGAGCTTAGTAGATTGGAGAGCGTGGTTGGGGAAAGGCAATCTGCCTCAGGAAAAAATATGGATGAGTGAAGCATGGATGCAAGAGTGTGTGAGAGCCTCTGCATTACATTGCCCAGCACTGCCTGCTCCAGATGACACTACACAAAGCCACCTGCATCTGCACACTCGATACCCAGCCACAAAACCAACACTTGAATTTAGCTCTGCAGGGAAATCATGGGTGGTGCAGCATTCTTATGAGAATTGCTGAGTTGGGTGAAATTCAGCAACTGCAGCCAGTTTTGCAGTGCTTCCATTTTTAGATATAACACTTGCCAAGTAATCCTCAACCATAAAACTCAGGTTGTATAACAGAGATTAAGCAACATGGAAAATAAGGTAAGTACTCAGCTCACGTCTTGTCAGTATTGCAGTTGTTGGAGGTAGCAGGTTGTAGGATCAGCTATTTGGCCTCTCCCTTCTTTTAAAGTAGCAAAATATGCTGTCAAATTAGAAATGATGAATCAGCTGATTATAGCTGATCAAATAGTAAGCAAAATAAATAGTATTTTTTAATAAAACAGTGTGTTTCCAACACAGGCCTTTGTTATAAAAAGGATCCTAATCAATGAATGAGTTTCAAAGAGCAAATGCTCTCACTTACACTTTTTGCAATGAATAAATACATTTTGTTTGCAGGACCAGAATGAAATATCTCATCCCTAGAATGTAATAGAGCTTATGCAGGGGGACACTTTTAACAACTTGAGTTATTTTAATATGTATGCAAATCCCTAAATCCACTGTGCTTTCTGGCTTTATAAAAAGAGATAGACTTTACAGATATTTCAACCAATTAGTGCAGATACAGGTCAAATACATGAACCTGCAAGACAGATGTAGGAAAAATCAGGATTACATGTACTGTAAAGGCTTATCCAAGTTAATGGCTTTGTCAGAGGGAGAGCAAGTTGAAGACTGGGTTAGACATAAAACAGATCAACTCTATTAATCTAATTTAAAGGTTTTCAGAGGAAATAGGGGAACACTGATGGATTTGTTAGTAGGATACCAAATCTAAATCCCTTCCAATCCACCCCTGTTATCTTAGGCTCAGTCTTTAAAAATAATTCAGTTGACTTTAGGTAAGTTTGATCGTTTTGTCTTATCTTCAAAATATCTGTATTTTTACAAAATTCATAATGTCTGCTTCCATAAATAGACAAACTGATGATGTTCCCTGCAGGGAATATTCATTGGTCTATTGTTAAAATGGTTTTTTTTGATGAAACTATATAAATTGGCATTTCACCAGCAGCTGAGAATTCATGGGCTTGGTAAGGAAAGGAGACAAAACAACTTTGCAAAGCTGTGTAGAATGAAAAAGGAAAACATTTCTCTCCTGTAATTCCACAAAATTACCTTATAAAAAGTATTTTAGTACCCTCACCTGCTAGCCAGGAATAAGGGCAGTACAGATGCATTCTAGAAGTGAGATCCTTCCTTGGTTGCTTGGGTTTGCTGAAGGGTGAAGTACTGCTACTGCTACAATGGCTGGTTCCTTTCCAATGTGTGTTTTAATGCAGAGGCAGTGAAGGCAATCAGCCTGTGTTCCCTGCAGTTTTCAGTGGTGATTTACTGGGGTTTCCTTCAGGGTAATCCTTTCTTTTCTTCACTTGTTTCGGGGACTCATATGTGACTATCTTCAGTGTAAATAAAACAACCAGCCTCCCTTTGATGAAGACTGAAGCAAAGGTGTGTATGAGAATTCCAACAGGACAGAGGAGGAGGCTGGGAGCTCCCAGCTGGTGTTGGCCCAGACTCAGAAGCCCAAAGCCAACAATGGCTGAGCTCTGCCCCTGCCATTCCAAATCTGGAATTCAGGTCTGCCCTGAAATGCCCTCTCCAGCCAAGCCTGCAGGTAGCTGGGTTTAACTTTGGCCAGCTTGCTCACATATTAAGGTCTCATTAAACTCCAAATTATATAAGCAATGTTTCCTGGTTCCCTGTTTTAAGGAATAGTTTTCTAAGCAAAATTAATACCTCCATTTGCAAAGGATGAGGTCAACTGATATGGTACAAAAGACTGTGCTTTCAAGAGCACTTTAGTTCCATTAAGTGAGATGCAGTAATAGACTGGGAAAAGCTTATGAATGATTTTCCAGTTGCATTCCTCTCACTGTCACATTTTCTCTGCCAAATCTGTGATTCTCAGAAGAGGTCTTTACTGACAAGAATCAAGTCCCACTGCAAATGACAACTGCATTTTCTCGATTTCATTAGTGTCTCCAGCCAGCCAGCAAAACTGGCCACTTTGTAGTTTGTCATAGTCTTGGAAACTAATTTAATACTGCCCTGTGAAATGACCCCTTACTAGAATGCACTGTATAACTGGCATGGCACGTGGATTTTCCATCCCAGATATGGCAGAGATCATATAATCATAGAGGAAATAGTGAGAGTAATGTCATGTCAGTCATGGAGGAGGCTATTTTAACTCAGCCAAAAATGCATTGTGTCTCCAATAGAGAGGAGCACTTTCTCTCTCCTTAGACATAAAAGAGTCACTGGTTTAAAAAGAAATCAATTATACACACCCACTGTTCATCAGTTGTCACCTCATCACAGGGTGAAAATTAGTTTTAGCAGTTCACTCCAACTGGGTGGAGAGCAGACTGCAAGGATTTGGAAAAGCTAGGGAAAGTAAAACAGATAAAGGCATTAAAAGGCAATATATAGGGCTACAATCTCACTTCAGCTTGGGAAAGGTGCTGCTGTTTGAGGGAAGCATGTTTGCAGTGGCTGTAAATGGCAAAGTGGGACTGGAAACAGATGCTTGATTCATCCCTACATTTCCAAAGAAATCTTGAAGCTAGCTTGAAAGTTTTTAAAATGTCATTATATTTTCCTGAGTGCGGTGCTGAAATGCAACATTGATCTAAAATGTTACACAATTATATCACTGATACAAGAAGATAGCAGAGGGTTTTAGCTGGAATTCCACAAACTGACAAAAAGACAATTAGACAGTAGCATGAATATTAAGATTTGGAATATATGTGGAAATGAAGGGGGTTTCAGATTTGCTAGAGGTCGATTATTCAAATATATCATGATACTGACAGTGTCATCAATAATATATATATTACTCAATATTATTATATTATTATATACAATAGAATAATATAAAAAATCCTTATTATGTAACTTTCTGGTCAACTTTTCAATAGAATCCTGAAAACCTATGAATCAAACATCTATCTTTGCCTTGTTTTCTTTCTTTTTAATTTGTTATGATGGAGGCAGAGAGGAAATATTCCATGCCTACTACCCATTGTCCTGCTGGAAAGGAAAAGCCTCGTGTCAGTCACTGTGCTGTGCACATATATGTATATACAGGAAGCTGTATATATCTAAGGTCCTGCAAAATTAATTCTGTATTGTTCCCAAATAAATCCTAGACTAAAATACCAATTACCCTTTCAGATGTTGTGGAATTGCTGTGGGTTTTTAGTCTACAAAGGACAACTGATGAAGTTATTCAAGGGGAGAACTGCTGCCCTTCTCCAGTCACTGCTATTGTGTGGATATTCCAACAGGTGTTACCTTGTTGTAAAGATGTGCATTTTATGAAATGAGCATTTCACACAGGATGTGTTGTGCTTTCTAAAAGGACAAAGTGGTCTCAGTAAAATGCCAGTCATCATTTCTATGAAAGCTTTGTTGATACACGTGTGTGAGTGCTCACTTACTACTGAAGGAGAGAAAGATTGTAAATGGAATCAAATCTCAAAATGTTCAAAATTATAAGAAGCAGACATGTAAACCTGTCCTAATGATATAGTTTGTACTAGAAAAGAGAATGAGGTAGGTAATAATAGCAATTTCCTCTCCACTTGAAAAATGAGAAGATCTTAATGATCATGAAATAAATGCTAAGTGATGAGGCCAAGATTATAAGTATCTTGATAGATTAATAATAGAAACTTAAAACCACTTTAGAATGTTTACTTTTAATGTAGACAGCAGCAAGGCAATAATAGGAACTACTTAACAATTCTTTCCTATGAGCATATAAAGAAGTATTGATCTCTGTCCAGGTATTATCTGCGATTTTGCATTAGCTTGTCTGAGCCTATGTTTCATTACAGCAAATTTAACCCCAGGGCACCGGGGTATTGGGAACTACTGATATTTAACAGGTGAAGGCAGGGGGAAAAAGGAAAGCACAATAAATTTTCTGAGAGCTTTGAGAAGCAGAAAATTCTGACTGTAGACTACAGAGCAAAAATATAATTGGGAAAAAAATTGGGAAATTGTTCAACATATTCTCCTATTGTATTCAAATACAGTTCCAGGGCTGATGGCATTGGATAGTCTGATTGTCACTGAAAGCAGCAAACCCACACCTCAAACCACCCGAGCGCTTTGAGCGCCGCCGCTCCTGCAATTCCCGATTTCCAGCGATGCCTGAGGCTTCAGCCGAGCTTCTTTAACTCTGGGAGCAGAGGGCGAGTCAGGCCTCCCTTTGCTGAGAGATGAGCTCCGTTCAGTCGGGATTAGAGCAGAGCTGCCCCCACACCCGCTTTGTGCTGTGCTGCCCCTGCCCTGCGGGACAGCCGGGAGCAGCCACCGGGAACAGGGAACAGCAGCAAGCCCTGGCACGGGCTGAACTGGCACTCTGCTGCCACACCTGCCTGGAATTCCCTAAGGCAGAGACTCCAATGGTTGGATAATGGGACAGTTCACACTCACAGGAACCAGGAATCCAGCCTGTGTGAAACCTGACTAAGAAAAAAATCACCTTGATGGCTCCACAGAAAGGAATGTGGAATTATTCTATGCAGGAATAAAGGAGACTGTTGGACAGGACCCTTGAGACTATCTGAGAAGTGTTAGGAATATCTACCTGATGAATTTCTGGAGAGAGCTGCTTTACCACTGAATTAGGTCTCTCTTGCACTTCTAACTAGAAGCAGATGCTGAGGAAGACAACACAGGGGAGGCATAAAGAGAGCTGGAGTGAGACTTGCCAAGGGTTCATAAAGGTTGAGATCATTTATATAAAAACAACATTTTTTGACACACCCATGAAGTGTTCAAAATCTTTGTATTTGTCCAGGTCTGATCATCTCCTCTGTTGTTGCAGCAAGAGAGCTGAGAATGTGCAGAACACACACACCAGAGATTTATGTGAGCAGGAGGATCACTGAAAGCAAGACATTTAGGGTTTGGGTTTTTTTTTTTTTTGGTTTTGCTAGAACCTCAAATGGGCTCAGTAAAATATTACATTTTATCACAGGTATTTCATATGGCCATAGATCAAAGAGAATCTTACAAACAATATGGGGGAATGGGTATTTTCTTCTTTTTGCTATTTTTTCCAAAGAAATATAAACTCAGACACTGATTAAGGCCTACACATCCTTACCTTTTTCCAGGGAAATCCCCTTCTGACATTGGTAGCTATTACCTTTCAAGTCTCAAAACTCAAACATTATTATGTGTGCTGTGCTTTAAAAACTTCTTAAAACCAAGTACACATATCTGAGCCTTTAAAAAAAGGTTATTCTAAAAGTATAAATATAATAATGATTGCTAAACTACACTGAATTTTTCATGGCATTTGCCATACCTTGTGCAGTTTAGTTAACCTTTCCTTTATTCAGAGAAAATCTTTTGTTTGGACTTAGCATCATTTAACTAGCTTTTACTAATAATTCTGTACTACAAACCTTTTTACTTTTTCTTAATCCACAGAGAATGCAAAAGTAAATGCTATCAGAGTCAGAATATGTGGTAAGTAGTCTATGAAAAACCTAAAAAATATGCTGTTTACTCCTTTCAGACTTTCTTCCTTTACTTCTGGGTTGGTGAGCAGAATTTTTTGCCCTCCCCAATCCATAATAATTCATCTGAGGACTAAATCTTCTTATGGACACCCAGTAAGGCAGGGTGGTGTTCACTTTTCAGCTGCTCTTTGCTCCTTAAATTTGCTCACTGACAATTTGGTAGGTTTTTTTCTTTTCTCAAAGCTTTAATAAATTATCAAATTAGTTTCAGCAAGAGTGAGAATGTGGTGTGCACCAGATATTTCTGAGACATCTTTACCACAATCCCCTTTCACAGTTAGGTGTCCTTCAAGACTGGACAGAACCTCAGCAGTGTTCTGGAACTGTGAGGAGTTTCCCTGTAAGCCCAGCTTCAGTCACTCAGCTTCCCAGAGCTAATGCTTTGAGTTCTTCATCACATTTATGAAAATTTAGGAGAAGAGTGAGTAGAACAGCTTTTTTCAGCACACTTTCACATGAGTAGCTGGCACTCAAATAGGAATTTACTGTAACTTCAGAGTGCAGTGATCTGAGTTCTTTACACAGTGCTCAGATATAAAGAAAAATATCTGGAAGAGAAGAAATATTCATTCCAAGGCTTCATTATAAATATTGAGCAAATATGGGAAAAGATAAAGAATTGATTTAAGAGGTGAAATTAACTTTTTTTTTTTTTCTCATACAACAGCCTTAAAGCTGTCAAAATATCACTGAGGCCTTGAATTTGTGTTCTTGGCTTAGTGCACTCCCTTTTAGGAAGAAGGTTTTTCTCTCTTGCCTGCACTCTGCTGTCTCCTGGAGCTCAGGAACATCTGCTTATCTCCCCAAGGCTGACTCAGCAGTGTCTTCATGCACTGGAATTCCAGCACAGAAAGCACACAGGTCAGCAGAGTTTCACTCTGAAATGCTAACTGAGGAATGACAAGCACACTTCCATGGCATAGGCAGCCAGCAGTGTATGGATATGTGCATGAGCCTCTTGCAGCCTCCCAGGGCTTAACCCAGGGCTCCCATTGCTCAAGAGAGTCCTGACCTGGAGTCTAAGGACAGCTCAGGGGCCTGGGGATTTGTGGGCTGCCTTTTGAAATGGTGTCTGAAGAACAATCTCTTCATGACCAGACTCTGGTCCTTCCATGGAGCTGGAATTCATGGTGTGATATCATCTGGCCCTTGCTCACCCCACGGACAGGTGAGAATCACAGGCACAGGTTTGTCCTGAGTGACCTGACTGACAGGCACAGCTTGTGGCACTGTAGCTACACCACTGCCCAGGTCTGAGCTGGTATTCTGCACTGTTTTGGTGCATCTGCTGAGGCTGGCACAGGCTGCTGCACTGGGCTCTAATTAGCTTCAATGAGAAGCTAATTTGATGATAATTATCAAAGCATTGTCTTCTCAACTCTAGGAGAAAGACACACTCATGGCTTCCAGAGAACTTCCAGATCTGATCATTCCCTACCTACCTGGGGGCCTCACTTTAACAGTGTACCAGGAAATGAACAAAGCAGTCAATAGTGCATTCAGCTCTTTAGAAATGCCCAGTCTGCCTTCAGGAGAGTCCATATGATTGAATTTCCAAAGCTGTAACCTCTACTCCCTCTAAGTGCCTCAAGGTGAAGGTGGTATTTCAATCTTACTGGGAATATGCCCTTTTCCCTGGGGCCTTATGTGTACACCAAAATTTGTGGGTGCAGAACCAGAACTGAAAACCAAACCCCAACAAGACGATTCTCAGATCCCAAACAATTTGCAGAGCCACAGACTGGATACAATCCCAAGTTACTCCCAAGTCTCTGGTGACCCTGCTGCAGGCTGAGGTTGATGGAGATCTCCTGAGAGGTCTCTCCCACCTGAATTATTCTTTTGAGTCTAAATAGGTTTGCTATAGGATCCCCAAGAAATGGTAAAAATTTACTTGTCAGAACAGTTTCAGATTTACTTTTCAGAGTAAAGTTGCACTTCAAAGAGGTGCTGTCCTCTCCCTGAGTACAATTTCCCCATATCAGCAGATCACTGGGCAACTGAAATAATCATCTTCTACTTTCAATTAAATCCTAATCTCTTCAATACTCTTCTCTGGAATGCAACTCAGACACAAACTGAAATGAAAACAAAATATGGGGAAATACCATACAGAAGAGCAATATACTGAGCCTCCCAATCCTTCCCCCTCCTTCTCCAGAGTGCTGTTAAAAGATCAAGGCATAGAACCACTACAAAATAAACAAGCACTACAGATTTTGCAGTAGGTGGGACCATCTGGACCCAGATAATGTCACCCTAAACAATCTGCCATCCAGTTGCAGCTGGGAAGGAGATAGAAGTCTTTTGTGACTCAGAGCTAAAAGGCTGAGATGACAATGTGGCTTGACTCCCTGATCCCAGCACAGAAAATATTTCTTATTTATTATTTTATTATTCCAGATAATGCCAGTGGAGATGGCCAAGCACCTTCCCCTCTGCTCACATTGTGTGAATTGTGCCATGTCCCTGAAAATGCCAGCTGAACTGATAGTTGTGTGCTGCTTTCTCTGCTGTGTCTGCAGACCAAGCAACCCCAGCCCAGCTTTTCCTTGGCTTTCACACAGACCCCTGGAGTGATCACCATGCAGTGTTCTGTGCTAGTGAAAAACAGACAGGACCTGGATGGAGCTGCTTGTGCCCTGTGAAAATCCCTCCCTGCTTCTGGCAGAGCTGAACACACAACCTGAACAAGCCTGAGCTGTAAATGTGAAGCAGAGCAGCAGAGCTCCCAGCACCCAGCCACAGGCATGATCCAGTCCCATACAGCTGGTGGCATCTTCTGACTTTCCATTCTTAAAATGCTCTTTTAAAGTGCAGCAGTCAGAGGGGCTTCTTTGAAGGGCAGATAAAGTCTCTGCTGAAACATTTAAGCAGGAAGGCACAGGAGGATTACCAGGAGAGAGGCTTGCTCACACCCTGGAGTTTTAACAGCAATTTTGAAAATGTACTGAGCAACATTAGGAAATAATACTTAACTTTCTGTGCAAGAACTGTCTTGTTGGTGTCATTAAGTTTTACCACACATAAATTATTACCAATTAGGGACTAAAGCTGCTCCAAACCCCCCAGAATCCTGACTGACTAGTGGGAAGGCAGGCAATTCATTTACAGCAACAATAGAAATACTGTAGGATTTATGTGGTACCTTGCTGCACTAGTCTTTCAATTGTGTGATTCATAGTCAGAATTAGAAATCATTAAAGAACACTGAAAGACAGAGAACAATGCCAGATATTCATCTGCTGTCAACTGATGTCAGTGCATTGTGCTTCCTGCTATGAGGCAGTGCTACATGAAGACAGGAATGTTTGCAGCAGACCCACAAAATCAATGTATTATGTGAACCTGGACTGTTTCAGGTTGCAGGTCATTTGTTTCTCAGAGTCTGTGTGGGTGTTTTTGGGCACAAATTAGAGATTCCAAGGCTTACTGGTATAAAGTATTCTGAAGGGAATGGGGAAGCATGAATGCCCTTGCAAGATCTTCCTGGTTGCTGCTTAGATTATACTGTTTTGTTAAAAAATACTTAGGCCATAATGGGGAAAACAATTCCAAAAGTATTATAATAAAAATATAATACTTTTACCCTGAGAGAAATGGTGATATTAGGTGAAGACAGGAGGTAAAAACAGCAGGTGTCAAATCTGTTGCAAACACAAAAGATAAAACAGTAAATGAAAGAATTGAAATAAGGGCTTCATTATATTCAGATTGCAAGAGGAAAATTTTCCTTTTCTCATACAGTCTCAAGAAAAAGGCCAGTTTAATAATCTTCCCACCTAATCACCAAAGCACATTTCACTGCTTCTACCTTCTCCTTTTACTTTTTCCAGCCCAATGGTTGTTGAAAACCATTGTTTGTACCAAATTACCCACCTGGTCATCTGCTGTAGGACACTGATCCAGCCAGTAAGTTTTGATCACATTCACTGTTAGAGAGTTACAGATGCCTCTGTGCCTTGGCTGCTGCTCTCCATTTGTGTGCTGGCACACGGAGGGTGCAAAGAGGAAAAAGCCAAGTGACACTTTGAAATAAAACAGGGAGATCACAGCACAGCTGTGTGCATGTCCTGTCTCCTCTATACTGCCCACTTCCCCTTTGCATTCATTTATACTGACCTGCATTCTTATTTCAAGATGATAAATATATAATTGGGCAAGCTTTGGTTTTAACCACAACTTGTTATTTTACAATGTCCCCTGCAATTATAAACTCATTAATATTTTAACTTTAACAATACACTGATTTATTTTTAATAAATAAAAGTTAAGGAGAAAAATACTGTTTCTTCTTAGACTAGTTAGAACTTGCACTGTGTGTCCCTGCAAGGATGTTCCCTCTGTTTCACTGCACATATCACAGCCAGAAGATGCAGTTACTTTATTTTCAGTTCTCCAGTTCCCCAGGTCCCTCTGGCAGGTGCACTAATTCCAGGGTTACTGGAGATCTTTTCCCTTGACTTATTTTCCCTGAGAATACTGATGGTTTCAGAAGGAGGAGGAGACAGACTGCTCAAGATCCTGCAGCAATTCAGTGGGAATGGTGCTAGAGAAGCAGGAGAACACGTTTATGTCCTTATCTGCAATCAAAGACACACAATATTGTGTATCTATTTTATAAATTGGTTATCAGGTTAGAGAGGGGCTGTAATCCTTGAATCTTCTTGCAGTGCTATCTTCTTTTTGAGGTTCCAAAGAGGCAGTCTGTAATCAAGACTGCTTAAGGTTTAATGGCTGAATGTTTGAGTCCAGGGATAAAAATATATGTTGTTAGTACATGTATCTATGTAAGTATAAAATTTCAGTTTTCCTGGTGGGAATCAATCTCAGCTGGCAGCAGAGCATCAACTGGACAGACTTTTGCCTGAAAGTTTTAGGAACTCTTAAGTGACTAAGGGTCTTGAAAGATCTATGTGTTAAGAAAGGCTCATTATTAACTTACTTGATTGTTTAAGCTCCTAAGTATGTTAGGAAAATATTTTTGTGCTTAATTTGAACCTTTCTTCAGTTGTTGTCTGCAGCTCTTGCTGGCAAGGGCTAGTCCAGACCATAATGGTTATTCCTTCTTCCCACACAGATATTCCTTCTTATTAATTAACCTTATATTAAAGGATAACTACCAAGTGGACTTGTAGTTTAACCATCTATTGTTTGGTTTCTGCTCCTGTCACACAAACACTTACTTGTTGCATTCTGATGCATTTCTCAGAAACACCATAACATTTTTATTTGAAACTTGGAAGGCCAAATTTTTTCACTTTGAATTTGGAGCACCAGGAAGGATGAGTATCTAAATACCTGACAGGACCACAGCAAGCACTAATAAATAAGGAAGCTGCACTATCTTACTGCCCCATCTCTGAGATGCTGATGCAGTCAAACCCACAGTGTTTGTGCAAGATCAAGGTCCAAGACATGAAACATGGTCTGTGCAATACCTGAAAACTTCCTCCTGCACATCCAAGCTTGCCTATTTGTTGTCCTTCCACTGTTGTTCCTCAGACACAATTCACCTCTAAGCAAAAATCAAGAATGTTGCATAATATATATAAAAATAATTGATAAAAAGAATTTATATAAACAATCCTTTTATTTCTCTAAAAATAAAATATAATTAAAAATGGAAATACATGGGTTGTTGTGCTATTGTTTGGTGAGGAGTTTCTTCAATTCTTCTTGAAGTCAAGTGCAAGAAACATCATACAACTGTTTCCAGTCCTTCAGGGGTTGGATTTAATCCAAACTTATGCAAGATGCAGAGCATCAACTTAGCCAAAACACTGCCTATATTTGTCTTTTTTTGCTAAAATGAGGCCACCTAGAAGATTAAAAGCTTCCTTCTTTTTTTTTCCTGCCTTAAAAAACATAATTACACCCTAATTTAAAACTCTAATTGAGTGCACTTGTATTGGTGAGATGTTCTTTTTCCCTTTAGGGACAATATTCCTATTAGTCACACAAGCTGTCTAATCATTTCATGGTCTGTCCATTTCCCCACCCTACACCTCCATTATAAATGAGAAAATTAAAGCATCTCTTCTCTTTCTTTTTTTTTTTTTTTAAGAGTATCTCAATTATATCTCCATAAATTCAGCAACTGAACATTTCAGCTGAAATAGCAAGCCACATCTTTAGCCAGTGTGAGTTATCATTACTGACTTCAATGAACAAAAGATGATTTGCATCAGCTGAGACTCTTGCCCTTGAAGACACATTCACTGAAAAACTCTAAAAGTAAATTATTTTTTCAAGCTCGAGAATTTGTGTCCTGGTGTTATGGGTTGATGATCTTAGTCATTATAAAACAAAAGACATTTTAGCATCTAAGATTTAACTTTTATTATTTTCCATGCTATGCCTTCAGGCCTTAATGGATAAACATTATCTTTGTTTTAGGTTTAAAACTTTTAAGGAGAAAAAACTTCATTACCTATAGTGTATGGAATATTTGGAGTTCAACCACTAATCTGTGGCTTGCAGTGAATTTGGATGGAAGGAATGCAAGGCTCTGAAGTGTCACCTTTCTCATGCTTGTCTCTATTGGCTACAAGAGTTCTAGGACTTCTCAGTGAAAAATCATCATTTGCTTAGATAAAAGGCAATGGGGTGAATCTTTAAAGTTTTGGAAATCTGTGTCTTTCTTTTGCAAAATTTTATGTATACATACTTCAAGTAAAAACTACTAATGAAACATTTACTAAAATTCATTATGGATAAACATTCATTTCTCAGTATTTTCTGCACTGGATTAATTTTTAAAAAGGCACAGATCATTGTTACTTCTATTAATCCTGCTTTCATTGGTTTTTAGATATAGAAACAAAAGATAAACAGAAATACACTTCACTGTAGAGGACCATATTATATTGGTAAACACATTGATAACTCAGGTAACATCAGACTTCTTCCTCAGTTTTCCATAGCTGAGAATCTAGTTCAGGAAATGTTACTTTTGCAGTACCAGTAATTAGTATCCACCTTTCTGCTCTGTCAGATTTGGAAATATTTGGTCTTATCTTAAACAAACACATCTGATGGTGAATCTGAAAAAATGGCTTATTTCAGACCCTGAACTTCCCTTCCTCACATACATGCACTCTGAGGACGTTTAATACAATTAAGGAAAAACTCCAAGGCTGCAAAAAAAGCTCCAAATGAATATTATTTTAGAACTCTAGCCCAAGGCTGCAGGATTTAATTGAATTTGTTGAATTTCAGCTAAGTAGGCAACTACCTTTCTGACCTGAGGGAGGCCTGTATGTATTAATAACAGCACTGTTATTAAGAAAAGCACTAACAAAGCATTGGAGACACCACAGAAACTTTTATATCTGTAGATGAAAAACCAGCTCTGATTGATGTGCCTTCTGATGGGTCATTTTCAGCTCACTGTTGTGACCCCACTGACCCTCACAGCTCTGCTGCAATAAATTAATTGTCACAGTGTGTAATTGCTCTGTGCCAATCGTCACCATACCCACAGTAAAGGGGCTGTTTGTCATCTGACTGTGCTTAATTAACAATACAAAACCCTAACTCTGCATCCAGCTCTGATTGCCTGGGTTCATCAGGAATGATTTGCTTTTCAGTTATTATGATGCTGTGCTAGTGACTGGCTGGCTCTCACATTGGAAGAACTGGCTAAAGCACATGGGCTGGTTGTGGTCTGCCCCATGAACCAACTTAGCAGAATGGTTTGTAATTAAAAATGTTGAAATGCCACCAATTAAATAGCATTTGGGCATCCAATGGTTCCATAAAAGCCATTCAGAGGAACAGTTTAATTTTCATGTGTGAACACGCTCCTCTCACAATTCCCTTGAAATCCACAGGAAGTACTTTTTAGATTAAGTTTGATAGAGGATGAAATACCAGCTGAGCTTGTCTGAGAAGCATCACTGGCTAGGGAATTTATAGAGAAAAGATGACACATCCTAATACTCTGGAATATTGTATTTTTTTCCTCCAGTTATCCACAGAAAATACAGTTAACTGCTATAACCAGTAAGAGCACAAAAGATGAAGTTTGGGTCTCCTTTTAAATATATCTTGAAGACTTGCAAGTCATCTCTCCCTATCAGTCCCCCTGCTCTTTCCAAAGAAACTACAGTGTAAATGTGGGGCCTTGAAAAACTACTGCGAAAAAAAACCCACCCAAGAAACACCCCCCCCCCCCCCAAAATTCTGAATTGATAATAAAAGTGAACAAGAAAGAAGAGGGGGAAAGCAGACACTTGTCTGCTCATATCTCAAGCACATGAAACTGGCTCACTCAGTGCTGGACTCTCAGCTGCATGGAAGCCACATCTGTCTCTGCAGGTTTTTGAGAGCTCCAGATGAGCAAACCACACAGCTAAAAGTGAGAGCCATTGCACCAGCACCCACAGTGCACACATCAGTGCTTCTCTACTGCAGTGGTTCTACTGAAAATCAGAACCCTTAATAATGACCATATATGTCTTCCCAGGCACATTTATTATCAAGAAAAAGATGATGCTTTCCAATATCTCCTTGGATACAACAATGAAAACTTGGCTTGGCTTCCATGTGTAGGAATGTGTAAGTGGGAATAATTTGGAAACATAAGAAGCAGCTTCAAGAGGGATTTTGACAGTGCCTGTTCCTATGTTGTTCCTGTGACATTAGCAGCCCTTTAAAATTACCACTGATAAAATTACCACCATTTTCACGTTCAAGCTCTTGGCAAAGGTGGCAGTTCTGTCATTTTTTCAGACTGAACTGGAATTCTTAATGCAGATAAAGTTCCTGTAAGCCTGATAGTGGCAGTGGCAGAGCATGGAGGGCACTGCTCCTCCCTGTGCCAGCTTCAACAGGCACCTCACAAATCACTGGTGCTGGGATGTGCTTTTCTGGCATCACCTCTCTTCTCACTTAGGCAGCTCCCAGATGGATTCAATGCACCTGGTTAACATCCATTTATCACTGTTGTGATGGTACAGAAACACACTCTCTAGTTTGGCACTGGCATCCTTCCTCAGAACACAATGTTTGTTAAAGCCTTAAAATCTATCAAAGGACCTAAGCTGTTATAGATTTGCCACAGAATGCAGTTAAATGTATTTCTTCTGCAAAGCAGACAATGATTTTATAGAGCAGAATACAACATTTCATTCATTTAACATAGACAAGATTTCACAGGCAGAGATCATACAACTGAGATCCTAAAGGTTTGTGCTGTATGTGCCAAGCTGCATTCCTGCATATCCAAAACATGACACAGCTTTAGGTTCTGTGCTTTATAACATCAGAATACTGTAACAGCAATGAAAAATAGGAGAACTGTGGCATTGTCTTCATCATGCAACTTCTGCATGTAGAAATTGAACCAAAGAATAAGGTATTAAACTGTCAAGCTTGTCAGGCAGATACAAATTTCCACCCCACAGGTGTGACATTCAGTGGAAGGACTTTGCTAAAATCAGGGCATTCAACTGATGGGCAAAAGGAATGGCTCTGGAAAACTGGGAAAGAGGGTGGCTTCTGTCACAATTCCCTCCAAAATAAGTTTGCTTATCCTGCAAAGGGCAGCTGCTGTTTTGAACAACATCACTGGTGCCAAGTAGGAAAGACAATTCTGTAATTTTTGTGTAGTTTTGGTGGCTGTTTATTATTATTATTATTATTATTATTATTATTAAGGATCCAGTAAATCTTTTTAGATAATTATCAGTGAGGCTAATATTTAATATTTTATAGCAACAGTGCCCAGTCTCTAATTTCATTCCTTTGGCTGTTCCTTATGATGTCCAGCTAAATCCCTCTGTGGCTTTACTGTCACTCTGCTGGGACACGAGAGGGGTGCAAGCACCACACACTGTGACACAAACTGTACCTTGCAGAGGGATTTGAGCCAGAATGATTCACAGATTTGTTTAAGGTGCTTTGGAGATTCAAAGCACTTTCATCATTCATCTCCTATCTTATAACAAATAAACAAACATTTAATCACAAAGGCAGGGTTTGGGTATCAATCGTCCAAGTACTTGTGAATTGTTCTTTGCCTTATTTAGCCAGCCCTCTCTGCATGAAGTTTCTTTACAGATGTTGCTTCTCTAAAAATTAAGGACTAGCAGTTAGTCTCAACTATTCAGGTTTTCATTAGCTTTAGAGTTTTGACTGATGCTTGCATATTTGTGTACAGCACTCTTCCCTGCATCTGCACAGAAATATTTCCTGTGATTCATCAGTGTGCAGCAATCTGCCTCCTTGGATAATTGAAATTACTAACTCAGTGTTTCTGACTCAGTTGATAAGCTATTTTTGTTTTGTTTATTGATATTTTCATATCTTTTGAAATAAAAACATGCTAATACAGTTATTATCTTTTTTTTTTTTTTTTTTTTTTTTTTTTTTAGATAATTGGTAGCTTGTTGTGATATTTTTTCTTAATTTGTTTGCAGGAGCAATATTTCCTGCAAAGATCCAATTCAGCAGTTGTTTGATTTCTTCCCTTGATCTCAGGCTAGTCTGCAACACTGCCAAAACAGCATGACTGGGACTACTAATTCAAAATTTTCCTTTTCCTGTATCAACCCAACCAGGCAATCTAGGTTCTGTAGAACAGCCACATTCCTGAGCTGCTTGATACACTAATGTATTTTCATTTGGTTCATACTCATGCAAAACACTGAGCCCACATGCAAGGCCACCTAGTCAAAAACTCTATGAATTTAAATAAGGCTAGAGAATAATGTTTCTGAGAAGCAGGGTTTAATAACTGCTCTTTCTGTGAGCAAGTATTTTTTAAGCAAAGACACTTTCTGTTGTAAAAATACTTCTACTTTTTGTAGGAGCTTTGAAATAAATTCTGAAGTTTGGATTAGTTGTTAATAACTCTTCAGTTTAGAGAGATTTTGACAAAGGTGGCAGTAGTCAAAATTTGGTCCTGATTTCTTTCATCATGAAAAAATAACTGGCTTGATACAGCAAATCATTAATTTATCTCTTTTACCTCTCCTTCTTGTGATATCAAGAAATTCCAATTTTTATTTTACTTGTGTTAAAGAAAATGAAAAGCAATAGTGCAAAATCATCATCAGCTTTCAATCTGTTAGTGAGAAACAGTCTTGTTATTATCAATATTTCAAATAAAATTTTCCATTTTGCTGGTTAAGAAGTAACAAAATAACAACAGAATAAACCCAGGTATAACAGTGCTCTTTCTAGAATGACTCCAAACAATCTTCCAATCTCCATTTATGTATCAATATCTCAGGGATGAAGTACACAATATACAGACTTTTTTCTCCTGTAAGAGTGGACTTTGCTGCATTATTCTAAAGGAGTTCCATGAAAAACTACAATAGAGTAATAAAACTACCATTAAGCATTGACAGCCCTGAGACATCTGAATATCTTTACAGATTATCAATATGCAATGTGACTGAGGGTCAAAGCAGCCCAGGATGGGAAAATTGCACCCAGCAGAGGAAAAGAGATTGTTTAGACATCAAACAAACATATCAGATTTATCACATCTAAATCCCCTAGTGAGAAATAAGACAATGTCTTCTGTAAATGCAACCAGAGCATAAAATTGCTTGTTTGGGTTTTACTCTTGTGGTTTTAAGCATGTTATCTCTGGTCTATATCAAATTAAAACACAGAATAAGAAAATTTGCATTGAAAAACCATATAAATACATATTCTTGGTCTATAAGACCAAGCTCTCTTCCTTTATGTATATATTTGGCCATTTATCATAACTTTCTTCAGACCTAAACTAGTACCATTAATTAATTAATTAAGCCAAGTTTGAATATCATCTTACTAGGTTTGAATATGATAAATAAAATTTATAAAATAAATTCTTAGAAAGTTTTTAATGTTATTTATATTGGAACTATATATACCTTGTTTGTTTTCATTTGAGTTTGGGGCTGGGCTTCTAGAGCTACCTGGATACTAACTGGGCACATAAATCTCACCGGATCACACTGAACCCAAACATTGCACATGGTTGCTGCTTTCTGTTTGCTGTGCTTCCTCTTCTTGTCTGGACAGAGCTGGATCTGTTAATAGTTTTCCAATGACTGCAGTTCCTAATACTAGGCAGGCTGCTTGTTTGAAAATATAAACCACCAAAACTGAGTACATTTCCTCATTTCATGAACAATCTAGAATAATTCACATTTTTGTTTTTACATGAGATTTCACAGTGCCCTGATTCAGTGATGCTTCCATATTCTTGCAGTTTCCTCTTTTAACTCAAGCATCAGTTACAAGTGTCAACAAAAAAAAATCTAAAAAAAACAATCCCAGAAGTATAAAAAAAAAAAAATTCTGTGACTCTCCCTATATCCTTGCTCTGACAGCCTCATCAAAACCTGCTGAAGTAAACATGGAGCTTCCTTTTAGCCACACCCATCCTTCTGCCCAAGGAGAATG
Organism: Erithacus rubecula; assembly: GCF_903797595.1. Classification (NCBI taxonomy): domain Eukaryota; kingdom Metazoa; phylum Chordata; class Aves; order Passeriformes; family Muscicapidae; genus Erithacus; species Erithacus rubecula. The sequence continues at coordinate 17,297,500 of NC_136663.1, forward strand.
GGCTCTGGATAATCCCCAAGATTACATTTTGGATCACAGTGTGATTATTTTCAACTGGCAGAGTCCTTCCCAGTCATTATTGCCATCAAGTTGCTACTCAGCTGAAACCTCTGCTTCAGCTTTTAAACACTGATGCAAACTGATGCAAGTCTATTAAAGTTAATGTGCAAATTTAAACCTGCTTAGAATTTATTTTTGGGAGCACTGTGAGGAAGAACACTATCATGACTGAAGTCCAAAGTATGGTAATGGAAAGAGTCTGAGTGTTTTATATTTTTATAAATAACTCAAGTTAGAATTGTGTTGCCTTATACAACTGTGTGTGGAGTAGTGGTGTTGTTTTCTTTGATTTTTTTTTTTTGCTTTTTAGTCATAGCTAGTAATTACAAACAAAAATACTACATGCCTGAGACATATTTAAAATTGGTATTGTTTGTCTTAGGTCTGGGTTCTAGTCATGTGCCTTTGGAATTTACAAATCAAATCTTTACCTTAATCAGATGAGAGCATGCAATAGACTAATGCCATATAATTAACTGTGATGTTTAGAAATCAGAAATGAAACTCAAAGGTATGAAATTGGGGTGTGAGACACAAATGATTTAAATGTATGTATATTTCTTTTAGAATAGTGTTTTACATGCCTTGGCTGTGACTCCTGAAGCCACAGGCTGTCCTATCAGGACCAAGGGACAACTCCCACCCAACAGAGAGCACAAATCACCCCTGCTCTACTTGCACAGGATTTAACCTTTTGTACCACAAAATAAACTCTGGAAACAGTAAAACCTCAATTCCATTACTATCCTATTTACTTATGGGAGGGTTCAAAGAGACTCTCTGTCCTTCTGAAGTTCTTGAGGCTTCAGCTGGATATTTTCTTTACGGAGTAAGAGAAATTGTTTATAGAACAGATACATTAGTATTCCCTACAACTGTTTCTTTGAGTTCTATTTGTTTTTCTGTTGCTACTGTAGAGATATCACTCATATACAAACTACTGTCAAAATATTTTCCTCCAGATATAGCAATGATGAGGAGAGTGAGTGGTTTGGGAAGGCAGAGGAGAGCTGCTGCCTTGCTTGGCTACATCTGCATTTGTAAACTCCTGCACACTGTGAAGCTCTTTAGGCAGCTGAATGGATCAGTGAACTGAGAGAGATCTGGGTAGGAGTAAAGCAAAAAACACAGAGAAGCAAGAAATTCACATCTAAATGGAGATGGTGTGATAGCAGCATAATGAATGCAGCCATCTAATGGAGGTTTTATAGCAAGGGAAAAGCTGTTTGTATGAGTGAGAAGATAATTCTGACAGAAAAAAAAAAGGGGGGGGAAATTCATGGTGAATGCATATATCCTTTTTGTATTCAGTTACTCTAATGGATCCTAAACCAGATATTAATCTCCTTCAGGGTCATGTGCAATTCTTGTGTCAGTGTGTGTGTGTACACACATATGTGTGTTTGTGCATACACACACTTCTGAAAATAAATATACTGGGTTAGAAAGTCACAGTTTCTTTCCTTTATTGGTTCATGCTGGCAGATACTTGGTGTTTAAAGGTCAAGTTGCTGGAAGATATAATGCTAACAACAGTAGCAGAAACTGCTGAGATAGCAGAAGTCAGTAAAATATTTCTCTAAATGCTTCTATTTGTTGCCCTGTCTGATACACAAAAGGCTGAAGAAGATGTCAGGAGGAGGAGTGTCCCAGGCTGTGCAGGGATGGGTGTTTGTGGCTCTGTCCATGGGTGCAAGGGCCACAGGGACAGGCAGCAGAGCAAAGCCCACAGCCTGGCAAGGGGGCAGCTCTAGCCTTGCACACCTGCTCCTCATGCACAGGAACTCTTTTACAGCATCTCTTCACAGATTTGGGATGCATTTTCTTTCCCCCAGCACAATATCTGCTTCTGTCTGGCTCACAGCAGGTGCCTCTAAACCCAGCCTAGGAGTGCTAAAAATTCACAGAATCACAGAGTGGTTTGGGTTGGAAGGGACCTCAAAGATCATCCAGTTCCAATCCCCAGCCATGGGCAGGGACCATTCAGAGCCCATCCAGCCTGGCCTTGGACACTGCCAGGGATTTAAATCACAACTATTTAAATAGGGCACCAAAGTTGACATATTCTCCTATTTTAGACAATTCTTTTCTGGAAAAAATACAAAAACCTCACAACCAACCCTACATGAAAGTCTATTTCTTTTGTCAATTATCCTGACTTTCCTTAAGATTTTTTCTTCCTTCCTTTCATAGCATGACATTATTTAGATAATTAACCTGGAAAAAAAGTCATTGTTCAGAGCATAAGACTCGTAGGCTGAGCCTTTCTGGAACTAGCATTCAAGCCTTATTTCACAGCCATCAGTCACAAAATAAATGTTTCAGAACTTTCTAGAATTGGTGTAGGAATATATAAATATCCACATAAATACAAAATTATTGTTTTAATATAACTTATAAAAGAATAGTCCTGATTGTTATAGAAATGTTAAGACTAAAAATATACCCAGGTTTGAAAAATAAGAGATAGTAATCTCTTTCAGATTTTCTATTTTTAAAATTACTTAGCATCTCCAGGTTTAGACTTAGGAAAATCAATATGTTGCTATAAATAAAACTGTGATTTTCTTCTCTTTCTTCTTCTACACTATGACAAATATTGGTAGCACTGCACATTGTCAGTAACAGCTCTGAAACCCATGATCTTTATAATCCTCTTTCTGACCTTTAAATGAATGAAGGATTCATGATACTTCCTAGAAAATCTGGCTTAGGTATCAGATAAGTTCATAAATATTACAATGCAGTAACAGGTCAGATAGTGAATTACAGGGAAAAAAGCATTCTGAAACTATGTTGGACTTCCTGGAGCTCAACAGAATCGTTTCCTTTTGCAGAAGCCACTGAACTTTTCTTTTTGGCTTGTCCAATTTCCTTTGCTCATAGCCTCCTTTGAAAAGACTTTCCAGCTTTTTAAAAATACTGTGAAAAAATGGCTCTATTTGAGATATTTTAAAGTGAACATAGAGGACATATCAAGAAAAAAGAAGAAAATAATTTAGCTAGTAGTAATTTTAAATGTATCTGAAAGGACCAAATAAGATATTTGATATGAACCTGAATGATTTCAGCAAAGTTTCCTGAAACAATGAAGAAACATATCCCTGTGTTAAACAGAAATCTGAAATTTCAAACTGCATGTTCCCAAACAGCCCCAATTTTCCCAGTTCTAAAGCAGACTGGGATTTGATTCAATCTCTAAACCAGTCAGTTTTCCAAGCATTTTTCTTCTGCTTTGGTAAGGATGAGCCTATCCATGGCAAAGACCCAAAGATTCAAAAGATTTAACTGGAACTAAGGGAGTCACTGCTTTAGGGTAAGGGGCTCTACCAAAACTGCAGAATGCAAACAAAATGGTTTTCTTATGTTGAAAAACAATCTGTGATTCTGCATACATGAATATGTATAGACTAGTCTCAAGAATAGTGCTGTTCTGGGTTGCTGATTTATTCCATGAAGAAAACAATTGTTTATTTATAAAGAATGTTTAAATGGAAAACTTTCATTATTTAATTTACAGCTGGTAGAGAAAAACTTTGTTGACTACAGGTTTTTAACTTTATTGTTTCTCTTGTAACAGAATTTATTTTACCAAAATCCATTTAACTGATCAGTATGTAAATCAAGAAAACTTTTTATCATCTGGATTCTAAAAACAAAGGTGCTGCCCTGTGTTTTACAGTGCTGTAAATCTGAAATAAAAAATACTTGTTCTTTGATTGCAATTCTTTCACAGACACAAACTGGTCTATTAAATAATGAAAGGCATTGGTACAAAGTGGAAATTAATGTTTGAAAATGGTATGTATTTACTGAGATGAAACAGATTTTATTTAATGTATATTAACAATTTATTCTGTAAACAAAACATGATAAGTTTGCATGTTTAATTATAGTGAAAAGCATGAATATAATCCTGAAATTTGTTTTGAATTATTTACACTGTCCTTGAAAGATTGGTATGCTGCCTTTCAAAGAGTAACACAAAAAAAATTATTGTCCTCTCAAGATAATTTTACAGTTTTGCAAAAACACTGCTGAAATCAAATTAGCTATTCCCCAGCCATTTGTCATAAAAATATGCATGCACACATTGACACACACTCTCTACATATGTCATAAAAAATACAAATGTCACACTGCAAAGTCTGTATAGCACAAAGGGACTGCATTTTCAGTTGTACTGTGAAACAGTGGGTTCAACAGGACAGGAATTAGGCAGCTCAGAAAGACCAGATGTAAGCTGCCTTTATCTGAATAACTTTTCTAAAAAGTCCTTGTATAGTCAGGCACAAAAGCCATCTCTCCCTCTGACTATAGGATTTAGAACACCTGTTGTCCATAAGAGCCACCACACTGCTGGACCACGTGCTGCAAAGTGAGGAGATTTTTGTTGTTATTATTGAGGTTTTCCCAGCATTTCTTCCAAGCTTTGCTACAGGTATATGCACAAGATTCTCCATTTTTTCACCAAGTGTGTTAATGGCTGTTGACAAGGCAGTAACACAGAGAAAGGGCAATGCTGAAGGTGTTCCTATACCCTGCATATGGGTACACACCTCTGAGCACAGGATGTGCCCAGTGCCACCCTTGCCAGCAGCACAGAATCTCAGAATTTACTAGGCTGGAAAAGACCTTAGAGATCATCAAGTGTAACCCATGACCTCACACCTCCTCATCAACTAAACCACAGCATGGAGTGCCACACCAATATTTGTTTAAACACTCCAGGGGCAGTGAGCCCAAAGGGCCAGTGTGGCACTTGAGCCACTCCAGGCTGAGCCTGGGCTGGGCTGCAGCCTGGGCACAGCCTGGGGCACTCAGTCCCCCCAGGACAGGCTCAGCCCAGTGGCACATCAGCCCTCTGACCTGCAGCAGCACAGCCCCCAGTCCCAAGCAGCCCTGAGCAGCTCCCAGGTCAGTAGGAAGCTGCTGGGTCAGGAATCCAAGTGCTTTGCACCTTGGTGCCTTTGCCTCAAGAGCTCAGGCTCTGCAGAGATGAGGTGGGAAACACAGCAATGCCTGCAGCTCTGCACAGCCCCTGGCACTTTACCCTGCTGCAAAACCCTTCCTAAGGGCAGGACATGAGCCAGCAACAGTTAGGAGACTTAATTCTGCCTTCCTGTACAGACACAGAATTAAATATTCTTGGACTTTCACTCTTGGTTCATTCTTGGTCCTCCTGTTTTTTCTTAAATCAATTCACAGGATAGACTCAATATTCAACAGATAATAAGAACACATAATTTATTTTTCCCCCCTCATCCTCACTATTCTGATACTTCAATTATAAGAGAAATCCACTACAGGTCATCTTCCAGTTTTAATGTTGTAAAATCTACTGAGTGGTGTAATAAAGCACATATCTCATAACTGTAAGCATCAGAGCATGACATTACATGCATTTTAAGTGGAATGTGCTCTCTGACAAGCAAATAAAGATTGTGTTCACTTTTCACTACCCACTAAAATGTTGTTTAAGTGTTTCCTATTAAAAATAAAATAGTTTTTAATGAATATATATTGTAAATTATTTATAAGGTCTATGGAAGAGCTCCTTGGACAATTGACACAGTTTAGAGGAGCCTCTTTGAAGTATTCAGATTATTAATTAGATAATAAAATAACATATAATTCCATTATAAGTAATTAGTAAGAATGTTTCCCTCCACCTCCCTTTTTTCCCTCCACTTCTAGAACAAATCCTGAGAGGGTAAATTCTTCAGAGAAGTAAGGAAGGCACTGAGCATTGTCAAGCAGCATCTTGGAAATGTCTGGATTTGTTCTTCTATACAGCCCCCCACTAATTCCCCTGAGAGGGATATACATCCTTTTTAATGTGGGTAATCTTAATCCACAAATTTTAACAACAGTGTGAGTGGCTGCTGTCAAAAAGTCACTTTTATTTCTCTCTCCAGTTTGTGTCTCCTTCCCATTTCTTACAAGGGGAGGAAACAGAAAACAGACATCTCCTAAAATAAAAATGGATGTAGTTTTCCACAAATTCATACTCATTTTTTTTCTAGTCTCACTTTTTAATTTACTATTTTACTATTTTATGCTATCCCTACTTTGTGAAAAGATTCCTGGCCTAGATAATTATTAAAATACCAAAATGTGGTTAGTTGGACCTGAGAACTCCATACTCTCCAACATTAAGTGAATTTGAGTTCAAAGACTTTCTGTTGACAAGACTCACCAGAGTAAACTGCAGGCACATTCACAATGCCTTGGAATACATTGATTTTACTTGCAAATATTTTCTGCTGTGTAGCCTTTAACACCTTTCAAGTCTGATTCAAATCTTACTGAAGTTAATGGGAATTTCTGCACTAATATCATGCTTTGCATTCAGCCATTCATACAGCTCACTAATTTACTGCACCTGACCTTAAGGTTTTTAATATTCCTACTCCTCTCCTTTTCAAGAGCAGATATAAACAGGGGAAACTCATGTTTTAAACCTGTAATTAAGATGTCCACTTAAGTTTCATCTATTTTTTTACAGCAGTCTCCATTTAAGAGCATTTGACAGTATTTACAAATGTAAATTTAAGAAATATATTATTTTCTCATTCTTTAAATTTAATTCCTGCTGAATCAATGGAGCACAATTAAGATAAAGCACCATTTTACTTCTTCTTTAGTAGAATTAATTCAAAAGTGAGGACTCTATTCAGTGGACTGGATTTAGGATATTTTATGTTATTGCAAATTTATGAACTTAAACAGATATGCTCTGATTAAAACCAGCTAAAGTCTCTCTCAGACTTGCCATTGACTTCCATATGTCTTTCAATAAAAAAGAAAATAATGGCTTTTCAAAATATGGGCCTGTCTCAGACTTTTTAGCTTCTCAGAGAAGGCTTATTCTTATAACTCATCAGAATATCTTCTAATCTTTAGCAAATGGAAGGACAGAGTAGTGTCAATACTCCTCAGGATTCACCTCTAAAAATGGCAATTTACTTGTCATTACAGACCTCTGACCCATCTTGGAACTGGAAGTTGGACTCCTGGTGCCTTCAAGCATTCTGCTCACTCATACACAGCTAGTGAGAGTCTCAATCTCAGCATTGCTCTCAGTCATGTTCATATTCTTCCATTAAACTGCAAAAGTTTTCATACATACATTCTGAATTCAGGAATCTATAAGCTTATTAAACAGCAATGGAAATGGAATTTTGTTTCCCTAAGCATTAACATTTATGGTAACATTGCTCATAAAGTGAAATTAAAATAGGTAAAATCAACTTAGGGAATGATCATGCCTTTTAAACAAATAAAGGAAGTAGACTTATTTATCATCTAATATGAAAAATCAGTGTGATTCACTTATTTCAATCAGGAATGTGAGAATAGAACCCGGGATTGTGCTGACACAGATAACTGAGGCTAAGAGAACTAAAAACTGAAATCAGAAGAGCTAAATATAAGGGAACAATACAATTAATTTTCATGTGAAACTAAAAAAGAAGTATGATGTATGAAATGAAATTAAACAGCTATAGATTGGGATCAAAAGACTCACCAGATAAGTTCTCCCCTGAAAGGCCACAAAGGTGTGCTTGAAGCATGGAGCTGATGGATGGAGGTTTGCAGTGGAGAGGAAAGAGCAAGATGAAGGAAAGTGAAAAGGAGGTGTAACTCAGATGGGACTCAGAAAGTTGAGTACAATAAAAGAAAGAGATAAAGAGATAAAGATCAAAGAAAAAGACAAGGAGAAAGCATATCTTGGGAGACCAGGATCAAAGACTGAGGCATTAAAAGGATGACATTAAAAGGAAATGGATTAGCCCCAACTCACCTGGAAAATTAAGTGACATCTAGATGTACAGATGCTTCAAGAGAAAATGGCAATACATTTATCTGAGTAACTTCCATACTAATATGAAAATATGGGGAATAAGAGTAGACTGAGGACAGTAATTCCAGAATTAAAGACACTTCAGATGGATTGTCTAAGTGAGAAACTTAATTTGAGAATTGAAAAAAGTTTTAAAAAATGAGTAAACTCTAGTCATATAATATATACTGCTGAAAAATACTAAAGAAGCATGGGTTTAGTGCATAAAAATGTGTCTGTAAAACATGAAGGAATGAAAACCAGGAATATGATTGAGAAGGTTAGAAAAAATTCATATGGTACAAAAGTATGTACAGACCGAAACCTGTATGAAACTTGTACAAATCTGGAAGCAGGAATAATTGTATTTGGGTTTATACTCACTTTGGGACTGCTAGAGGAAAAATAAAATAAAATAAAATAAATCCCTGCAGGTATGGGATATACAGGAAACAAAGTTCCTATCTTGTCCAGAATTCGTATTTCATTAATACCATGGTAAGCACATTCACCAAGATCCCCTAACAACATCACTCATTCTTTGCACCTCTACTGCTTCAGGAACAGATTAAAAGCAAAGAAAAAAAGGAAAAGGCTTTAAACCCCTCAAAAGTTCACATCTAACATGCTTATATCATTCAGTGATTTCCCTAGTGGCCTTTAAGTTCACTCTGGGTGGCATATTTTAAGTTTAGGGCAAGTCTTCTGCTGGAGGTCAGGGCTTTAATTTCATATTGTGGCTCAACTCAATGTTCAGTTTGGCTGCTTTGCTGTGTAATCTTCTGCTAAGAGCACTGCATGTTGTTAGTGTTAAAAAATACATTGCTCATGGATATATAAGGCATAAAATTCCTCTATAAATGTCTCTTTTGCTAGAGGTGTTGAAAATGCAGCCCAGTTTGTCAAAAACACAGCTGCTTTCCTTGGGGTTTCAGAATGCTCATAACAAATAGACTTTTTATGAATTTGTGAGAACACCCTGAGGAAAACAGCTGCATTATTACAGAACCCATGAAATCTCAGACGAGTCTGAGCTATTGTATTTTAAAGCACTGCTACTTAAAAGCCCTTTTAGTTTCAAGTAATAACATTATTTTATTTGACTTCTAGAAAGATATTTTAAGGGATATATGATGGTGATCCTTTCTAGCTGACTGGGACAAAACTGTTAACACTGAAAGACCTCGACTGCTCCAATGGAGACAAAGCAGTGTGCTGCACACAAAAATAGCTGTGATTTGTGCTGATAGGGAATATTTTTCTGGCAGGCAGCCAGCAGCTGGACCAGGAATGAACCAATTCAGGAGACCCTACAGACAGGTAGTATCACCTCTCAACTCTTGCATTATTTCTATCTACACAGCTAAGCCAACAAGATCCAAGGCTCACTCCATAGCTGCAATCCTCTGTGAGGAAACCTTATTACTTTCTTCTGTTTCCCCTGTGTAATACTAACTTAAATCAGGGCAAAAAATCTGAGATCTAGGACATTTCCCCCTCAGTTGTGTTTTGCTTTTTATGTGATCTTTTCAGATACACTTGTACTTCCTTAATGCCCAGGACTTGTGTCTAGAGGCACAAGAGAATGTTCCTAGCCCTCTCCACAAGTAGCTGAATTTAACCAGAGTTTTATCAATAGACAATAACTATTAATTATTTCTTTCCATGTCTCATTTAGTTAAAGATTTATTTCTTTGTGAGGTGGACACCATAAAATTGTAAATACAGAGTAAACAGCACTACACAGGAAAAGAGAACTACCTAGGAGAGGGGTGAAAGAAGTCCCAAGCTCTGTGCTATGGAAGTGATAATCCGATGGCCTGTCAGATTGTGAAGGAAACAGTGAGCTGAGAGGAAAGTATAACTTCAGTTCAGAATGCCCAATAACTCCCTGAACCTCTTGAGCATCATCACCAAGTAATCAGGAATACAGACAACTTGGAGCAGTTATGAGTTAAAGAAAAGATTTTTTAACTTAATTCAACCCAATCTTTTTCTGTCCTTTATGAGAAAGATCATCCAGCAAATTTAATTTCTAGCAGTAATCAAAATCATTATTACTGCTACCTATGTCATAGTTCTGCAGGCAGACTACAAACCTCAGTCAAGATCCCTGATCTTTGGCACAAAAATGCATTCAGAAATAAAGTATTTTATTAGGTTTAATGAATTGAAGTGGAGAGAGGTCAGGTGATTTAAGGTGCCACAGTGCCTTGCCTGCCCAGTGAGCAGCAGCCAATAACCTGGGGAGAACATTGCTGTGAGAGCTGTGAATTTAAGACAAGAATGCACTTTCACTGTTGAGTAGATGCTGCTAAATTTCCAACTTGTGCATCTTTAAGGGTTTCACAGCCATGAAATTAGACAGGTCTGACATTCCAAGGGTCCCTAGATATTGTTTAGGGCTCTGGCTGTATCATTCTCTGCCTTTCTTACAGACTCTCACTTTTTCAACCCCTCCATTTATGACTAAAATCCAAATGGAAGATATTTGTGCACCAGCAAGCATTCAAACTTGTATGTCTGCAATAAATCTGCAACTGCACAGCACTAAAGCCATGTCATAAATCTTCAGTGCTTTAATATCTTCCCACTCTGGTAAGGACATGGAATTCAGCTTTAAGTCCTTGCAACAAGTTATACTTTATTTTAATACCCTTTTGTGTCTGAGTAATTTGTGTGGAAGTGCCTATTTCTTTAAATCCCAACAACTGCATGCATAACAACACTGCAAATTTTCACTGTACTGAGAAACCCTGTGTGTTTTGCAAATATGTAATTAGATTTCATTTATTGATAGGATATGTACAGAAGGCAGAACAGATATTAAAAAAACATGCAAACAAATCTAAATGTAGCCATTTTGCAAAGCATTTTTGCAGGGAGGCTGTGCACTGATAGCCCTGTATCTACATGTGCTGATCTGTTACCAGGCTTTTCACAATGGAAATGTCATTTTTGGAGGCACAGTTTAACTGTGTTATTTCAGCATGGTTGAATTTTTTCCTCTTTATTTTACTGAGTTGGATGTTAAAGCTTTAATTGCATGATATTATTTGGTTTTCACTTTTATAAATCTGGTACAAATTGGTATTTTAATTCTCTTAATATCTTTTTTTTCATTATCTGCTATTTGTGAAATTCATATTCTAATTAGTAAAGCGTATTCTATTTTTTGTATTATTGTATAATTTGTGTAATTATACTGTTTTTTGTACTGTATTTTTATTGGTTAGTGCAACAACTGGCATTCAATTTTGTTTTGTATGCATCATAAAACTGTCAGTTAGGTGATCTACCGGTAATAGGAATTTCTAGTTTTGTGGAATTTATCTGTTAAATATAGATTTTATAAGTATATAAGGAACCCAATAAACATAACATTAAACATGTAAAATTATAAATTTACTTTAATGTCTCTATATGTGTATATGGTGTATATTTATATCCAGCATGTAACAAGAAGTTTCCTGCTTCCACTACAGGTATTTCTATTGGGATTTCATATTGCAAAACTTTATATACTCCCATAGAGTTTTGCAATAAAATCTGTACTTATTCTTTAGTGTATTCCAAGTGATCAATATGAATATCAGTTATCAGGCTGGAATAAGGCACAGGCAGGAATTTGAGGCATTCAGGAAGAACCTCTGGATTTTCCAGTGGGGATCAAAGCCCTCAGTGCATGGCAAGCTGGCCTGGGCAGTTTGCCCACTGCCAGGGTCTGGAAGGTAACCAAGTGGCCTGTGTGCCTGCTTTCCATCATAAATGCTAATTGATTCAACACATTCCAGTAGAAAATGTGCCCTTTGACTTTACTACATGTAGGAATCAAATGGGAGGATTTGGTAGATGCTCTATCACTCAGTCTGTGCAGTTTCAGCACAGCATTGAATATCCTCTGCCTTCACTCTTTTTTTTTTTTTTTTTTTTTTTTTTGATGGGGGGGATGGTGTTCTTAGATTTTGTCCATATTCCTAATTCAGACAAACACTGGGGCTGGTAAACTTGGTGTAACAATTGAAAAGAGGCTGTTAGAAAAAATGAACATGAGGGTAAGAGAAACAATTTTTCTTCCAGATTTCATGCCTGCTTTGGTCTTACAATTTCCCCCATAGACCAGAAAAAAAACCTCCTGATTAATATTATTGTAAAATTATAGTTATATAAAGCTTCTTAGCCTTCATGACATGTCAAATCAAAATCTAAACAACCCTTTAGAGAACCTCACGAATAATTAATAAATTAATTATGTTTTCTCAGTTGCCATTCAAATAGCCATAAGGTTTCAAAACAAAAAGTTAATTAATATGAACAAGGCCTACAGTGCTGCTGTGGGAATAGAAGCAGCACAAACCTGTAAGAAAAGTGTGCTCACACCTCTAAGTGCCATTCCACCACTCTGCCTAACCCAGCTACAGACAAAACAAAACTGGAGAATTCAATTCTATGAAGTTTATCTTTGGAACTCAGGGCACATTTAATTCATGGTGGAGTTGGAGGGCTGTTTGTAGCTTCAGTGGGATTCCCAGACACCTGTAACTGATTTAAGGGCACAAGTCCCTTTGGCTTTCAAATGCAAGCCATGCTCTAAGTCACCCAGGCTTTTTTGTACTGACCTTCAATCACACTCAGATCAAGCACAAAAAAATGATGAAAAGCATAAAGAACCCACACCCAACAAAACTGCACGAGTAACTGAAACCAGCTGGAACCTTCCACCTACTCTTCTGTTTGGCTACAGGATCTCATTTCCACTTGCAAACATGAAGAGTAAATCAACAGAGCTGCAGGCTGGGCATTGCTGAATCCAGGGGAGCCAGTTCCTGGGAACAAACTGCCTTCCAGGAGATCTCCCACTCCCTACAGGCTCCTAGCTCTAGATCTTGAATGGGCTGAGAAAAAGGACCTCGTGGAATGTCTTATTAATAAACTCTCTGTTTTTGAATTGCACTTATTCATTATAAATATATCATCCTCTCAAGTCTACTGGTTCTTTTTCAAATATGGCAGCGATTCAACAGTAAATCAAAAGGACACAAAATTGATGGAAACTGCTTGCAGGGCAGAAATAAATGTATTTGTCAAAAATAAAAAATATTATTATTTTAAAATAATTATTAAAATAAGATTTAAAAAAAAAAATCCTGGTACCAGTCTAGTTTCAGTAAGCCTCTAGTTTAAACTATAAGAAAGAAAAAGAAAGAAAAAAAGAAAGAAAGAAAGAAAGAAAGAAAGAAAGAAAGAAAGAAAGAAAGAAAGAAAGAAAGAAAGAAAGAAAGAAAGAAAGAAAGAAAGAAAGAAAGAAGAAAGAAAGAAAGAAAGAAAGAAAGAAAGAAAGAAAGAAAGAAAGAAAGAAAGAAAGAAAGAAGAAAGAAAGAAAAAAAGAAAGAAAGAAAGAAAGAAAGAAAGAAAGAAAGAAAGAAAGAAAGAAAGAAAGAAAGAAAGAAAGAAAGAAAGAAAGAAAGAAAGAAAGAAAGAAAGAAAGAAAGAAAGAAAGAAAGAAAGAAAGAAAGAAAGAAAGAAAGAAAGAAAGATTGAAAAGAATCTTTCTTGAATTTTTTTATGTGAAAAGTACATGTAGGGCTCAGAATGAATTTGCATTCAAAGTGTTTAAGATGTATAATAAAATAACATTAGAAATAGAAAAGACAACTGCAACTTCACCCTTAGAAAAAGACTTGGTTTCTTCTGACTGTTGCTCACAAAAATATCAGGATTTTTTCCCCAGCTTTAAAAAAAGGCAGGAGGAATCTCTGACAGTTATTGCCTCCCAGTATGTCTCAGTGGGTAAAAAGGTGAGACAATGTTTTCTACTCTTGGCTCATGTAGGTCTCTAAGCCCATTTTTGGATGAAAAGCAGGAAATTTCTTGAAATAAAGTTGGCAAAATCATCATTAAAAAAGACTGCCTAATTGTAGTAAAATCAGGAATCAACAGCAAATTTCAGTCCAAGAATCTCTACCAGCTCAGCCCATGCAGTGGTAGGGAGTGTAAATTAGCGTGAACCCACAGACCCTATTTTTTATCCTTTATATCCCTTCACTAAAGTTTTCTCTAGGAAGAAATTAGTGCATTTAAATTTTCCCTCTGTTGTTTTCCTCTTGGTCAGTATTGGTGTAACAATTCAATAGTTTGCAGACATTATGAGGAGTGTGACATAGTTTAGTTTTATGTAAACACATCATTCTAAACAAAGTTTCTGTGGTAGCAGAGCCAGAGAGAACCTGGAGAAAACTCTTTAGGATGGATGATGCAGTCAAAGGAACCTCAAGTCCACCAACCAAGAAAATGAGAATTTGGCAAGTATCAAGTTATCATGTGCTTTATAAAAGACATGGACAAAGTGATTAATCAGGAAATTACAGTTTGTTTGATCCAGAAGGAAAGGAAAAGGAAAAGGAAAAGGAAAAGGAAAAGGAAAAGGAAAAGGAAAAGGAAAAGGAAAAGGAAAAGGAAAAGGAAAAGGAAAAGGAAAAGGAAAAGGAAAAGGAAAAGGAAAAGGAAAAGGAAAAGGAAAAGGAAAAGGAAAAGGAAAAGGAAAGGAATTCTTAAAAAGACTGAGACCATGAATGGGATAGAACCCCAAATTTCAAATTTAGTATAAGAAGAATGAGAGCTCCAAAGAAAGCACACTGTGTTTCCAGAGGTCTCTGTTAAGACAGGAGGGGAAGCCTGCCACTCCCCCAAAACATATTTCATTGTAATTCCTTTCAGTCTGTCATAATTATGTGACAGACTGTAAAGCAAGTTCAGGGTCAGTGATCAGAAACATTCATGAGTTATGGTCCCTCTCCTGCCCTTGCTGGCCTTAATTTAACGTGGCCTCACAGTCACATTCCCCAAACACTTAACTTTTAACCATCCACCTCAAAAGATAGAGCAATTAGTGATTAAAAAAAGAAAAGAAGAAGAGAGAACGGATGCATTCCAGAAACATCTGGAGGAGAGGCTTCTACCCAAGAAGATTTGCAGACACTGGGATGTCTCATATGAAAAAGAATGAAAAAATATGACTTTGATTTGTATGAAAATAAACTTTTAAATAAAATCAATTCCATTATTTAAGGGAAGTCTTTCATATCAATGAATCATAACGCTGTGTTTAAAGAGTTTTACATTTGGAGAGATTTTATGACTTTGATACGTATTTTCAGTAAATTGTGAAAAAAATTACTGAATAAAATCATATCTAATAAAAGAAAAAAAACCTAGTTAGTTCATTAAATAACATTCTCTGCATATGCAGGTTGTCTTTTGCACTGAAATGGACTTGTCTAAACTAAATTTAAAACTTACATTCCTTTTCGGGGAGGAAATATTATTCTATACTTTCCATTCTACAGATAAGTTTTGTGATTTCTTTTTATAACATATTTACTATTTACCATTAGCAATTTCTATCAGGTTTTCTTCTCATGTGTCTCATGTTCTCATGTGTACTCTTATTTCTCCCATCATGATGCTTTCTCTGAATTCCATCCAAATTTTTATTATCTTCTTTGCAGAAATGTGTCACCAATTTCATTTAGAATCTTCATTTTTCAACTGCTTAAAGTAACTGAATTTTCAAAAAAAATTTGGAATATTCTCTATATTTTGTTCTTACAAAGCTTGGCTCTAGAGATGTTGGAAAAAATACATGCACCTTTTATTTTTGTGTATGCTGAATCTCAATAACAATTTTTTCAGACCACTAGAAATGTAGGGTTTTATTGCAGCTGTCTTTTGGGGTTGCAAATTGTTAACATCTGCCTTTTAGTATCATTTTTTACAATAGTCTGCTCTCGATATCCTGTTAATGACTGTAATTTTCTAGTCAGCTGCTATCTGTCAAGGTAGTTTAAAGGTCACTTTTTGCTGTGTATTAGAGAACCTTGTGCAGAAAGTGGGCCTGGGTTCTTTACAACCAGCAGAACTTATCCCTGGATTTGTTTTGTGTTTGAAACTGGGACTCAGCTGCCCAAGGTCACACCATCCTCCAGTTTCTCTCTTTTTGTTGCTCGGTTTTTGCTCATACCCTTTTCTGTATGTATTTTTTCTAGTGACAGTTTGCTGTCTCTGTTGTTAGCCCTGCTGTATTGATAAGACATTCCTTATCCATCTCTGATAGCAGCACTGTGTTAAACCTGAGACAGGCATTTCCCACCCATCTCTCCCTGCACAAGCTTGTTTTCTGGAGTTTTGAATTCCACTACAAATGTCATTGGATACATGTAATCTTTTCAGTGATACCTACCAATGCTATGCCATGAAGTAAGTAATGGGCTTGTGTATTTCTGACTTTTTTATATATCTTGAATTCAGCTTTTCGGTGATGACTAAAAGAATGATTGCACATCTGCCTTGGAAAAAACATTCCCCCATCCCAGATATTTGCTGGTATGGCTCAAGCTGAAAGAGTTAATCTCCTCCATGGCTAAAATTATACAAAGAAAATGAGAACACATTTAACCACGTGGAGTGCAAAGGCTGCCTTACATCAGGGATCTGATCCACATTTGAGGCATACTTCACTGAAGGAATCAGGATGCTATCCTGTTTTTTGGAGGCTGAAAACATTTAATTGAATAATGGAAAGGTTGAGGATGGAAGAGACCTCTGGAGGTAATCTGATTCAAATCCCCTGTTCAAGCAAGGTCACCCAGACCAGGTTCCTCAGCACTCCCTTGGGTTCAGAGCATCTCCAAGGATATAAACTCCATAATCTCTCTAGTACTCAATCTCCTTTGCAACAACAAAAAAAAAAGGTTGTCCTATGTTTAAAACAAATTTCCTGTATTTCAACATTGTCTAGGGAGTCAAAACCATTTAGAGTTATGCAATAACATAATCAGCAGTCATTAATAAACTAGGTTACAAAACACAGAAACTTAGAGCTGAAAGAATTCTATTGAGCACAATTCAGTTTCCTAAGCCTTATCAGCAGGGAACTAATCCAGGTGTCTTTGCTCTTCAGTGAATAGAATTCACCTGATCCCTTTGTGCAGGGACTAAACTGTGAGATGATTGAATCCCACAGATGAAGGACATGACAAATAAATGAAGGCAGTTGAGTTTTGTTTTTTAAAATAAAACCCCAACAACTTTAAAACTACACCAGACTTCTAAAACTCTGAGTATGTAGTTGAAATATGAAAAATCAATTGCCTTGACCTCTCTAGAGAAAGCTCAATAGGTTTATCTTTGGCCTCAGGACTGATACAGCAGGTTGAATCCCATACACTGAAGGGAAAAGGAAATAGAGAGAGGTCTTGATCATATTCACAGCCTCACTGGGCATTCTCAGAAAATTAGACTGAAATTGGAACTGCTCCAAAAGAAGGTGGTGTTGGAGCCATCATACTACCTTTTGGTTAAAATCCTTAAATATCTCTGCTATCAAGAAGATAGGAAAAAAGATTTAATACTAGATCTTAGAATTTTATTCAATACCTTGAGACTTCTGTGCTTAAAAACTGTTTCAGAGAATCTCTGTAGAGATGGACATAGAAATGTGTCACAATTAATAAAAGGAAAGATATATTTGCTATATATAAACCTCTATTAAAATGAAAGGTGTTTGCACAGGCACTTTCTAAAGGAAAATCAGTCACTGTAGAAGACAATTATGGCTATCTAAGATTAATTGTCACCAGAAACAGAATCACCCCAGAAGTGTGCTGCTGTGGGCTCACATCTTTGTGGAAGCTGATTCACGTAAGCAACTGACTAAATCATTCAGCATGACCAACAGCAGCAGTGTGCAGAATCCTTTTCCCAGCAGTTACTGGAAGTGATGAACAATAATACATTTTGCATATTGAAACTAATATATGCAAGAGTTGGTGCTCTGGGACCCAAATGAATTGCATAAAATCGCTCATTTGTTAGTGGAATGGCATTAATGCCTGACCTCCTTAATCCATATTCAGGAACTCACAGACCAGAAAGGTCATCTCTAACCCCACCACCTATTCACATGTATATTCTACATCACCATTACAAATGGGGCTGTTGTCTTCAAATTACAGAAAGCCAACAGCAGTGACATCATTAGTGCAGTGAATACACTGCCTCGAGAATGATACAAGCTTTTGCATAGTAATAAGCATTTGAATATTCCTTGCAAAAGCAACTACAAAAAGTCCACTCAGTGGAAAGCAATACACTGAGTTTTGTACCACAGAATGCTCCCAGTAAAAATACCAGCTTTCAAAGGCAGCATTTTACTAGAGATTTAGGGGAAGAGACACCCATGAAAGCATATCATTTGGATATGCAATATGAACCAGCCCTCTGTAAAACTGATCCTTTGGCTGTAATGCAGCCTTCAGTTTAGTGAGCCATACAATTTCAAGAATAGCAAACAGACGTATCCTGATGTTCACTATATTACTTGATACCACTGATTATTTTACAGGTAAACTAAAACAAGTTGCAAAAATGAGGTAATAAAAAATAGAGGTTTAAGTTATTTTATTAAATGTTCTATATCAATGCTCTAAATTAAATTTTTTTCTCAGTATCAAAAGGAAAAGTTGCACAATATTAAGAAATTTGATAAAATCTGAACAGCTCTAATAGATAACTAAGTAAAAATTGATGGTATCTTTTAAACAATCATAGTGCAAAGGCAGATTAAAAGCAGATGTTTATGGGTGAAACAACCCTTCATAAGAAGTAGCTATTAGGTTACCAAATAGAATTGAATTTACTATGGCTGTAAACTTGGCAGAAGGTTTTTTTTTAGCATAGAAATAGGCTGTTATTTATTGATATTTAACCTGAGAATGATAGACACTTTGTAAAGCATTAGCCCAAAATCTGTAGTCTATGTACCAGAACAGTGACTAACGAAATAAATATAGTTCAGACTGGAGAGAATGTTTCAGACCTAAAAAATGTATTATCAATTGAAAGAAGGAGGCCTTCAGCCTCCAGCATTTTGTCACATGAAATGGTCTCCTAAATGAATCTGCTGAGTGCCAGCCTTTCTCACAGTGGTATTTGTCATAAGGTGTATCAGTGATGCCATTTTGGATTTTGACTTTTTTCCTTTTATATGTTCTCTGTTATTCTCACACACGTATTTGTAGTTCTGTGCCCTATTGTATTAGTGGTTAGTTTTCCCAATAATTTTCCATAGCCTTTCCCCAGGCAAAAAGGCAAAGCAGATTCCAGAGCTCCCAGCAACAAGAGAAGCTGGGATACATGGACACACAGGTTGGTGGACAGGGTTTGCTCTCCAAATAATGAATTTAAGATTTAACTTTTAGGCTACTATTCTGTCTTGTGAATTCAATGATTCTGTACTAAAAGTGCCTTATTAAACATTGAGTAAAACAAGAATAGATTTAAACCCAAGTTTGAGAATGGAATTGTCTTCATTATTAGGAGCTCAGTGTAGCAAGGTTGGTTAGTATCTGTAGTAAGATAATATGCTGAAGAGCACTCTCTAAATATAGAATTCCTTACACTCTGCCATTAAATACTTGGATAATATTCAGCACTTTCTATAATGACATCTAGCTACATACATAATACTCTCTGGTGGAGAATTGTATTAATCATAATTTCCAGATATAACTCTTACTTTACTTAGCTGTGCCTTCAAAATAATTATTATACTACATACTTATATTATGAAAGAGACACTTATCATGAACCAGACCTTCTGGCTGGTAAGTAATGAGTAAGCACAGGATGAAAAACCAGTCCTTATTTGACTTTTGTATCAATGACAACACTAAGTGGGTTCTGGAATTGTTTCTACCCAATCCCTTCTTCCAGTGTCTATCCAAGGTGTCTTCCAATAGAGAAAGCTCTCTGTGGAAAGCTTTTTTTTTTTTTTCCTACTGGAGCCTATTAACTTTCTTTAGTAGACTTTCTAATGCTTTGTAATATAGTAATATAAGGAAAATAAATTTATTTCCTTGTTTACAAACTAGAAAAGCTGGTTCACTCAAACTGTGAACATAAGTTCAACACCACCTAAAGAATTTCTGAAAGACAGGGGAAAGATATTTGCTACAGCTGCAGGGTATCTATAATGTTAAACTAGTATACTACAAGATTATGGAATGTGATGATAATTTCAGTAAGATACAACCAGATATACAAATAAAATAGCATAAGCAAATATTTGAAAATATTATGGACATGATAAAAGGAGGGGAGAAAAAAAGGCATAAATGAATGGTGTTTGTAGGAATTTGAGCAGCTCCAGGAGACTGTAACTGTTCTGCCCTTCCCTTTTGCAGCATCAGTAACAGCCAGAACCAGGCACAGTCTGTCCCTGTACAATTTTTCCCTTTCAGTTTAGAAAGAGAATAACAATCTGTAGTGTCATAATATGTTTGGCAGAGTCCCATTGTTCCAGGTCCTATGAGAGAAATGAAGCAAGTGCAAAGGAGCATGACTATATTTGCAGTGCTAAACAAAATGATTCAGACATCAAATCACTGTCAAATGCTTCTACTTTTTTTTTTTTTTTTTTTTTTTCAGTTCTCTGAGCAGTCCTAGACAGCCTTCAAAAAACAGATTTTCAAAAATATCAAACTCCAAATTTTATTTTAGGAATTTCTTTACTCCTTGATATTTTATAATTGAAAATCAAGATTAATCAAAGGTATGCACTATTTTTCTTCACTGCTTTTGCAAATACAGGATACAGGTTAAGGAATAATTACCAGCATTTATTGGAAATTTAAGATTTTGTCTAAAATGTTTAGTCCATGAAAAGGAATTTCACAGAAACACAGACACATTTTAATAAATCCTATTGGAAGTTTCAGATTACTCATTTAATTTTTTTTTTTTTTAATATTAAACAAATGTCAAATCAGGTTGTGTTAACTGTAATTTTTTTCTAAATGTTCAGACACCCAGCTCTGCCCAGCCCATTGGAGTAAAGCAGTAAACAAGAAAACAGGATTCCTGGTTTCTACTATAATATCTATCACTCAGGCAGGTAATTGCAGTTCCCTGCACTTCTGCTGTACATTATTTATGTTGCTGATTTAACCTGAGATCATCTGGACAGGAGCTGCCTTTCATCAGATGTGTCTGTGGTACAGGGAACAGAGTGACCCTTAGGAATCCTTCTGATCTATATAAACTTCAAATGAAAAAGTGATCATATGAACAGAGACAAATTTCTCCAAACTGCTCATTTACCTAAGAAAAATGTGCAAATAAAGACAAAACCTAATTTCTTACCATTTAACTACAGAAATATACATAAATAACACTACAGTTTCAGAGTTAAATTTCTACTCTAAGCATGAAATTCATGGAGACATATTCAGTCTTACAGCTGAGTTACTTTCTGTAATTACTTTTTTTTGAACAATTTTTCTTCCATATATATTTATTTCATGACTATATCACTATATAGTTTAATATTTTCCAGTGAAAAATGTATTCAGCTATTTCACTTATTACCCAATCAATTTTTGAATAAATTATTCATGAAGAGAATTAGTATTTTTGACCTTTGGAAGACAGAAGATACATAATGACCCCAAATAATTAGGAACTACAATTAGGAATAAGGATGAAACGGGCAACAGTGGGACTTGTGACTGTACTTCATAGGCAATAAACTGTTTAGAGAAAAAAAAGTCTACATTTGATTTCCTTTCTGACAATTTAATATTTACAGGACAGTAATATTTCACTCTTTGGTGACAATTTGTAATTTCAGTACACCTTTAATTCAGAAAAACAATATCAATAATCATCTATAATTTTTTACTTTACCGGTCAAAGTTCAAACAAGTAGCTCTACATCCCTTCTAGACTTAATTCCCAAAAGAAATGGGACTGAGGTGAAGAAGGGCAGAGTGCCAAAAGTCAAACAAGTATTTGTATTCTAAAGCTTTGTGCACATTTCTTTTTCCTCATTCTTTAAATGTCTACCTCTGAAAGAGTAGGGATGCTAAAATGGTGATTTCTCCAAGTCAACATCAATCATAAGGCAAATTTTACAAAATGCAGACAATGGTATGAAGGTAATGAGCTTCCTCAGAGATCACCTCTAACAGCCACATTTACCAAAGAAAAACCCATGGTGCTGGTTCCTTCTCCCTTTTGCCAACTCCCCCAAATGGGAAAGGCACCCAGCTACTTTTGCAAAGCTTTGAGACACTATGATATTAAAATAATCAACCCCTCATGGCTTGTGGGGATGGATAGCAAATAGAAGTTAAAAGTGTGTCAGCCAAAAGGTGCCAGTGAAAGTTTCCTGAAGGAAATGGCATCAGCATTAGAAGTTTAATTATGGGCTCCTTTTCTTGAAGTGTAGACACTTGGTCTCAATTCACTGCCAGGCTGGGGGTTTTAACATGGTTTTGGGTATCAGAGTTCTTAACTGAGAGGCAGGAGAGCATCATCACTGATTGCCTGGTCATTATTCCACTTCAGCTGAGATACTTGTTGCTGGTTATTGCACCTCCTGACTAGATTTTCTGCTTCCTGCTTAATGCTTAAACTGTACACCTATCTAATGTAAAACCAGACACAAAAAGGTATGGACACTCTTTTATTCAGAGATTCTAAAGCATTTCTGACTGCTGTTTCTATGAAAAGGTTTGCCTTATAAAAAGGTACAAAGGACTGGATTCATCCATGGAGTAATTCAGAAAGAAAAGAACAATGAAATTCACTTAAGTCAGAGCTTTCAGGTGTGCTTTTTTTTTGTCGCTGCAATGTATTGGAAGATATGAAGATGACCTCAAAGCCCACAGTTGGGTTTCAGAGGGTCAGGAGCTAATCTGGCCCTCATTTGGACCAATTCTGCTAAAGCTCCATTGAGGGACTAAAATGACAACAACTGAGCTGCTGGGTGCCAGTTCTGCCAGGGCCTTAATTTTCCAGTGCCATTTTGGGCACTTTTAAAAAATGACTCTTGCCTCCAACTGCTGTTTTTTAAAACAGAGATATGATTCATGGTCAGCTCAAAGTACAGAACTATGTTTGCTTCTCTAAGGACTCCCTGCTCTAAGGGCAGAAAACTGAAGCTATGCTTAAAATTAAGGCAAGGTCCATCATCAAGACCAGCCTACAGCAGAAACATTGGTATCACATTGTCAATATGATAAGAAGCCCCTTTTGGAGAATCAGAATTTAATAAACAAACTCATGCCAGCACCACAGCACTTTCCTGCTTCTTGCTGTAACTGGGAGAGGTGTTAGTGGGACTGCTTCAGGATGGGGCTAAATCCCAAAATTAGACTGGGAGATATCTGAGTCAGCAACCTTGTTGTGCAGTAAATAATATGAGATACAAGGTTAGCAGAGGAGTGTTGCTCTGTTCCTAAAACAAGCAGGAATCCTGTGTTTAGTCATCCCTCTGCTGACACCAGTGACCCCCCCCCCACCCCGTGTGAGGAGCCTGCAGGAGACTGACGAAAATGCCAAAAGTGGAATAACGAGAGGAAAAGACAAATATCAAAAGCAAGTGGCTGGTGGGGTTGGGGTGGTATTCAGAGACACTAAGAAAAGCAGATAATTGCTTTGTCAGGAGAGCTAACCAATTGCAAAATGTTCTTTGCTCAAAGCCTGCCACATGGCCAGCCACAGATTCCAAAAAGCTTTTTGATGCAAGCCTGCAGCATTTCCAAATGACTCAATAGATGCTGGGGCTCCACTGGACTAGATTATTTGTCTGCTGTAATAAGCATGCTTGATTTTCAGAGCCTGCCATTCCAGAGGCCAAATCAAAGATATGATATTAACTTCTTTCAATGATGCAGCATCCAAGGCAATAGAAGAATGCAAATAAATCAATTCTACATGCTTAAGCCCATCTTCCTTTCATGCATGCCTGGTGATGGAAAATGTTTTTTTTCCACACTGCCTTATCATTCTGAGGTATGAAAAAAAGAGCTTTTGTTGCAGTAATGAAGCACAGGAACAGAGCTTGTTATAAAATGCTTACAGTTTAGATTGAAGGGCAGGTTTTCATTAGCTTTGTTACATTGAGCATCATCGTTAGACTGGAGGAATTACCACAAAAACCTTCATAAGAGAAGGTGGGTCCAATGTACAATTCATGAAAGTAAAAAGCCAAGATCTAATGATCAAAAAAGAAAAACAGAAATTCTTCCCTGATGCAAAGTTCAAGTTATGCCAATAACAAATGTTAAACTGCCCTGTTAAGACACTCAGCAAGGAAGTCAATGTCTTATTCGAGTAATAAAGAATTTCTTTTGGTTTTCTGCTGCAGTTAGTTATTCAGTCTTTGTTCCTCCTAAATGTCAGGCACATACATCTATTTTCCATCCACAATTACTCAGGCATTAGTAGCAGGGATCCAAGTCACACAGGTGACTAGGTGGTTTTCTCAGTCAGAAGTACAGTGCATACAGCTAAACTTGGCCTTAGTGAAACCTCATGCATTTACTTGCTTCCACAGAGAAAACTATACAAACTGTTACATATTTTATTCCTTTCCTCATTAAAAGACAAAACAAAAGCTCTTTATTTTAAGTACTTGGAAGAAAACTTAAAAAAAATTTGCTTACTCAGAAATATTAGAGTATTTCCTAAAGGACAAAGCGTTCATAAAAGGAGAAGCAGTTTTCTATAAAATAGATTAAAGGCTGTAATGATGGTATCATTAATTCTCTTACAATTCAATCTCATCTTTATAGAAAGCACCGACCCTCTTCACTCTATAATGTTTTAGGACCTGATTTATGAAATAATCCCAGGATATTAATGATGCCACAGGTAACAGTTGTAATATTTCAGGTGGTTTACAGCATTGCTCTAACGATGGAGTACATTTAGTTTGAACTCCATTGCACTTTATTGTGCAATACTTGCTTTGGGGAGCACTGAGAATACATTTTCTCCACAATTTATCCTCTTGCTCTGCTCTCCAGTGGCTGCCCTGTAGTGTTCTCTCAGTCTCCTTTCCTCAGCTAGTGTTGGGAAGGATTATCAGCAAAAGATTAAGATTCTGTTTCTCACTAATATTAAAACTTTCATCAAAGTCTTTTCAAAGGCATCCTAAAATAGTCAATGCAGAATTGAGAGAATAAGTGTTACCTATTCCTCTATTGCAAGTTTGCATGACACAATCACTACTGATTGCCACACACATCCTGTTTCTTCCTACTGCTGAAGAATCAAGTTTTCAAAGGTTGCTGGAAGAATTTAACCCCAATAGATCCTGCCATAAAACTTCACTTTTTCATGGTTTGTTATTTCTACTGTGCTTGACACTGTGAAAGCAGAGGTCAGGGGCCTATTAAGACAGGTTATCAAAAGCTGAAGGAAAGTGAATTCATACCAGCATCACCATTATATGCAGTGCCTGAACTCACCTCTCACTGCTTATTGTTTAAGTCAAACCTTGACCCAACATGACAAAAAAAGAGAAATTTTGCTGCTTTCTTTATTTCCTCTGATGGAAAAGACAGCCATGCCCTCTATTTACAATGTCATAAACCTCACCTCCATTACAAAGAATATTTTGCAAAACACAGACCCTAACATTTAGGCCAGGACTTATGATACTGGGCAAAATACTAATAACCACGACAAAATACCTGAGAAACAGACTCAGTGTCCATTGAAAGAAAAGGTTAAAGGCTGGAATCT
This sequence comes from Erithacus rubecula, assembly GCF_903797595.1. Taxonomy (NCBI): domain Eukaryota; kingdom Metazoa; phylum Chordata; class Aves; order Passeriformes; family Muscicapidae; genus Erithacus; species Erithacus rubecula. The sequence continues at coordinate 17,322,998 of NC_136663.1, forward strand.
CTTCATCAAGGTGTCTGCAAAACTTGCCATTGAGTGTGAAAGTGGGACACAATTGCATAAAAGGTTTTTACTTCTCTTCATTATAATAAATATTCTATTAATCAGTCATATGACTGACTGCTGCTCCCTATCCACAGTACAGCACTGACACCTGCACCAAGGAAGGCAGATTATTTGGGCTTTCTCCTTTCTAAAGCAAAAGAAAAGCCAGAAAGAGGCAGAGAACTGCCAAACCAACATACCTCAGCAAACATGCTGAGGATCAGTATTAGGGCAGAATAGAAATATCCATCCTTAGAAGGATAAGGGCAAGGTGAGAAATCGTAATGAAAAGGATAACTCAGATATAACCAGATCTTTGGTAACCTCCACAACCAGCTTCAGGGCATGGAAGACATGCAGAGAGTTTACTGTGAACTCTGAGAGAAAGAAAACAAAACAGATAATACAGTGGAAGTAGGCTGGAAGGAGCTTAATTGGGGTAATGAAAAGAGTTCTTAGTGAGCTGGAAAGATGGAAGGCTCCAAGTCTTCCTTCTGCTTCTTTGCATAAGAGCTCCTTGAGACCCTTGCACAATGCTGCTCTGCAAAGCTCAAGAGCCCAGGCTGCACACTGAGTCTAACAGGGCTAAACAGGGACCCATCAGAAAAAGGGAAATGGGAGAAAACTGGACTGGTCAAGACAAGACTGGGGACAGGAGGTGTCAAAGGAGATGGTATGTTCCTCCTGTTCTGAGTTAGCTGAAATCAATCAGCCTTTCTGGTTTTTTTCAGCTGTGTGATCTATGGCACAGGTATGCAAAGTTTGGATGCAAATCTGACAAAACTGCACATGGATGTCTTCTATTGACAGAACTACCACTCCAATTAACCACCAGTCATTGCCATCATTTGAAATCAGTCCTCTAAGATTAAACAGAATCCCAATTATGCATGTCTTGATCATGGTGAGGCACCATGCAAGTATTTTAATATTACACACTGGTACGTGCTTTGAATTACTCAATTGAACAATTCCTAAAGTAAAAAAAAAAAAAAAAAAAAAAAAAAAAAAAAAAAAAAAAAGAAAAAAAGAAAACTCCTCCATGAGGATCAAAAATATTTCAACAACTTGATGCCATTTGAGGAAAAAAGGCATTGAAAGAGCCTGGCTCACCAAGATGTGCATCTGTGAAACATCTACCATATACAAAATTATGTCCTGACAGTGGCAGTATTGGCAGATACTACTAACAAAGTAGTGCTTAACATGTTGATTTATTAGATATTACTTATAGCTCTCAACGTTTTTCAAGCATGAAAGATTTGAAAAGACTCTGGACAACAAAACCTTCATCATTTTATAAAGATATTATGATTTTATTATTATGTCAATGCAAGTTATCTTCTCTCTCATTTTCATATGCTTCTTCATATTTTCCTCTTGTTTTCTCTGCTGACATTGATTATTTTAATTTATTTTCACAGCTAGATCACTAGGAAGAGCAATAGCATTTTTGTTCTTTATTATGGTACAGAGATAAAGAGATCTGAACCCATCACCTTTGCCAATCACCGAGTAAGGAAAATAGATATTTCACCTGATTATAGCCTGGGTTTAATAAACCAGCAAGAAATGTAATGACCTTTCAGCTATCTTTCACTGCAGGAGAAACTAACAAGGTCTTAAGTCTCCAGCAAACCTTTTATAAACAGTAATGCTCATTTCAGATAACTCAAAAGGCAATGCAGAGAATAATCCTTAATAGATTGAGTAAATGGAAGCATATAAATCATGCTGTGTATATTTTAATTTCTAAATAATTATTTAGGCAATTTACATAAGAATTTGGGCTATATCTCAATTCTCTGCTGCAATACAGAATAAATTGCCATGACATTACAGGTATTGCTATTTTTAAACCAGCATTCATATTGAATTGGGGCAATCACCCTCTGTCATCCCCAGCCTGATTAAAGATTCTTCAGTGCTCAGTAATCCCCACCAGCTGAGATGTTCCAGTTTGGTCTGGACCATTGCTGTTCCATCATTATGCTGCTTTTCACCACTCACTGAGTAAACAATTTGACATCCAGTCAGCAATTCCAGTGAGAGAGACTTGCTGGTGTTTCTGACCACACCAGCATTTCAGGACTGGCTGCTTCCACTCTTAAACTGAAAAAAGTCCCTAAATGACCTGCTGAACTGGACCCTACAGAAGAATAACACCCTTGATCCCATGGGCCACATTTTCTTCCCCTTAAACCAACCTTTTCCCAGCATATTTGCAGAGTCTCTTTGACTCATAGTGATGCAAATCTCAAAAAGTAGGGAAAGCTCAAAGATATCTAGAATAGAATTGTAAGAATATTTACCTCTTCCATAGGAATAATACCCTGCCTACTAACTGCAATTCTGAATCCCAGATCTTGAAACAAGAGAATGCTTTCAGTTTCTCTGATAGCAAAAGAAGAGAATGCTGACTAAACCTATTATCTTCTCTGTGTGCTTATTTTCACTTTGATGTACAATAAATAAAAAATGATCCGACAATTCTAAAATATGAAGACACCATATCATTGTCACTGTGTTCTTACAAATCTGATCCATTCATGCTGTTTAAGCTGCTGAAACCTTTGAAGTTGGAAAATGCTGCCATGAACTTCTAGCACTGGTAATTAAGACATAGTGTGGCAAATCAAAGGAGACGTGCTACCTTGCATCTACAGTTCCTTACTAAAAAAATGCAAGCTGAGAGCCATGATAATAAATCAATTGGTTCTGCTTTTCAGTAGGAAAAGACCTGTAACTTGTTATATTATAGCTCAATCCCATCTTGTATCCAAGATCAATTCCTCTTTCTCTTCATGCTTTATGATCATTGAATTTCTTTTTCTTAAGGCTAATTTTTCTTATAGAAAGAGAGAGAAATAGTGCAAGGTTTGAGGAGGAAAAAGAAAAAAGGCTCTCATCATTTGTCTTCTCAGTGGGGAGAACAAGAACATTTCCTTTTCCCTCTAATATCACATTTTTCTCTTTCAAGCTGTTGTTGTTTTCCCATAAATTTCAGCAGGTTGAGCTTCTGAGGCTGTGCTAAGATTTGGGCTGGGGAAACATAGCTTATAAATGTTTATTAGCACAACTGGGTTAAGCAATGTGAGTGAGTGTGAGGGAGCCTTGTGTTCTGGGTAGAAGACTCCTTTCACACTTCATAATGTATTAAAAACATAACTATTAAATATTTCAATAAAAATAAATCAATATGTGTTCCAGTTAGAAATCTCACTGCCATATTAATTTGCTTACTGCATAAACCAAATTCCTACATACAATGTATGGAATTGCCTGAGTTTAAGTCATGATTTTCACTAAAATATTTAATTCTTCCTACCTCTGTTCTATTTTATAGCTTAGTTTTTGCTTCAAAGTGAGTAGCAGGATAAGGGCTTATTAAAAATACATATACACCTAAAGGGCACTGAGCAGTTTGATTCCAAGAAACAAAATAAGAAAACCTTCTACATAATGTTGACATTATTCAACAATCTCAAATGTGAGCTTTTACATGGCCTTTCCTGTCTGTTTTCATCACTCATCTAAAGTTTTGATTCCTTCCCAGGACTGTGAGCTTCTCCAGCTACTCTAAATCTGTGCCCAACCCAGCAATACACACACATTTTCCAAACTGTGTATGTAGGGATGAGCTCATGCTGGTAATTTCTCTTCTCTCCACCTGCTTGTGCTACAGTGGCAAAGCCCCAAGGGCAGATCTGAAAGGAATCAAACTTTGCCCACCTACAGCTATGCAAAAGGCAGATCTGACAGACATACATTCTACCCATTACCTTGGACCCCTTCTCACATTTATTAGCAAATTGCTCTGTGACTTGGTAGATTTTTCCTACATAAGGGCAAGGTGCAAATTCCTGCTGCCACTCATGGGTACTCTGAATAGTCTTGAACTTTGCTGTCGTGTCTGTGACATTTCCTGAATGATCCTGCATGAATCATTTGTCCTCCACACCAAGAAAATCACCTTTATTGAAATCATAAGACACTCAGGCCAGGCCAGTCTTCATTACACATTTTTACAGTGTCTTTTGCAATAGGGCCTGACTTAAGGGTGTTATAAAAATAAGTGTGGGATCTCTGTCCCCTAATGCTGTGTGTGCATTTTATCAGTCTCCCACCATCATCAACTTCCTCATTTTTATTTTTCTGCAATACCCAAATTAAATTCTTCCAAAACATCAAAAGATTTCCTTTTCTCTTGACATTGCAACAGTGATAAGAATTTTACAAGGTTTCTTACCTTCCAAGTAAGGTAGCTTCCTTATGTATTGCATAGGAAACACATAGAGCAGCTGCTGCAGGAGTCTGCCACTAAAAATCCAAAGGGGCAATAGCTGTCACCCTAATTTTAAAATACAAGCATGATTTTGAACACTACTGGCATTAAAAAAAAAAAAAAGGTTACACTATTGTCATATATTTATATATAAAGTATACAGATTTATGTATAAACTAATCAAATAAAAGAAAAAAAAAAAAAGCCTTATTTTTCCTTAAACCTGTCCAATTTCTGACAAGACTTTGTTAAGGAGACAGAGACTCTGCAGTGAAATGAGCCACAGCCTTAGAATCCACCCAGGGAGGGTGTCTGCAATAGCACAGACTCACTCTGCTGCCCAGATCATTCCTGCTGCTCACAGAGGGAAAGTGCAGGGCACTCACTCCTCTGCATGGCACACTTGACCATCCTCCAGCTTCTCTTAGAATGATGTTTCCCAACATAAACAGATTACTTTCCCACTGATTTAACTGGATTTGAGGGAAAAAAAAAATAACATTAACTTGAAGAGACATTTTGAATTGATATTTGGAACAGAAAACTTCATCCCTTGTGCTTTTCAGGCAGCTTCCCAGCCCAGAATTAAAGACTTTTGTTTAGCAGTGAGCCTTTTTCAAATAAAAACAAAACAATGATTCATAACTAATCAGGGAAACTCACTAAACAAATGAAAGAATGTATTTAAAATTCAGCAAAGAGGCTGTGGTGATGTAAATGTTCCAAATTTCTGATTAAATAGTGGTAACAGCAAGCTGGTCAGTGAAACTTCCTAAGCTGCACTCTATTTTCCTCTAAATCTGAAATAAACTTGTAAGGAAAATGACAGAAGCACTTTTCTGTAAATACAGAAAATATAAATAATTTTCATCTAAAAATCAGAAATAAATCCAATAAGGCCTTCTGATGCCCATTCAACTAAAACAATACTTAATAAATAAGTATTTACTAGTCTTATGTATTTTGCTTTGAAAATTACTTATTCCAGTTAAGTTTTATCCCATGAATCCCACACTAAAGGGATTAAATTGTGTCTGAAGGTGAATCTATGCACACACACATGCACCTGTGATTGACTGCACATCACTGCCATCCATTCACCAAGTCCTGTGATTTCATGAGTCAGAGATTAAAAACTACAGATAGAAATAAGAAAACACCTTTAGCTTATTTTTCCTCAGTAATGCAATGAACTAAGATTATATTTTTGAGATACATTTGAATTCAGTTAGGTGAGTAAAAACAAAAAAAACCCTGAGATTTTGAAGGCAATATTTTTCTCCAATACTCCTTGAAAAGGTTATATAGGTAGATTTCAACACCTTGAAAATATTATGGGTTAAGAGAAAATCTTTCTAGCACAAAGGATTATTTGAGTTAATTTGCATTAAAATGAAAACTTGGGTCAGATCTTTTTCTTCCTGATTTTCAGCCATGGACAAATCCTAAAATCATCATGACATAAAACTGGGCCATGTTTGAGTGAATTGCTTCAGCCACCAGCCTGATTCACTCATCACTTGGGAACCACTGAGAGGTGGCTGCTCTTGATACTCATTTCCAAGGCTTTTTAAAAAGAAATTCCATTTTCTTAATTTTCATAAAGAGTTTTAGCACAAGTTTTATGCATACAAAAAAAAACCAAAATGCTGAAAACAGATGTCCCTTTTTTCTCAGGTAATCTCTTTCCCTCTCACTTCTAGAAATGTATTTTTCTTTGTTTTTAGAGATATTGCTACAAAATACACATATAAACAGCATGGTTATGGTGTGTCACAGATAACAGAGACTCATCATGGTGAAACTGTATTCAGCACAGTAAGAAAAAAATCCTTAGAGAAATGACTCACTAAGAAAAAGCCCAGTGAAAGCCAAATAGGTCTCTGGAAGATAATATTCAGTCACAGCATGCTTTGAGAGATGACAGCACTTGTGAATGAAAAAAAAAAAAAAATTGAGGCTACAAACAAGAGGAAAGAGAAGAAATAAAAAGTCAGATTTAAAAAACCATAAACCAGATAAGCGTTGTTACGAAATTATGTTTAATATACTATATGGAAAAAATATCTAATTCTTTACAGAAAGATTTCCTCTGATCCCAAATCAAAAAGGGAAAAAAAACCAAAAGCACTCCAAACCAAACAAAGCTGAGCTGTTTAATTACTACCATCAATTCATCTCAGGGCTTGTGGAAAAAATCCATTCAGAAATTGTACAAAAGGTCTTGCAGAAACATGTGTTTGTGCTTCCTTCCTCTCTGGTTGTGAGAAGAGTTATGTACACACTGAAGAACTTGCAAAATCAGATTCTAAAATTAGAAACCTTCCCTGCTCCAAACTGAATTCTCCTGTGCCTGCTCAGCTCTCACCCTCCTAAGCAGCCACCAGTTCACCCTTCACATGCCATGGGGCTTGTTTTTTACATAAAGAGACTCTAAAGTGAAAAAGAAAGAGAAAGGCACATCCTCAAGGTTTTCTGATCCCCTGCAGGGTTTCTCTCTTCTCTTCCCTATTTACAAACAAGAAAATTGATTGATGTGGATATTAACAAATATCCACATTTTTCCACTTAACTCACCAAGATCCTCTCAAAATCACAAGTTGGAATGTGCATCTCTCTCAAGTGACATGATAGATGTTAAATCTAACATTCTTTTGTCACCTCCAAAATAATCACAGGTATTCCCTGCCCCAGTGAGTCACTGCAATCATTGGTATCTGTGCAAACTCTGGAGAAGTCCCTAAGTTTTGTCCAGGAGCTCAACACTGCTAAGCTCAGCACCATAAAAACATTTCTATTCTATCAACACCATGCACATTTTCTAAAATACCGGTGGCTTTGTGGAGACAGGCTTTTCTAGACTCAGAAGGATGGTTATACATTGAAAAGAATAAGGCTCAAGTGTGCTGAGCTACTTCCCTAAATAAAGTTAAATAAGAAAGTTCTCTACTTGCTTCCCAAATCCAGAGCCTCATCAGAAGCATGATGTAGGAGGAAATCCTGCTTAACAAAACACAACAAACAGAATAGTTTTTTTTTTTAATCTACTTTTCCTTCACTGGCTATTGATATGACCACACTCAGGATGTACAAACAGAAACAAGATCCTTTAAATGGCTTCCTACACACACAGGAGAAACCAGAGAAATGAAGGTAAAGCAGGTAAAATTAGAAAAGAGATTAGGAACAGTGAGGATTTCTTCTAGTCCAATCAGATATGAGAGAAACAGAGGGAAAAGTAATAAAATAATCTGGGAAGATTAGGAAGAGGTTTCTCTGCAATGACAGTTCAAAGAGATTGGGATTTTTTTATTATTATTACTTTTATTTTGGAAAAGAAGCTTGTTTGTAAGATGTGGCTGTGAAGGTCCCACAGTTCTAGCAATTAATGCTCTGCTAATTAAATTGCCACATCAAAGAGAGAGACATTGTAGAGCAGCAGAATTAAAAGATACCAGGATTAAAAGACACCAATAGAGCAGTGGGCTCTTTTTTAGAGGCTGCCAAGCTTGGAGCATCTATGGATTAAATGCTGCAAACACCCCTGGTAAATACTCCTGTTTACTTCCTCTCAGTGGCACAAGGGAAGCTCATATCTGGAAAAATATAAATGGTTTGATAAGAATCTAATATTGTAAGATTGCATGATGGTACTGAATATTATCTTGTAAATATAGACTGATTTCCCAAGTCCTCAGTTGTTACCAGCTTGGATGAGCTCCAAAACCCACTTTTCTTCCAGTATTAAGGACTAAGTATATTAAACAGAAAGAACAAAGTTTTTGCAACTACAGTGACATTTCCCTAATTTCAGAGATTGAGCATTGATACATAATCCTATTCAGTTATATTTATGGGCTCTGATACTTCTAAAATTGACTTCAAATTTATTATTTGCATCTCATTTCCATATATTACAACAAAAAATTTCACCATGGGAAATTCAGAAAAGGTAAGATAGGAAAAGGGAAAAGGCAAATGAGAGAGAAGGGAGGTGAAAATAACAGGGAAAGAGAGAGCAAGAGATATGAGAGGGGAAAAGCAAGTGTGTGACAGCACATGCAGGAGAACAGGAGTGGGGAGAGGGAAGAGCAAAGGGGGAGGCAGGATGAGAAAACAATTCTCTTTTTGCCACCTCTTGAAATGTGGCCAAGTGAAAAAGCTGGTGAAATGGACTTAATGAAACAAACACCTGCTTCTAATATATGAAGTAGGATGGTTTTTGTATAGTTGATTTCTTGTGTCAGAATTGCTGGTAGGAAATTGTAATTAAGAGCAGATCAAAAGTGAGGGGTGGTGATTTCCTCCATTCTCCCTCCAAAGGATTATGTATTTTGAATAGATTTTAATCATTCCTAAGATAAACATGTCAGGAATGTTTAGTTCTAGAGAGGTCTCAGAGCTTCTTCATGTGGTCTGTGGTGTGAGGAGCTGCACTGAGTGTGGCTGCAGCTGGAAATCTCTGTGCACCCCAACCCTCACTTTCCCACCCAAGGTTCACTCTCCTGTCCCAGAATTGCCAGCTGATGTGCCTGTCCATGTGTCAGACTTTTCAGTTTTCTGTTCAGATAATTGGCTCAAAATTAAGTGCACTTTGAAAAAATCATTCTATAAATTATGTTTTCTCCCCTCATCTCTTTATGCAGAACCAAAATTCATTCCCTTCTTGCTAAAACCTAGTTTGACACTTTTAGGAGAATACATGCCATGATTTTGTTAAACCTTCACCTAGGAAAAGCAGGTACTCTGGCATATTCCTACCTCTGGCAGGGAAGGGTTTAGCCCTCAGAACCACCTCAGGGACTCCCATTTACATAATGAAACTAATATGCTGCAACACACTCCAGAAATTCTTCTGGATCAGATACTCCACATTTATTATGGTATTTTGGTGTACTTTTAGCAAGGGAATTTAATTAGAATTACCCACGGATAGTTTAAAAACTGAATCTGCAGATCATTTATTACTGGCCTGTATTTACTGATGCAGCAACAAACCCATCTGGTTAGGGCTTATTCTTTAATTAGTTCATTTAACATTTTTGTCCAAAGTGAATCGACTACAACTTCATACATGGCACAGGGCATAAATCAGTCTCTCTCTATCATCTAGTGAGTGACTTAATGGGGAGCACTTCTCATTCAGGGCAATTTTTATACATTTCATTCATTGTGCCAGAACTGTCAGTGTGAAATTGTGACAACAGCTGGCTAAAAGTGAGGGATTATGACCTCCTCACAGTGATTACATGCTAAAAATTAATTGTGTTCCCCCCCCCCAGCACTGTGGCATTGTGATTACTCGAAGCTGAGAGCGTGGGTGGGTGTGGGAGAGATGCATGCAAGAACAAATAGATTACAAGGCACACAAATCAATGCTTGTTATTGCTAAGTCATAAAAAATGGTTTCTAGCTAACCAATACTGAAAGAAAGAAAGAAACAACAAGTTTAATTTAATTACCAGTATATCTGTTTTGTACTCTGGAGCAACTGAACTAAGATAAATTGTGAGACTAACATTCATCTGTATGTTATATTAAGATGCTGGTGCAGCCATATCTTTCAAAGCCCTGAGTTTACTCCACCAATCATTTTAAAAAAATACCTCAGTCCTTTTCTATGCCATAAGTAATATAGTAAATCTCATTTCTTTCAATGTTACAGCATCTTTCTTCTTGATGTTACTTTTTTTGCCAGCATTTGCTGCAGGAAATATTGATCTCTGCTTCCTCAAAATGAGTTTCCCTTGTACCCTCTCTTATTCAGTGGACCCTACAGTTTGTATGCTTGATATTGCACATTCTCTCTCTGGGGAAAACTGTTCTGTCACTTTCCAGTTTCTTTAAGCAGAATTCTTTTCACACTTTAAACAGCACTGCCCTGTGCCAATTGTGAAAAACAAAACAAAACCCAGCCCAACCAAAGCCTGTTTGGTTCATTGTATACATTTATGTACACTCAAAACCATTAGCTGGGGGCCTGAAGGCCAATCCAGCATTAAACTATCTCTGACTTAGTCATACAGTTTCCCAGAGCAGCATGGAAGGCTAATACAGGAGCTTCAAAGAAGCTGCACATATTTTTGCAATGATCAAAAGCTTATGAAACATCTTAATTTGCAAGCTTGCTCACAGTCACAGGTAGTGGAATTAATATGGGAACAAAAAGACTTTTGGGCCAAAATTCAACACAATATATATAAACACATTGCTGGTAAAACTGTGTAGCTACATCTCTGTGCTTTTTACTTATATATTTCTGTATTACTATAGGCATTTCCTTCAACAATGTTTCATTTTTGGGGTTCAGACCTGTAAGAGCTATGGGTGATCTCCATCTATGATTCACAGATGGTGCAGCTCAGCAATACTGAGCTATGGATTGAAACTTGGCTTTTTGTTCAGTACAGGGGCAGCAAAGAAAAGACCTGTAAATGAGACACGTGCATTTCTTCATCTGGCCACTGCTGCTGCTGGTTGGAAATATGACTGTGATCACTTGCTTCAGCTGAGAAGAAAGAAATTTTTTCCAGTTGCCACATCCTATTAAACAACTGTCTTTATTTTCCATTGCCTGCATGTTTATTTTCTTTGCTCCCAGCATTACATGAGCTGCTTTCCAAGATGTGACTTACTTCTAAAAAATGCCCAGTCAACACATTTTCCATTACATCAGTGAGAACTGCAGCTCTCTGAACTTTTCCATATTTGTTTGCTTTTCTTTAATCAAATTAATTAAACCTTTAGGTCCCCATTTTAGGAATGTTAGTAACAGTACTATCTGTGGGATCTTTTTTCCAGCAGGATGAAACAATAACAACTTTCAGGGCTCCCCTTTGAGGAGGTGTGGTCTCAGTGCCTGGTCCAGCTGTATTTCCACTGGCTGTGAACATGTCAGTCTGCCCAAGCAGACCAGACACAGAATTTTTCTTTTTCTGAGAACTCTATTTTGCCTTTTTATAATAATTTAAGTTAAACCTCAAGGTAGACAGAGTATTTTTATAAAAGCAATTACTTTGTTAGGGTTTTTTTCTACCAGGCCATTGGAGCAGGCCATAGGGAAGCTGAGTTACTCCCTATGACAGAAAAACAAAAAGTCATTTTTAAAAATTGTAATTGAAAGTGCATTAGAAAAATCCCTGTGAAATATTTTTTAAAAATTAAATATTTAAGCTCACTCATAATGTTCTTGAATTGTTTTATTTGAAGAAATAGTCATTTAAATACAAAATTGTTATGAAATCAATATTCTGAAATAATGCAATGCAAACATCTTTATTAGCAAGCTCTGCAATGGCATAAAGTTACCCAAAAGGGTTATTTTTTTCTGCTTTAAGAAAATACAGTTTACTTTAAACAACTATTCCCACCACACAACATTTCAAACTAGATTTTTAAGAAAAAATATTTCCAGTTGCCAGCTGGCAAACTAAATCTACTCATGAGAAAAGAAGACCCTATAATGATTATATAAGGTAGCAAGTTCTTACTTTATCTCATTATTTATTTTGTTAGTTATCTGCTTTTTCTTAACAATTGGTTGAAAGGACATTACCAATTTGAAATATTGACATGCTTTAATGTGAAGGTTTTCTTACTTTTCAAAATAAAATTAGTTTTAGGTGCTACCCCTATGCCTGCATTTAATGTCTGCTTTTATAGTTCAAAAATAATTATATTTTTATATCTAGTCATTACATTCTGAGATTATTCCATGTTTAATCTTTCCTGGATTTTGCAAAGCTAAATAGATAAAGGCACATTCCACAGTACCTCAGTAAGCCTACTCAGGCTACATGGGAAGAAATGAAAATACAAGATTCACAGCACAGATATGAGCAGTCATGCACCCTGCTCTGCTATTAGCAAGGTGGTGTCCATCTAAAAATTCATTTTTCCTCCACTCTAAGAAAGTAATGAGTTTAAGTATTAACCCAAGGAAAGAGGAAAAAGACAGGAGGGAAAATTAGAGGGGGCAAAAAGGAAAGCAGGAAAAAGGAAAGCGGGAAAAAGGAAAGGAAAGGACTTCCTGATTTTTTTGTTTTGTTTGCTTTTTTGGGTTTTTTGGTGTTTGTTTTTTTTTTTTTTAATACAAAATTAAAAACAATGCAAATACAAAATTACAATGTCTTAACACACATCCGCATAACTACCTCTACTTATGACACAGGAAAAGAGCTACATGCCATTGATTTTATAGGAGCCTGCAGACATCCCTATGTATGAATGGCCTTCCTCCAGTCAGTACCAGGCAGATTCCTATGGCTCAGGATTTGGATGCAGCCAGGTGTGAAGGCCATGGCTTTTCCAGTGGGACTCTCCCCGACCTGGCTGTGTCCCTGCCCCTGGCTGTGGCTCTCTCCTTGGCTTTGTCCCTGGCTGTGCCCCTGTCCCTGTCTGTGTCCCTGTCCCTGTCTGTGTCCCTGTCCCTGGCTGTGTCCCTGTCCCAGGCTGTGCCCCTGGCTCTGCCCCTGTCCCTGTCCCTGGCTGTGTCCCTGTCCCTGTCCCTGTCTGTGTCCCTGCCCCTGTCTGTGTCCCTGTCCCTGGCTGTGCCCCTGTCCCTGGCTGTGCCCCTGGCTCTGTCCCTGCCCCTGTCCCTGTCCCTGGCTGTGCCCCTGTCCCAGGCTGTGCCCCTGGCTCTGTCCCTGCCCCTGTCTGTGTCCCTGTCCCTGGCTGTGCCCCTGTCCCAGGCTGTGCCCCTGGCTCTGTCCCTGTCCCTGTCCCTGTCCCTGGCTGTGTCCCTGCAGTGCAGGCTGTGGCTGCCCTATCTCCCATCTCTCAGTACAAATGGATGCGTGCAGGGCTCTAAGACCACACAAATCACCCCGGGCAGAATAATAATTGTACTTGTACCTGTAGCCAAGCCATTTCACAGACATGTGGGGCTGGCAGAAAAGTGAATCAATTTATAAAAGAGTGTGCAGTGTTAGATAAAGCCCAATCCCTGACAGCTTTATCTGATAGGTTCAGTTTGTTTTTTTAGAAGTGAGTAGCCCTGAGGCTTTCTGCTGAGTTTTATCGAATAGTCACTTTATTTTAAGCAACAACAGAGGTTTAATAGGAAGGGGGAACATGCTAAAAGGTCACCTGCAGCCAGGTATTATCATCTGAACAAATGCAAACTGTACATCATGGAAACCTCTCTACAAACTGACAATAAGCATTCCTCTCCTAGTGTTTCATCCCTATGCTCACACTTAAAACACTGCTGAATTTTCTTGGTTACTTAGATACAGTTTGGATATAACTGACATGGACCCAGCAAGAAGATATACTATAATCAAAAAGATAGCATAAAAAAGAGTGGAATTCAGTTCTTTTATAGACCAATGCATTTTAAGATAATCTCTGGAGCAGCAAATTAGACAGACATGGAAACAAACTTCTATACATCTCAAAATTATTATGATCACACAAAGTAATTACCACTAGATGCTAATTTCATATACTGCCAGAAAAACCTTAATTAACACTGGAGATGGTAGAAAAGAGAAGAAATGAGAAATAAAAGAAAATCTCAGAAGTTTTAGGGACTGTTTCCTGGGGTTTTTTTAATCCATGGAAATGGTAAGAAGTTCAGAGTTAAAGCAAATGTATTTTGCATTTAGTTAATCTAATTACAGAAGCCATTAGTCCATTGAGCCAATCCACAAATTATATGAGGAAAGCTTGCAAGACAAACCACTGCAAGAGAATTCAAAGACCCTTTCATTGCTGTTAATTCCAGCTACCCATTTCATTACAATAACAAATGTAAAAACACTACACAGAAATAGTAGTATGGGGAAGATGCATTTCAAGAACATGACCATGATTTTTCCTGAATACCATCACAGCATTGTTTTCTCTATTACTTGCAGAAATAAGTCTATTAATAACTATAAGAAGATACTCAAAGACTATGCTTTATCCAGTTTATGTTAGTAAACCTATCTCCTAGTCTAGAAAAGATTCCTAGCACACAACAAAAAATATTCTGTAAATTATAGCTGAAGATCAATAATTTAAAACTTTAAAAATGGCTTTGCATCTCAAACAATGTTCATGGATCAACATTAACTTACTTTAAGCAGCCACAAAACTCTGAGAAACTAAATGGGAATTTTTAAGATTGATGAAAAATAATGATCAGTGTTTAGGAAACTATAGTTTTAAGACTGGGTCCCAAGAATTGTTAAATTTGTTGCATTCTTCTTTAGAAAGTTTGAGTTCCCATGGGTAAATATTCAACACTAAAAAGTTGCTTCTGTTTGCTTGTGTTCAAGTCCCTAGGAACCCCAGAGACCAATCAGGGGCAAACCTCTCTGCTATGTTTCCTTATTTATCCTTTTTTAAAATCTGTGATTTTGCTGGAAGAGTCCAGATTTTTATTTGTTGAGACACGATCCAGATACTGTCCATGTGAGGACTGTATCTCCACTTCAGAGAGTTATAAAAACTGTTAAGTTTTAGTTCAGACCCTGCAAGAGCAAAGGGACCACGTCACTTAAATAGACAATAAACACTTCAGATTTCCATTCAATTTAATCTAAAGATTTAAAACATTTCAAAGTGTAAGAGAGTTGTGCTTTCTACTCCTCCCAAATAACGACTGCATTTTACACATAGAGAAACTAAGAGCAGAGGGAGAGAATTTCAGCAGTGCTGGCAGAGCAGGCAAGGTCCTGTTCCATTCTAAAGATGCAATCTTTGCACCCCAAATTCCAGGAAATTTGAAATCTGAGTATTGCAGTCTTCCAAGTATTCCCTGCACTGAAGAATTTTGAGCTGTGCTGCCAGCAAAGACACACAGAATCTGTAGCACAGATATCTGTAATGAGCAGCAGAGTTCTGAGTCTCTTTTGTCATTCACAATACAATGAGCTTGGAATATTTTGTTTACTTGGTGTCATTGTGCACAGTATTATATTTTTACAAAATAACAGATGTGGTTTATTTTATTAATAGACAACCCTACATTTATTTTCAGGTATCTTAATAGAAATTCAAAGTGTTGCAAAGTATTACATTACATCAATTATATTGATTACTATGCTCAAGAACCTAAAGAGGATAGGGAGGGATGGATTTTTAAAATCTGATTTAATATATAATTTATTCAGAAGAATTATTTCAATATTCATAGAAGCTCTATCTTTAAAAATCAAATTTCTAATTGGGTGTAGGGGGTGGGCGTAGAGCAGTGGGAAACACAACAAATCTCAAAAAGTCAAAATCCAATTTGTAAATTTTTGGTTTTTTTTCACCACAAATACTTCAAGCCTCATGAATTATTTAGGTTGTACTCTTTGGCCCCCACCTCACACCTTCTCTCAGTTGCAGATGTTGGTTATTCATTAGTCATGAAACACTGCAGCACCTTCCAGGACCTGCCAGCTACCTCCATCTGGAGCCAAGTCCCTGAGAGGAAGGGACTGTCTCTAGTGGTGCCCTGCATTCAAACCATGCCCAGGGTGAGCAGTTTCTTTCTGCAGGATTTAGGTGCTGCTGTCTGCCACGACAGGGCTCTGTGCCTCAGCACAAGTGATGCTCAGTGCCACTGTGTGTCCTGTCATGCAGCTCAAAGAGGCAGGAGGTGCTGGTAGCCCAGGGATCCATGAGGGTTTGTGGTTTTTTGTCTGTGTGTGCTTTCACCAGTGACCTTCTGGCTCAGTTGAAAAGGGGGAAGGAGCCTGTGCTTGTGTTTTATGTGATTCCTACACACAGGAGTTGTGGAAATCCATCCCTCATCCTTGGCACGCTGTGCACCCCCTGTCAGCCCCCCAGAGTGCTGTGCCCCTGTCCCTGGGCTGCTCTGGGCTGCTCAGCTTTGCTGCTGGCTCAGTGGCAGACCCCCAGGCCCCAGAATGACTCCAGGCAGCAGGAGTCCCAGGCTGGAGCAGGCAGCCAGGCTCCCAGCATCACTGCCCACAGCCACAGGCACGACCCAGTGACAGTCTGAGAAACCCTCTGGTCATTTACAGCCCTAGTGGACCCCATATCAATGCTGGAACTTGTCTCAAAACACATTTGATCCATTAATTGCCCAGATCTAACTCACTAAGCAGTCTGCATTATATATGTATTTAGATGTCTAAGTGGCCCTGCTCATTTGGAGTGGAGCACTGGACTTTGTGATATTCCAGTGCACTAGAGTGGAAAATAGACAACATCCTCAACTGCTGAATAATTGATTATTTTACTGAATTAAATATGAAAATAGTACAGGTCATTTAGGATTTCTTATGCTTTTTAATAATAGCCTCTTCAAAACCTATCACATTACTTCATATCAAAACCTGTTTTATTTACTCTCAATTTTTAATATGCAGCACACTGCAGTATTTTGTACAAAAAGCCATATAAAGACATCAGATGCTGTCAAGGAGGAAGTGCAAGTTTTGATACCACTGAGGTCTTGGCTCAGAGAAAGCTTGGTATTGTGGTTTAGGCTTCACAGCTCAATTTCCAAAAGTGAAGGTAGCAAAATAATTAATAAGCATATCTATGTAGTTATGTAGTAAAAGGGAGTTTAGTGGGGAAGAATTTGTTTGCATGTGCATGAAAGTGTATGGATCTGTCCACATTCCTCAACACTATCCATAGGGTCCTGCTGCCTGTAGAATGAAGAGGAAAAATATTCTCACCCCTCTTCACAACCAGAGCCAGACAAATGCTGATTTTTAATTTTTTTTTTTTTTTAAGGAAAAAGTAAGCTTATTTAAATCTGAGGCTGCTATGCACATCCTCATTAGTCTCACAGTACAAAATTCACTTTCCCTGAGTGATGAACTATCTGCCCTTTCTCCTTAAGCTTTGCTATGGGAAAAGCTGCCTTGAGTCCATGAGTGTGGCAGCTTTGCCAGTGATGGGAAGTCCTGCTTCCCCAGGCACAACCTGCTCTGAACACAACTACCAGGACCCACAGGAAGTGATTTGCTACAAGGCATCCTAGAAATCTGGACCTGTAGCTGGTCCCCACTCCCAGTTTACACTTTTTGCCAATATTTAGATTTTTACAGAATAAAGTGAGCACTACATTGCCCCACAACTGCACTCATCCAGAAGCACAGGGAGTCTGATGGAGAAGATTTAGTTAACAGAACTCTTCATCAGAAAATCCAAGATGTGATAAAATTAATCTCTCATTCCTGGAAATATTAAAGATGGTAATGCCAAAAAATAACAAAAATTATGGGCTTTGATAATACAGCAGGGCCAGCTATAGCCAAGCAAGTGCCAAATTTAAGATTTGAAGAATAGCCCATTTTCATTTGTAAGAAACAATTATTCAATATTTGCATTGGGGCAAAGATATAAAACATCTAGACAGAATCTGTTACAAGCAGGAGAGGGAAAGTGCCTGCCTAGAATTTAAAAACTTTTCTTTATGAAAACTTGAACATTGTAACTTGCTTTAAACTGTCTTCAAGCACTTTCTATTTTCTTTCAGTTCATCTACTCACATTTCCATTGTGAGTTTTGAGCTGTTGATGATGGTCAATTAAACAACTATTATAATATAGTTGTTTATGCAAAAACAAACACCAGAACAGCATGTATTTGATGGAATTCATATTATTTTCCCTTAAGATCAAAATCACTTTGTGCTTAAAAACAAGCAAAATATGTGGAAAACAAACCAGATGATGTTCAAGTGATCTTGAAAGGGTGAGGGTCATACTTAAACAAAAATCCAACAATACAACCAACTCTTCTACAGCTTTTACAATTAAACTGAAAGCAACAAAAATGTTAGCAATTCAATCCAATCAATCCAGGCTCTCTCTGCTTGAAATTGAGAACTTGCCAATTCGTATAAAAACTTCGCATTTCAAAATGGAATGTAAAATCCTTCTTCACATGCTTGAAATTAAAAGAAATCCCAGTGGAGTTTGCAAAATATATGCCCATTGTTTAATGACCTTCTGATACCAGTGGAAGAACACCCAAGAACATTGCAGATAATTCTGGTTTAATCAGGTTAATGATGGAAGCCAAGGCCAGGACTACAGCAAGCTGTTCATTAGCATTTGATATTTCTGGCAAATAAACTCACTGCTGTTCATCCATTAAGTTCTCATCCAACAAATGGTAACAACTGCTCCTGACATTGAGTACAGAATATTCTGCTCCCATATCCTGCTGCTCCAAAGAAGCCACCACTGACATGAGAGAGGAGGCCAAGCTTCTTCCAATGGCTTCTGTTAAACCAGCACAGCAATAAAGTTCCAGCTGAACAGGGAAAAAGCTGATCATAATTTTTTACTTTTTCTCAGTGTGTCAGGAAGTATCTGGAGAAATTTTGTTGTTCATTGAGATGCAGGACAGGGAAAATAAAACAGAATCACATATTATTGTGTTCTCAGCCTTCATACTGAGATCATGGTTCTGTGATCACATACTAAACATTATATTTTTCATAAGTACAGCTCAATCTACGATGTGCAAGATTCCAGACTTCTTCTGGCCTTTAAATCCCAGTTCTGTGTGTCTCTCACAATCAGTACCTACGTGGACATAACCAAGCTTGCTCCTGCTGATTACTGACCAGCTTTAAAAGCCCCAGAAGAGCTGTTTTCTCCAGCTGGAATGTTGATTAAAACTATCCCAGCAAACATGGAATATATGAGCTCTCAGTTTCCAGCCATTCACCTAGACTATCCAAAATGCAACATTTGCTGAGGCCAGGCTCAGATGTGAATAAAACTGATAACTTCTTTGGCCAGAGGAGTAATTTCCCTATTCACTAAAGGGGTTCCTGCTCTGCTGGCCAGCAGTCTTTGTTACAGTTTGGAGCTGTGAAATGCCTCAGATTCTTTCAGTGTCCCAAATCTCTCTGCAGCCTATGGAATCCTCAAAGTCATTTGTCACCATCCCTTTGAGGAGTTGCTTGAGTAATTCCTCAGGCAGGAATGGACTCTTCCCCTTTCATGGGGAGGCCAATGAGGAATTGGAACTACTCTTAAATCCACTGTGCCAGTGCTTTAAGAAGCTCTGAGCTGCCTTTCCCTCCCTGGAGTTACTCCCTACTGTAACAGCCATCCTACTTATCTGTCCTTATGGTTTTTTTGCTATCCTGAAAAATATACTGGAGGTAAGCACATACACAAATTCAGACAAAGCAACATTTCTAAGAATCTTAAATATTACTCAAGAGTCTGCTTGATTTTTCAGAAGAATCTGGATTCTTACTTCCTGCCCATGTGGAGGCTGGACATGGAATTTAGCTAAGCATGTCAAGCAAGTTCAGCAGAAGTCAACAAGTCTCACAGAAAAGATTAAGACTTTCAGGTCAGCTGAACCATAATCAAAAGCTACAAAAACTTATGGAAGACAACCATCAGCCAAAGGTAGATATCAAAAAGCAACAGTTTCTGTAGTAAGAAAGGAATCCATCTCCTCAGAGCTGTGTCTCCCCAAAGATCTGTCTGAAACCTCAATTTTCCAGGAATAAGAGCTTACTAGAAGATGGGATACAATGTTTTCATTCTGCTAAATCTTATCTATTTCCAAATCACTGAACTGTTCTGTCTCTTTGCAGTTGCCTTGCAAATTGGCTAGCAAACATTAACTCAAGCTGGTCTACCAAAGCAGGTGAGCAACTTTTTGCTTTTCCACTTCAGTGATCCAAATAAAGTCTGGGAACAACACAGATGATGTTTGCACTGTCCAGGGAAGGACTTTGAGAGGAGATCCACTAGATTCCCATGGAGGGCTAGACTGAAACTTCTTTGGGATCCAGGCTATCACCTCCCTGGCACTAAATAAGACTTATTTTTTTCACTTACATGATATAATTTTGGCTAGTTAAAAAGACACATTCACTTTTTTCACGGACAGTTGCACAGCTGTACAGTCTCACAATTTCCTTTGAGGATCCCTGACTAGTCTTTACTGCACACTTTGAGTAGATACAAATATGAACTCTCTGAAACTCCAATGGTTATGCAGAGGTACAAAATGCAGGCAGGTGAAAGACTGGAATCTAACAGCAGATAAAGCACCACAGCAGCTCTGCCTTTCTCCATGACAGCTGTAAAAAGATTAGGAATTATTTTGCATCTACTTGTACCATGCTTGGAGATACATGCTTAGATAGACTGCAAAGGTCAGCTGATATTACCATATCCAACTCTCAGTGGGAACAACCTGGCTGCTCTGAATTCAACAGTCTGGCTTTGATCCTCAGGGAAATATGGTCCAGCCATCTCCTGCTTGCAACTCCAAAGTGATTGATGTACTTTAGCAGTTGCTGAAGGAGAGATATGAAAAAAAATACCAATCTGTTTAGAAGAGCCTGTCATGGGGTCTTCTATGTGTAAACATTTCCTCATTTGATGACATCTTATAGGATAAATTATTTGTATTTCTATGTTTTTAATTACTCAGTCTAGACAAGATTAATTGCAATTTATTTCAGTTGAGGTGAGCAAGAGTATCAACATCTCCTATGGAGATGAATCTGTATCCTCCCTGTCTTCTCTCCAAGTTCAATGGAGATAAATTGTCTCCTGCTCAAGGTGCTCCTTACTTATCATCCCCAACAGCTTCTTCTAACCCAGTTCCATCAGGGTTCTAAATGGTCCAAAGAGCTCAGTCCCTGTGGGACACTGTCTCCAGGTTTGCCATCATGTCTGCCCTTTGGTGGAAGCAGCTCCAAACCTGGAGAAGGGAAGCAGCCTGTGGCTCTGGCAGGCTGCTGCAGTCACCCATGCCAAGGAACTGCAGAGCAGAAAGGGAGCAGCAGAGGCACAGAGCAGAGATGATGGAGCTGGCACTGAAATCAGGTGAGAGTAGCAAGATCACACACCACTGCCATCTTAGAATGAGAGGCAGGAATCGTGACTGGACTGCAGAATTAACTGACAGCAGTAAATAAAATAAGCTGGAAAAAGCAGATGGAAGTGGCAACATGCTTGGGTACATTATAAGACATTCATTACAAGACCGCCTGCAGCAGAGGCTGAAACTTCATTAGTCATATGTACTTCTCTGCACCAAATGTGTGATATTTGCAGTTATGATTAGTTTATAGACTAGTTGAAGTTTGGACCAATGCCTGGTTTTGTTCTTTCAGAAGCACTTGAACTATCTTCAGGGTAAACAGATATAGCTGAGGAAAAATATATAATGTGGAGTGGCTAAGCAGTAGCTCACAGAGCAAAGACAAAAACAATCTGATATAAAGATAGAAAAACAGTAGGAAAATAAGAGATGAATGTGGAGGCATGGCAAACACTGCAGGTGTATGGTACTCATTCATATCCAGTCAGGCAGTTAATGAAATAACCTATAGAAACGGGACTGCCTCTTAAAAACAAAAATTACTGCCTGATATCAGATGAATGATTCAGCCTCCAATTTGCTGGAGATTTAAGCAGAACTGCAGCATACACAAACAAAAAATGTCTTTCTCTTATGTTGATTTTATGGATTATTATGAAGAAACTGGGAAATAGTGGGTCACATTGAACCCTAATCAGAGTTTAGTATTACGGGGAAAAAAAAGAAAAAGTTAATTTAAAAAAAAATATTTTCTTAGTGTAGCTCAAAGCATTTTTTCAGTGAAGAATGGTTCCAAATTATAGTTGCTAGTAGAGTTTTAGAATGCTGCTCTCCCAAACAATATATGAATGAACTCACCGAGGGCTTCTCAGTCGCAAATGGAGAAAAGAATCAAGGTTGAAACTGTGGCAGGGAGAGAGGGCAAAGAAAGGGGTGTTGCAAAGGGGGAACAGAAGGGGTCAAAAGGGACCACCTGGCTTCTCAGGGGAGGAATGAGACAAACACACAGAGTGAAGAGTGATGAGTTTTGGGCAGGATGAATATTGGTCTTTCTGTCCCTCTCCTTGCCTGCCTATCCCAGCCTGACTACCAAGGGATCAAACCTGCATCTGAAAACTGTGACACCAGGGCTCCTTCTCTGTGCTTTACTTCTCTCCTTCAGCCTTCTCTGCTCATCTCTACCTCGCTGTAAGAGCAGAGACAGCAGCCAAGCCCCTGCCCAAAAGGCAAGCACACCAGAGTGGAGGCAGGGATCAGCAGCTGAAGGGGGTCTCAGGGAAGGGCTTTCTGTTCCTCCTTGAAAGGAAGCTGAAGCAGACTCTTGCTGCTGGAAGGATGGGACCCTTGGAGTACAGTTCATTGTTTTTTCACTGCTGATGTGGTGGATTGAAGAATCTCACTGTGAGGGCACACAAGAGCCAGAGTGGCACCCTAAAAGGGACCATGGTAAGATCAAGAATGAGCCCAATTACCCCTCAGCTGCACTGAGTTGCTGGATCAGCTCATATTGGATCAAATGCTGTCTACCTGCACCTTAAATTTGCCTGCTGCTCCCTTTCCAAAGCTGGTAAAAATGCAGGTTTGATCATAGAAGGCTTAAACTGCCTAGGTAAGACCTGTCTGTTCTGAAAATCAGCTCTCTTTTGACTTTCTGATTTATGGAGTTCAGCCCTTTGGATTACTGCTTTTAGGAACAATTGTCCCACAGATAATTAACTGAAACTTCTTGTAAGTCTCAGTGAGAAATTAATTAGTTTCTGTCTAGAAAAACAAGTGTCATATTGCCAGAATCTTGCCAACCCAACGCAGAGCTCAGCACATCCTGTGAGAGCAACCATCAGTTCAGCTGATTTTGAAAAAGACACTCTAAATTACCCCAGGTTATCTGAGTTGAATTTTATTTTTTCTAGATTAATGGCTGACCATTATTCCCATGCATTGTTTCATACCAGCATGTGGCAAAAATTGATTGGTTTTTGCTTTCTCTCGATTATATTTTCCTTGGAATGCTTCATACAACAAATCTAATAAGGTGTTTAGAAAGTCAGCTAATGTATGAAGACATGAACAATCTGAGGAATATCAAATTGCTTGGAGACTGGAGAGCAAAACAAAAAGAGGAAAACTTCTTGGGAAGAGATAAGCAGAGAAGAAAAATATGTAATTTGCAGAGGTCTACAACAAATTACTTTAACATATGTGTGCATATTTATGTTACTTCCAACAGAAAATGTCAAAGGAATTTTCTACTGCTCTGCTAAATGAACACAGACTTTTCTACAGGTGAATACTTCTTAAGAGCTCAGGAGTCTTAAATAATTATGTACCCTGTTAAAATAGATGACATTTTCCATGCAAACCTGACAGCCCTTAAGAGGGCAATTACAATGTTTATATTATCCTTTTTAGGTTTTATTTGGTTTGTTTGTATTGGATATATTCTGGATTTATTCTTTTTAATAGTGAAGACACAGGGGGTCTACATGATACAGAAATAAAATAAATCCAAAATGTTTAAGCAAAAGGAAATCTGTGTTTTTTGTGTGTATAATGGACACCTGAAAGAATTGATAGGGATGCTGAAAGCAAAATGAAACAGCAAAGTCCACTACAAGAAGCTGACGACAAAAACTTGAGATTCAAAACTATTACAAAAATATATGTGGATAGCAGCTTATTATGATACAAAACCTGAATGGTGGGCTAGAAAAATGAATTCATACAGATATGCAGAAAGCAAGACTGCATTTCTCCAGGCCAGAGAAAGGGGGTTTACAGTGACCAAGATGTGGCCTGATGAATCTAGGCAGCAATTTTAGCTGTGATCTGACTGAAAAGAGCAGACTTTGGGCTGTAGGGAAGAATGAAACAGCATGACCAAGGCACAGGGAGGATCTGCACAAATACCTAGAGATGATGACTGAGGCTTTCTGAACTACAAAACCTGAATGTTCTGCTTTAAACTAAATTACTCTTAAACAGAACAAAACACATTAAGAAGGTGGAAACTGAAGAAGGATAGTAGACCATAAAAGATATGGGAAGTTAAATGGAATTCTGTCTCTCTCTTGGCACAGACAATGCCAACTTGACTATCAATCAGTATTAATGCAAACTTCTCTTCATCCTCTTAAGAAAAGATGCAAGAAGATTTGATATAAAAAAATATTTTTTTAAACTATAAATCATATTTAGTATGTGCTGATGACTTGCTGCCTTTTATATACACATGTTTTTGCTATGGAAGGACCATGTTTTTAAATTAATTTGACAGTGTGATTCAATGTATTCCAATCGAGGTATATAAAGAGAGCTGTGTATAATCAGAAAAGTACTAAAACAGAACTCCTCTGAAAAGGCATTTGGTGTGATGGTGAAACTTCAGGAAACTGAATCAGAAATCTGAAGCAGGAAGCAGAAATCTAAAACAGTGTTACAAATCCCAGTGGGACAGCCATTTGTAGATGTGAAGTATTCCCACAACAAATCTTGGTATTCGTGTGTTATATAAAAGTAAATGTTCTTCTGGGAACAAATGGAGGAGAGAAAAGAACCTTAGATTGTCCTGAAACATTGGAGCATTACTGTTCATTCCCCTGTAGTTTAAAATCTCTGAGCATTCCTGTTCTGAACCTTTATTTTTAGGGATCCTACCATCAGGCTTTACTATGCACGTTTAGTTGCAATTTGGAATGCAAGGTATAAACCCAGAAGTGAAATTATTTTAGTTAATTGAAGGGGAGAATGTAATCAGTCAGATTCTTTTTTCTAATTGAAAACTGCAAAAAATAATTAATTCCAAATGCTTTCTTGCACAAAATAGCTCCAAATCAGATAGGGATTTAGGATGCATAATTCAAGCTTGAATACAGGGTTGAAATCCTCTCCAGAAATTTCCAGGGTATTTGCATCCAGATTTTGGACTGGGAGCAGTTTCTGTTCAGACATTTAAAAAGATGTAAAACAAGATGGCTATATAAACTCTACATACTATACATATGTTCTGAGCTCTTTAGGGAATTTGAAATTACAGTCTGAGTAAGAGACCCAGGGGCTTAGCTTGGATTTGAAAGATCCATGAAATTACAAACATATCAGTGTTTAACTACTTCATCCACATAACAGAAACACAGACCATAACTGCAAGAGGAACTTTGAGAGGTAAAAAACTTAGTCAAATGCTCCATAATATTTTTCAGTAGGAAGCTTTCCTTGGTCTCACTTAAATCTTCCTTACTGTATTTTAAGATCATGTTTGTTTATTTTGCCCATCCTAGACAGGATGAATAAGTTCCCCATGTCTCTGCATGCTACACTGGAAAACATTTTCACATCACCCCCTTGATGCTAAACATCCCTAATTTCCTTTCTTCCTTTTTTTCTGTGAAAATTATGCTGAGTTCCTTTTCAGTTTGTTCACACAATTTCTATTTCCCTGCAGTGGAGTGCCCAGATCTGGACACAGAAGAGTCTTTCCAATGCTAAGTAAAATGGAGAACAATTTCATGATTTTCCTGGGCTGCAAAATATATCCTGGCTCCATGCACTGCATACATGACATTATTGTGATATATTGTGGGGATAGATATTCCCTTGTGACAGTATGATATTTGTTACCTGTCATTTATGTGTGATTTCTTATAATTGTTCATCCTGTTCTGAAGGATTTCCAATTTTACCTCTGTTGGTGGATGAACAGCTTATTTTTATCAAAGCATAGTACACTGCCTTTCAGTGAGCACAAATGCAATATATTTTTAATCAAGATTTTGACTTTTCCATTTTGAGCTCAAAAATAGACTAATGTTTTCAGTGCTTTCACAAAAATTGAAGTTAAGTCATATCCTTTATAATTTGCCGCTCTTCTCCCATTTTTTTTAAACTTACAAATCTTTCTGAAACTTCCCCTATAACCTATGTTCTACACATTCTCAAAATTGAGTGTTCATCCAAACAGTTCAGTTTGTTCAACTGATTTTAAGAATCCCAAAAACAGACAGAAACCTCAAAGAAAACCAAATGAATTCAGGGAACAGTCTGTGGAGATATTTTATCATAAATATTACAGGATTGTTTTGTTCTTTTCAATCCCCACATAGCAATTTGTTGTGATCTCTTAAACTATTTTTCCTTCTTATTATTGATCCAAAAGTGACTTTACAGGCAAAACAGAGGTACTGCAATAATTAAATCAGGAGTAGAGTTTCTCTCACCATTTGGCTTTATTGTACTTAAGAGCATGGTGGATATGAGATCACAATTCATCCCTCTAGAAATTTCCTGGTTGTGTATCCCTGAAGGAAGCAGAACATTGTTTACAATTGTTTACTTGTTTTATGGCAGATTTTAAATTTCTCTAATACCAACAGATGAACGTTGTGCTGCACTGCCATACTTTGAGGCAAGGTATGACAGACATTCTTTGTAGGTTGTTTTTTTAAAATTGTTTTAAAAGACTATAGCTAATATGAGTTTGTTTCCACAAAATTATAATCTGACACGTTCTTTACATATCTTTCAACTGACATTTTCTTCCACCATTATTTTCAACTCTACTAGTCTGTGGAGGTGCCTACTGTGCTTCCACAAGTAGGTACATTAAGATTTTTATTTTTATTTCTCTAGAACATTTAAGGGTTCCCATTTCAGAGTTAGCACTGTCACCTGAAAATCTGTCTGTGATAATGTTTCTGTACAACTAAAGCACTGCTCAGAGCCCTGTTTTGGAGGCAGACAAAAGAATTTTGGCCATGAGATAGCATTGGTAAGCAAGTAAATGCATTGACAACCTCTGGTCAATGCACCAAGTCATCTGCTCATGTACCTACAGCACTCTCCAGTTGCTTTACTCCTTCAGATTAGATCTGGTGGCATCACATTCACAATCATTCCCTAGATAATCTCAAATCTGCACAGAGAGTAGTGGCTATGACCCAACAATGCTCAAAGGAGCTCTGACAAAAAGCCCTGGCTGTCACTCTGTGCTACCTCAGAGGGAAGCACTGGGTAGGAGCCACCCTGGGGATCCTGTCAATTCCCTAAGGATGCAGGTACAGACCTTCAGCAAGGTGAAAATCTGACAGGGTCACACTCCAACACTGAAAGGAATCCAGTACTGAAGGAAATATTTGAATTCTGAACAAAGCCCAGCAAAGGGATGTGCAAATGGGCAGTTACTGCTTCAAACACAATATTTGGAGGCATCTGCTGAGATTAAAGAATTTCCTTGCTTTGAACACTCTTCTGAATAAGGAATATGTGCTTTAGAATTAGAGGATCCCTTTAATACAGCCAACAGTGTCCAAGGGGAACGTGCAGCACCCTGGAAAATTAAATCCATGCCTAAATCAAGTGCTAAGGAAGAGCCATAGTGAGAGACCAGTTTCTGAATTAGTGTGATATGCCAGAGTGTGGAGCTTCTTCCTGCTTTTCAAAGTAAAATTTTATCTGATGCTTTGTTTTTGAAGCTATTTGAAGTTGGAAGTCTTCAGTAGTTTGTGACTAAGGAAGTGTATAATCTTGATAGAATAAATTGTTTTCTCACTATTGAAAATTAATTGTAGGGTTATCACAGGCTGAAAAATTTGGTCATTTGAGACTAGGGAGAAGGGGAAGAATGGTTTGAGTTGGCTTTCAATTAAATCCTACATTGATATATTAAGTAAATTCAGTGCTGTGCTAACTTTAAAACACCTGCAGGACTTTCCTAAAGCTTTGATTTACTTCTAGCCGAGGCAGAGGATTAAATTCTATTTTCAATTCTAGAAGACTCGGGCACAATTTACATTTGTTCAAGATTTTAGAGGCAAATAATGCAACACCCCTGACAGGTTATAATTAATGGTTGTTTAAGGTACATAAACACTAGCAGATGATTACACTGTAGTGACAGAAGTGCAAGGCAAGATATCTTTTAAACAGAGATTATGAGTGAATATTTGCATAGGATATTTTTTTCCAGTACAGGCAATAGTCCTGTACACTTTGAAATCAGATTTTGTAAATGGTAGCCATTTGTGCTTTCTCAGAAAGTCCCTTTTAGGTGTGCATGTCAACTTGACTGCTAGAATAAAAAAAATTAAAATTGTCAGTTCTACAACTCGCATGAAAATTTTATGTATTCTCACAGTTGCCACGTAGTAAGATTAAAATCTGTTCAGTACTCATGCACCTAATTCTTTAGGGTTTTCAGGGAGAAAAATATAGGAAACACCATAGTGTCTTTGAGGTGAGGAGTTGGCTCAGTCCCACACCAAGAGGCATCTGGAAGCAGTTTGATTAAAATGGCCAAGTTTGTGTAGCAGGCACCTTCCTGTATCCAGAAAGCAGAGGAGCTGGGAGGGGAGAGGCTCTCCCTTGTGCTGAGCTGAGCCCCATGCCACAGAGCCTGGTCTGAAGGGTGAAATGCACCCTGGAGCTGTTTGAGGGACCCCAGCAGCTCCTGTGAACACAAGGAGCACAGCCCAGGCCCTCCTTTTGTCTGACCTTCTGTTCTAACATTTGTTGGCAGGAGAAGCTTGTTAGAACAGCAACATTCACCACATGGGATAAGGCAAAGCAATGTCTTTTTGTTTCTTCACTCCACCCCTCCTTTTCTATTATTTTTTTCTCCCTCCAAAGGGAGACATTATTTAGCTTTGCAGCTAAAAATCACATTGGTAATAAGCATGTTAAATATATTGCCTAATTATATTGTAGTTATTTTGTGAATGATTCTGTGCTTTTGTTCAATTTTATCTTTTTCTTCTCTTGCTTTTGAAGAATATTTATGAATTATGCATGCAAAAATAATTAAGAATAACAAATGGCAAATTTTAGCCTGGTGACATTGCTCTTTCAGTCTCCCACAAAAATGTGGCTGTATTGAGTTTATGTATGTGGCAAAGGTTCTCTACTAAAAACAGAAGTACCTGTCTAAAGTTTCTTTGTGTGCCAACAGCACTAAATGTGGGAGAATAGTTTTGCTATCTGGTTCCTGCCTATTTCTAAGTGATTGCAAAACTGTCCTCTGGACAGAGAAATATTCACCATGTATATAACTGAGATAAATTCTACTAGGGGTGCTGGAGGTGGGTACTAGGGGGGAAAAAAAAAAAAGTGCTTCTTGGGTTATAAATATTTGATCATGATGCTGTTGTTAGCCTGAATGATGAACTTCTCAAACACAAAGTGAATTATTCACACTCATTCTATTTGATATATGGAAGGTAGCTGCATTTCAAGATTCTGAATACAGAGTGTTTGTCTTTTGTCCTCTTTTTCAATGGAATTTCTCTACTCACACACAGCCTAAGAAAAGAATTTTACCCACAGCTGACCTGAGATCAGCCCTCGAAGTTTATCAGAAATTATTCTGAAAATGACAGATCTGAGTTAGTCTCTCAATAACTCTTACAGTTCAGCTGTATCAGAACTATAGTTTTACTCAAGTTCCTTTTATTATTGGAAGGTTGACAACTTCCAAAAAAATAATCACTCCAAACAAAGGCTATGAACAGTTTGTTAGCAAGCACATGCAATTCAAGAATAAAAGACTTGCCACCTATGCAAGATAGGTTCTAGGAGAACTAGATTGTTTTCCCCCTCTATGTATGAAAGAGGTCTAATACCTTGCCCTTTTTTTTTTTTTCTATTATTTTAATATAAACTTGTTTTACACTATAAAAAATACAAAAGGCTGTTTCAGGCACTATAGAAGAAAGATTTGCTTGTAATTAATGGGATGGAAAAAGCCTGAAAATAAGCTTTAAGTGCATGAAAAAGTTTCTAACACTGCATGAAATGCAGACTTCAATTCTGAAAATGGGCCTGCATAAGTGCCCCCCTCAGGTCTCTGGGAATAACAACTCAGGGCAGAACTGGAAGTTTATTTAGGACATGACAGGAAACACTGACCCAAGCAAGGCTGGGCTGAGAAATCTTAAAAAAATAATAAATACAGAATTGAAAATAATCCAAGACATCCAAATACAGAGTCTTCAACGATGTGATTGAATGTGTACAGGGGGATCTACAGTGATCAGCTCTGTATAAATCACAAGTCACCTTAATTCAGTGCAGAATTTGCAAATTGATAGAGTTAGTGGCTAAAGTGGTATTTGTTTCATCACTGCATTAATCCAGCACCTCATTACTTGTGGTTTTTTTTGCCTTACTCTTTCAAGCTCAGCTTTTTTGACTACAGTTTGAGTCAGGCCTTCAACAGAAATGCAGAATGTCTCCAACACTCCACAAAATACATATACCTATATATATATACATATATATAGCCATTGCACTGATCTATAGTGAAGGAGAAGATACAATGCTATTAAATAAGAGTCTAGATTATACTTCCCTATTTCCTTTATGGTTTTCATCATTTTATGATGTCTCACAAATCTGTTTTTCTGAGCAAGTTCCACTCCCTACTAGGGATCTACTTTAAAAGATGCTTTAAGAATTCACAGAAGCATAGGAGAAAAGTAATTAGCCTGAATTCTGGGTGGAAATACATGTCTAGAATGTATTAGAGCTGGGCTGTAAGCAGCCTATTGCTTCCAAATGCAGAGTAGTCTATTCAAATTGACCCAACATTTATGAAAACATCTCCCATTTCATTAACCTTCTGAAACAGTTTTCAACAAAAAACTCAACATAAGGTTTACGAGATCACTTCAGGAGCCCTGAATGAAAATAGGCCCTGATGAAGTTATTTTCAGTGTAGTTTATTCTATTATGTTTATTTGACTAGACAACTCACTTTTTATTACATGTATGCCTCTTTTTCTTTTATTTCCTCTTCACACCTTTTTTTTTTTTTTTGCCTCTGACACTCACTAGCAGCACTCAGTAGTGGGAATAAGACAAGCCACGTTGAACCTGAAACCCCTTCAATCCTTTCACCACTCTTTAACTTTTACAGGTTAATTGATTTTTCCTCCCAGCACAGTGCTCATGCCAGATTTACATTTCCTCACTTTCAATCTCCTGCTGCACCTAACCATGTTCTTCTAGTATTCTGTTTTGTCTGTAAGAATTTCCTATCTAAAATGTTTGAGGGAGGAAGGGAACTTGTCTTTTTCCCTTCAATTTCAGCAGTTGTTTTAGTGCTTCTTTATATAAAATGTACTGAACTAAAAAAAGAAAATGACATTATGTGACTTCAGGGTTACTGGAAAACTATATTAAAAGAAGACAATTTCTTCTAAATGATCTTCACATAAACCTATATATACAAGTGGACATACATGGAATTCCCAATTTATAACATCTTTCTTTAAAGAGAATATTCTGTTACTATACTGTAAGACTATTATTGTTACATTAGAGGCAATAACTACTGTCTTTCAGACTAAGGAAGGTAAGGAAAGAAGGCAGAAGAGAGATTATTGCATATCTGGATTTGAATTTTCTGGTGTTGTTTGTTTTGTTCGTACAAGAAATGTTAGAACAGCAAGATTTCTCGAGCTGAAATTAAAATGGATTGCAACCTCACCCTTCATGGATTGAAAAACAGTATTTTTAAGATACTTTAGACTGAATAGCTCCATCAGCTTACCATCTGCCTTCCCCTGCTAAACCCTCTTTCTCTCCATTAAAATCAGGATCTTTTTTAAGTGACACACAGAACTTTCATTTGATTGATGATTTCCTGTTGCCATTAAAGAGTGGCAATATAATAGCAGAAAGAATTTTTGAAGAAGTAATGCTATTCTGTCATAAACCACCAGTAGGAACCTATCACTCCCAGAGTTGTAAGGTTTACTCTGAAGAATCTGAATCTGTTGGTTGACACACAGAATTAATATGAGAAAATCAGGCACTACTAAAAATCTTCATGTCACAAAATGATTACATCGAGTTGGGAATCATGAAGTTTTGGAAAAGGGAAGGCAGTGTGACCTTTCTCCTTCAAAACCAGAGAACTTTGCATAGAATTAAAGTGTTAAAAAAGCAAAATAACTATTTATATTTAGATAGACACGTTTGTAATACTCATGTAGAGATATGTTGTGCGTATATATACAATATATATATAATACCCAGAGGTATCATATAGAAATTTTTCTAACACAAAGAAGTTGAAAAGCCCTATGTAGGATAAATTTCACTTATGCTTACTGGCAAAACATGACATTAAGATTTGGCATGGAAGAAGAATTTCAATGAACATCTGAGGTTTATTACATATTGATTAACAAGGATAGTACTCATATTGAGGTGAGAAATGTGAGCCTTCTGACTTTTCTGATTTACATTAGCAGAGGATACAGTTCACAGAGTGCTTCTTTCAGTGTATCACCTTGCTAAACAAAAGCTATTTAAAAACCCTGACAGGTAGCTGAGATATTTTTGCCAGAGAAGGATCTCCCTGACACTCTAAAAGTACACACGTCCAAAGGCAAAATTTATACATGGCTGGAATGAGGAAAAGAGTTTACAAGTAGAAAATGGAACCACAAATCTTTCTATACTTACATATAATCCTTCACCAATATCAACCCACAAATCATACCTTAAACCTAAAGCTAATCTTTCAGTTTTACAGGGACATTGTGCTGGATGCACACAAGGATTATTTTGTTTAAGTGTTTGGGTTGAAAGGGAAAACTCAAGATGCAAGAACCCTGCAGGTCTCTTCAGGAGACAGAGAGGAAAAAACCAGTGCATGAAACTGCCCTTGCTGTGTTTCCTGATGATGTTTTCAACAGTGCTCTCCATTAACAGAAGCATGAAAACAGAACCCTCAAAGTTTATTGTGAGCCCAGCGTCAAACCAGGGCAGTAGAATGAGCCCAGGTCCCTGATATCACACATCTGATATGGGATTGATATCACACATCTGATATGGGATTGATATCACACATCTAATATGTGATATCCCCCCAATGTTTAGGCTACACTCAAGCCAGGTCTCTTCTACCACTATTAAACACCTCCACAGAGTTCACTGCTCTATTTCCAAGAGGAACATGAGATTATTCATAGTATGGCACATGATGTGCTCCATGAAATGTCTTTGCATTTCTCTAATATCTGCAGTCCCATTCTCATCTAGCATAACAAGTTGTAAATTATATGTCATTGAATGTCATAATATATTTCATTCAATTTCCATTCAATGCTTTTATTTCTACTAAATATGAATTAATGACACTACCAATACTTATTTATCAGAGTTACTCACCCATTCAGGAATTATGTTAACAATACCCTGAGACAGGGCAACACTACAACAGGATTTAACCAGAGCTTTCAAACTTCGAATTTTCAGAGAGCTCTGGACACATTCAGTAAAGCATATATCTATTTTTTTATTCCATATTGATGTCTCTGTTTAAAAGCAGAATATCAAATGCATGAAATAAATTTTAGATGGACACAGAAGCCTCAAGAACTCTGTAGTTCAAACTCAGTAAAACTTTTGGAAATCTTCCACAAACTAGAAAAACTTTCTGAGGTCCATCTAACACAGAAATCCAGTATCTGTTTCATTTTTTAAAAAAAGAGTATTATGAAGTATAATTTTTGTAATTATATTAATTATCTGTAAGAAAGGTAAGGTAAGATCAAGGTTAAAAAAAATCTATAATAATTATTTTCTCCCCATATGTGCTATTTGAATAAAAGTACTTGAGAATATAAAGAATCATGAATGATGACTGAGAAAACAATACAAACAGAATAATCCATCGGGGAAGAAAAAAAAAAAAAACCCTTAAAATCTGTGAAAACTCTTTAAAACCTCAGTTTGACAACTCCAAAATGAATGAAATGGTTTTGGCACAAGATGCTGACAAGTTATCTGACTCAAATTACAGTTTTACATACTATGAGTCTTTCATCCAAAACTTCAAAACAGAACTTGCAGTAGACTGTTTCAAATAAGTTTTAAGAAATTATAAAGAGTAGAATTTGTTATATTTCAGAAACTGTGGTATTACTAATTTCAGAAATGAAAATCTTTAATTTCCTTTTTTTTCCCCACCAGGGTTCTCTTAACACAAAACTTCAGAAAATTCTTCAGAAAATTGAATTACAATTATGCATTCTAAATAATTTTCTTGCTCCAAGAAAATGAATATTTTTTTAACCAACCACCTCAGGTGGCTGAGGAAACTCTTGAGTGTCTTCTAATACAGAGGAAAGTCAGCAAACCTTGGTTATTTTAGACAAGAAGAATGGAATATCTTGTCAGCACCCTCTGAAACAACTGAATGCTCTACCAGCTCAGTGTGAGCTGGAGAAGAAGACAGGGAGAAGAAGTTTCTCAGAGAAGACACAAAATTCATTTTGGGTCTATATAAATCATTATGGACCTATAACTCCACATTCAGGTAAACTGGATTCCTTATCGTGTTTTCAAGCTTACATTAAGAATTTTATGCCCCAATGAATGTGAAACCTGAGCATCCCACAGTTTTCAGTGTGGTCATTTGCTCCAAAACCTTGTTTTACTCCCAGTTTTTGATGGGGGCTGCAGCACAAATGTAGCAAATAACACACTCAGACAAATTTTGAGCATAAGCTTCTCAAGCCATAAACTTTATCTAGTACTAAACAGATCTGAGAAAAAGGCAGACTGCTCCCACCACAAAATCCTCAGGTGTCAGACATGCCATTACTCCTGAGTCAGCATAAGGCTTCATTCCTCAATTAAAAATAATAAATAAAAAATGCACAAGACATGTTCACTCCTTTACTGCAGAAGAGTGTCCATATCCTGATGTCATCACTGAAGAAGGCAACACCAGTGTATTTCCATGGTTATCTGTGAAAGTCTGACAACATTCCTGTCATTCCTGACAACAGGAATGGGGACATAAAGTGCCCCCAAAAAGGGGAAGAAGAAAGCCATGAGATTTAAAACCAAGCAAAACAAAATAGACCTCTCAGCTTCTAAATATTTATTCCAATTTAATTGTTTAGGTATCTTCGTTGCCTGATTGTTGTGGTGGGGTTTTTTTTGGTTTTTTTTTTTTTTTTTTTGTTTGTTTTTGTTTTTGTTTGTGCAAGGGGGTTTGTATTGTTTTGCTTTGGGTGGTTTTGATTTGTTTGGGTTTTTTTGATCGGTTGGTTTTTTGTTTTTCCCCCAGATCTTTCGTTTAGTATTTCTCTACTGATAAATTAAAACTAGTTGCCCAGTCAGTTAAACAGACCAGTGTCTGAATCAGCTCTGCAGAGCAGGTGACTGTCCTTTTGCTTCCATAAGTAGGAGTCTGATTTTTTTTTTTTCCCATCTTACACTTTAAAAATTCAAGTCCAGTGAAATCATATGTATGAATTTTTAACTCCCTGTCTCAAGCCCAAGCTCTCCATAGCCCATGTTCTCTGAACTCTGGCCAGCCTTAAGGTAGAGCGTGTTAAAAAATACAAAACACAAATCAGCATTAACCCAACCCTGACAAATCCTGTAGTTGCAGCACAGCTCTCAGAAAAATGAATATTCTAGAAGTAAATACATTACATAATAAAAATGCACATACCAAATAGTGAAAGATTAATTTAGACTCCTTAATAAATTCATTCTTCCCCAATTTATGTCAATGATTTGCATATAATAAAATTGTCCTTGAGCAAATATCTGATAAAGTAATAAACCTGTCAAATGCATAAATTGACTGCTTGCTAAGGCTATCTGGCAGTTGGTTCATACAGAGGCAGATGCTCTGCTATGACACAGTAGCTGCAGGAAACATTTGTCTGTTATGTGATAAGAGGGGAAAACAGGGTAAAGATTAACTTGGATTTTACTCAAGCTCAATATTCATCACCGAAAAAGGAACATGCTCTTTAACCAAATCTGCATATGTTAAGTCCCTTGAATTAGACTTTTTCTACTCATCTAAAAAGGATAAAGGTTTTTGCTAAGTGTGAGAGGAGATTAATAAACTGATTTGCAATTGAGCATTAATTTTTTTCAGAATGCTTCACGCTGATCACATTACTTAATGAATCACCAGCAAGTAACAAAGAGCAGAAAAGGAATCTACACAGACAATATGTTAGATTAGAAAAATCTGAATCTAAAATATTAGCCAGGATAAGTCATTAAATACTCATGTTTTCAGAACACCTGTTTTAAGGGTGGTTAAACTGACACATTTACCCCAAAATTCATGTTGGAACTGTTGTTGCAAGGTGTTCAGCAACCCTTTCAGCCAACAGCATGTGTGTATGAAGAATTTCTTGCTCAGAGGCCTTGAACACAGCCCCTCCTAGTATTACATGAGAGCTACTTCTTAATGAAGAACAGGAAAATATTGAGGAAGCACAGGTGTCAATTGCAAATTAGTCTTCTGTCCCTCTCCTTCCCGTCCTCTGTGACCACACAGAAACTTGGAAGAATGTTCATACAGAGATTACCAAGTATGAGCATTTACTGGGTTAAATTATTCAGGAAAAAATGGTATTATTTTGATATGTACCATGATCTTCCTGAAATTAGCGCTCTATAAATCATGTAGAGGGAAGCTAATTTAAAGGAATGAAAGTGAAAATGCAATGTTTCTTACATTTGATCAAATAAGAAGAGATGCAAAATTGTGGGTGTTCCTGCCTTCTTGCCTGCTCTTTTATTTAAAAAAACAACAGGACAAAACAAACCAGAGGCACACACACAAAACCCCTCTAACTTTATCTTTAAGATACTGCTGAGATTCAGACAAAATTCCATAAAGCAGATGGATTTCTTGCAGTTAAATAGAGAGCACATTAAGAGCATGGCAGACCTTTGCTTTTCAAACTCCTGGGAAGTGAGACTTTTCAAGGAGTTTGAAGTGATAATTGCCATGCACGATGCCAATTATTTATATGGCTGTGTCCAGTTGGAAAAGGCAATTTTCAGCATGTCTGCTCCTGATGTACTATGAGAAAATATGCCTCACAAGCAGAAAAATCAAAGCTGTACCAGAATCTGCTCCTGGCAGAAGTGAGAAGCCAATGCTTACACATAAGGAGCTGTCAGAGTCAACTGAAAAAAGTCACCTTAGCAGCAGCAAAACAAGAGTTAAAACTGATCCTGTCCAGATCTGTAACAAGCCCCAGATTCTCCCACTCAA
Source organism: Erithacus rubecula (assembly GCF_903797595.1). NCBI lineage: Eukaryota > Metazoa > Chordata > Aves > Passeriformes > Muscicapidae > Erithacus > Erithacus rubecula. The sequence goes on from NC_136663.1 coordinate 17,360,134, forward strand.
AGCTTAAGGCAGCATTTACATATAAATTTGTATCTATCTATCTATACATATATATATATAAAAGGCCAACACAAAACCTTAAACAATAAACTGCAGTTTTCAATAATTATTGCAGAAGAAAGATGCTGATTATATATATTGATCAAATAGTTATAAAACAAGATGTATATTTCCTGTTATCTGTACTGTATAATACTAGTATTATTGAAGGTTGAACCCAAAGCAATCAAGTTTGTGTATGTTACTGTACTTTATCACTTCCAGCAGTAATGAAAAAGTGCCTCTCAGTTCTCCAGAGCTTCTCAGCTGTGTTGCAGACCACTGGAGAGTTTGAACAGCCACGTTCCAACAAATCTCTGAGAAACAAGACTATTGGAATTGTTTCTCTGCTTCTGGTCATTTTTCTCTGAATGGGCAATGTATTCCCAGCAGCTGTGCCAAAGTTCTTACTCAAGTGACAGAAATCAAGTAACCTGGGGGAAGAACCAAGTGCCCAGCTCCAGCACTCCAGGGCACACACCTGCATCCTCTTCTCCCAGAGCAGCAGCTCAGACATTGCCAGTGAATAGGAAACACAAGGCTCAAGCAGAGCTTGAGAGGACACTGCCAGCATGTTCAGGCTTTATTTGGAATATTTCTTTCTTTGCAGCAGGCTCTATGACTGCTCTTCACCATCACTGGAGTTGTGAACTTCCAGTCAATATTCACATGCTGAATTTCTTTTTTTTTTATAATTTTAAGACTTAAAGCACGTAGTATAGACCTCAACTGAAGGGCATTTCAGCATGCCTTTCCCATCATGGTTATGCATCTTTGAGGATCTGGCCTTCATATTATGCTAGTTATAGAGACTGGATACCCCATAGGAGACTGGTTACTGATCCTTAATTCCTTCTCAGACCCAAGAGGCAAATTACAAGCCTGCCTCAATCTACAACAGCTGTCTGCAGTGCCCCTGGAGTCAGGCAGAAAATAGAGGCTGCAGAGTCTATTTCAGTTTTCCTGCTTAACCCTTCTGTTTCCCATATCCCCCAAGGGATCCTCATGTGTCAAAAGTCAGCATAGCAACAGGGGGGGGGTTGTTTGTCAGGTTTTTGTTATTATTATTAATTTTCTTCCCACTGTTTCAGATTGAGATTCTATTCTCTGTGCTGACAGGGGAAGTGGGGTGACACCTGAAATTCCTAAAGTATGTTTGAACAAATTGGCAATGCAATGAGCATAATTTACATGGCAGCAACAAGGATTTAGTTAAATAAAAGGGAACTGGGGTATTTAAAAAATCTTACTAATGAAGGTACACATAGATACAATTTATCTAATAAAAATAATATATGTTATAACTGAAAACTCCGGGGCATTTTCTAAGCAGAATAACAGGGAGTGGTTTCTAGTACAAGGAAGCAAAAATTTTATTCAATTCATGGAATTACATAGGTATGGGAAAAATTAGATCTCAGTCCATTTCCTAAGGTGCCTAAAACCCAACACTGAAAATCCTCCTAATATGATTAAGCAGCTCCTCTGTGAGCAGGTCTGCATTTGTGAGCAATTCCCTGGGTGTTGCAGTAGCTGCAAGAGAACAGCTTACACCAAGATTGGCTGTGGAGTACTGATGGGAGGAGAGACACAAGAGAGAAAAAGAATCAGAGGGACAGGTGGGAGTGGGGGATGCTTAAGAGTTACACCATTGTGCCTGGGCTATATTCATCTTTGTAATAAAGTACTTGAGGGGAAAAAAAAAAGACAAAACTTGACATAGTTTCTTGCTTAATAGAAATGTCATGCTTTCAGAGATCTGTCATGATGCTTAAATTGACAAAATTCTCTCTACACTCTGGTATTGAGAAGTATCTCTTCCTCAAAACTACGGAGTCTCACGTGTGTGCAATAATGTAATAAACAGCCAAAAGTGATTAAGTGATAAAAAAAATCCTATTTATCTGTCTGAAAAAAAACAACAAAGCAAACACATGACCATTGTGAGTCTCTTTTCACAAATTGCCTTATTTAAATAGTGTCATTCCACCTCTGACAGTAAGTCAGAATTCAGAATCAAACTATGAAGCAGGAGCTTCTTCATAATATGCAAAGAATTCTCAACTAGTTTTCTTCCAGAGTCTTTGCCCTTCCTCACTTGCTATTCTCTTACCTGGCATACAGTGGTCAGTCATCATCATCATCCTCATCACCAGAGGATCCCCTGTGCTCCTAGAGCACACTGGGGTAGGGTGAAGGGCCTGGGGAAGCCCTTCCAGGTCTCTTCCACCTCTTTGATCTTGGGCAGGGGATTTTCCTTCTGCTGGGCTTTAACATTCTCAAGCTCTGACATGGACTGTAAAAGTTCAGAGATGATTACAGGATGTTGAACTAAAACTCCTTTTCTTTGAGGAGAGATTTCAGGCTAAGCAACCATTTATTTAGTCTTCAATGAACTTAAAGGGAAGAGCTGTTCTTCACTGGTTATTCTATGAGTTTGGGGCTTCAAAAGGTCAAGTCCTGATCTTTAAATCCCTGGTCTAGCAGGTCACAATGTGTCCTGACTACATTGAAACTACTTACTAAATCAGATTGAGTGAAGTGTTCATAGCAGGTGACAATCCCGGTGACATGCTGAAAAGTCTGGAGAGTCACCATTATATGAATGTTTTATACACATTAAACACTATCAATATTACATTAAACACATAAATAACATTATGCCACTTTTTATTAGAAAACATTCAATTTTTGGTTGTGAAAGCATAGTAAAGGGGGGGTGTTCATGGGGCCTATAGAACTAGAAGCATAAAGCATGAGTCACTCAGACTTTTAGCAACGATAGTTTCTCTTGATAAAGGTATGAATTATCTATTTCACTAAAAAGTTTTTTACAAAACTTCACAAATTTTTGCAATAACTACAGAGGCACAGCTTACACATTCTCAAAAGGAAATGAGAGGCAGAATGAATCAATCTTTCCTGTCCACAGACCCTAAACTGCAGCTGCTATATTTGAGGAATGCAAGCAAGAAAGGTGTATGGTTTACAAACTGCATAAATTCCAGCTCCTTAAAAGGCAACACTTACTGGGGTGGGCCAGCCAAAAGGTTTCAGTATCACAAGGTTTGTAACCCTGAAATGATAACAAGAATACACATAGCTACAGCTCACTGATCTCCTATTGTCTCTTTCATGTGCTCAGGAACAATGTCCCCCAACCTCTGGCATTCCAGCAATTCTTCTCCACAGGCTCTCCAGAGAAACAAGCAGAAGTCACACCTACTACCACTGAGATAATAGCACTGGGTTTGCTTCCATGCTTCTCTGAATCATGAATATCAAACCAGGCTCAGAAACCAGAACAGCTTAATCGGTCTCAATGGTGCCTCAGTTTTGTGTGACAATTCAGTTTTGTGTCACAATCCAGTTGTGTGTGACACTGTCCCATGTGAGAGCTGGCCCCCTACAAGCCCTGGCTCCCCCACACAGCCCCCTGGGTTAGACCTTTCCTGTAAGGGGCCTTGGATAGGCAGGAGGTTTGAGCTGAGTATTCCAGCAGCTGGTGGCTCTTCCATGCTTTCTGAAAAATTTACCATGAGAGAGTGGAGAGAATAAAGAAACCTCACCCAGAACAATGACAGCAAAACCAAACCCAAAGGCACCCACGATCAGAAATCCTCAACTTTCAAGCTTTTTGTAGCCTGCTGAGCCTGGTCATTGTGTCCCTGCTGCTGCCCTCACTGCACTGGACTGACAGCACAGGGTTGGGATGCTCTGGCTGACCCAGCTCTGCTTTGCTGTGCTGGAAACTGAGCTAGCAAGGCTTCAGAGCTGAGCAGTGAAAAATAAAGCACATGGCAGAGAGCCTCAGCTGGATGGAAAATGATGCTGCAGTGCTTTACACCACTCAGGTCTCACTCTCACACATTAGCTGCCTTTAATCAGCTCATTGAAATGGCTTAATGTAAAAGAAGGGTTCATCAGTAGAAAAGAGCAGTTTTGGAAACAATGAGCACTTTTTTCAAATCAATATTCTAGATCTTCTATCAGCTCTCACAATGAATCAGTATTACATTGCTTTGGTTTTATAACCTCTCAAGTAACCTGAGATACAATTCTTAAAAATGTTGGAATGAAATAAAGATGGAATTGTGCCTACACCCTGCAGTTCAGCATCCCACAGATCTACAGTATTTCTTTCTTAGTATCAGTAGACTCATTTTGAATAACATGGGTAACTGCTGTTTAATGTTTATTCTGCAATCTCTATATATACATAATGATGTCAGTGGTAAATGATGGTAAGAATTAATATTGTGTCAATACATTTCCTCATCTGCTATTTTCAAGGATGAATGAATTCAGTCAGGGGTGGTTCTGTAAAGGTAGGATATCTGGGGAATATATTCTCCCATAACCTCTTTGACATGGAATTTAATACACAGATGTAAACACACCTGGTTTCTGCTGGGAATAAAACCAGGACCATCTCACAAGGAAGGCACAGGGCCAATAGAGGTCTGCACTGCCTGCAATTTAGGCATCACAAAGTCTGTACTGAAGGAAGCTGGTTCTAAAGTGAAATTCAAAACCATAATAGTTTGTTAGGCTTTCTACACATTTGGTAAAGCACCCAAATCTCCTCGTGCTGGTTAGAGGTTTCCAGTATGAAATGCTGAGCACACCATGATATCACAACTATTTCCCATTTTTCTCCAAGAACTGTCTAATGTAAAATACAGAAATCAGTCCTGCTGTCAAGGGCCTGCCAGTAAGGACTTGCTGCTTTCACTTGGGTACTGTAAGCACAAAGACATCCCTGCTGGCTGTTCCCTTTTTAAATATTGCATTGCTTGTTGCACAGTGACCTAGATTCAACAAGATAGAAGCAGAATTGTTTTGGATGCCAAAAGTGCTTTAAAAGAATGCCCTACTTGGACCCAAATAGCTGTTAACTCTACGTCAGGGCTCTCCCCTGAGAGATACCAGTGGGAATTTAAATGTCTCCAGCCTGAGGGCAACAGTGAACTGTGCTGTTCAGCTTCTTGGGCAGCCCATTTTAGCTACCAGAGGATGCTCAAAAGAAGGCTAATGCTTTTTCTTCAATTTAGGGACACTACAGCTGCTGGGTGAGATGTATGTATGGGTCGGAGGCTCTGCTGATCTCAGAACCTCCTGCACAATCAGATCTTCCAGCAGAGGGAGGGTGGAGCTCAAGCAGGAGGCAGGTGTTTGGTCTGAGGCAGGTTTGGGCATATGAACAATCTTAATTTTCATATGAATTGAGGCACAGGGGAGAGCAGAGTTCTGGAGTGATGTTTGAGATTCGAGTTTTGGTCTTGGACACCTGAAGCCTGAATAAAAGCCATGGTTTAAACACTGTGGCAGCAAGTGGAGTGGGGAGTGGTGTGGTGTCATTTCTCCCCTCCTTTCTAGCACGTGGTTCTTCCCATATTAATAATCATTAATCCTGAAACAAAATTTCCTCCTCTGCAGCCATTTGCAGCCAGAGCCCATTGTCAGCATCTCGGTCAGGAGCTCATATCTCAGAATTCTGCCTCTTCATCTCTCAGAATGATTTGATTAGGGATTTTATTGTTTGAGGAAAAAACCAGCTGTCGATCTTCCATATCAGCTGCTCTATTTTATGTTCATCATGCATTCTTATTTAATATGTGTGATCTTAATATGTACAAATGTGAGGCCCTCCAAATTTTAAAGGTTAAGTGTAGACCTATGCAAACAACAACAAAAAACAAATCAAACCCCACAATTTATCTACCTACTTCTCATTCCATCAATAGCTAAGTTAGAATATTGCCTACCTAAGAACACAGAACAGATGCAGGACCAACATTATTGATCTGATGTATTTGATTATAGGATTGTGACCCAAAATTTGCTCATGCTTCTGATAATCTGATAGGATTGCTTTTTTTGTCTAATTGTTTCACTGAAATATATGGTTTTAAAGAGTAAATTGGAATGAGAAGAGTAATGTTGGATCCCTAAGAATTTTTTTAATTTATAGAATCAGAAAGAGCCCTAACACGAAGCCATGGATCAAAAGGTATTAATGTCAAATATGAATTCTAAAATTATTTAGAATTTAGAAGTTAAATACTGGGCACCTTGATAACCACAGCTTTCCAAGGTGGCAAGATTTAAAAAACCTAAATTATAGTACTTCCTGATTCATTTTTCCATGGCAATGACTGCAATTCTGCTCTTACAGATCTGCTGAGATATTAATACTGGACTGGAATATTTGGTAAAAATGATATAACCTCAAGCAGCTATATGGACATCAGTGAGAGACAGTGCCTAAGTAACTTTACATTGCAAGATTTATCCAAGTAATTTTTAGGGGTTTCCAGGAAGGTACTTTGTCACACTGTAATACTACATTATTACCTCCATGTTGTCTGGTAAAAGGACATAGCAAATAATCTGCCATGGAATCCATCCTATGTTTTTAAACTCATCAGCCTGTGGTTGCCATAGTTACTAAACACACTGTAAACATTGTTTGTTATTTGCAATATGCTGCCCTTTAGAATAAACAGAGCAATATATGTAGCATAGCTACAGAAGACCCACTGAATGTTTGCAGTTGGAATTGGTGGCTCGTGCTGGCAGCTTGCCCTGCACTCTTGCCTTTGCAGATGAGGGCTGGTGTTCCCTGCTCTGGAAGCTGTGCTCAAACACTTCAGAGAAAGAGGCAAGCAGCCCCACAGTGCCAAATGGGATCCTGGTATCAACTAAGTAGGCAGTGCTCAAAAACCAATTATCATGGCAGGACTAAACTGGTAAAGCAGCATTACCTAAGCAAACTCATCAGATGGGTACAAAGCACTCAAATGTTCCCTGTCCTTTCTCATTGAAGGACTGTGCATCTCTGCATTAGAGACAGCTGTGATAGCTGATATTAGTTATTATTAACCAAAGTGCCTTGGCAATGAGCATTTCTGTTCTCCACTCCTACACATACCAACTGAAGGCAGCTCTAGCAGTGTGGTAAATGTGGAAGGCACATTCACAACTGAAGACTGCACACAGATTGCAGCAGCATTTTAAACTTGCAGCTATCATTGTACGAAAGTTTCATTTTATAGTAGCTAGAAATGGCTTTGTCAGGGTTCTCATTCTTTCAAAATCCTGATTCACATCTCTCCACCAGTCAGAGCCACAGGATTCTTGACTAGCTCCACCACATTACATTTTTCCTTGTTAATAATCATGCAAGTGCATGTGGTCAGCCTTTGAAATATTTTTGCCTAATGATACAAGCCACAATTGGACTACCTCAGTTAAGCTGTTGGAAACCCATGGAGATCACAGGCAGATAGAAGGAAGACAAAATTTCAGTTCATTCACAAGCCACAGTTAGAAATCAGTGTCTCAGTAGATAAAAAAATAAATACCACAAATCCAATCTTAGCCAAATTTTCTGTGCAGTACTGTTCATACCTATTTACCTCTTTACTGATACAATGGTTACAGCATGAGCTTACTCCTTCCCAGAAATAGGATGATCTCTACAGAAGAGAAATTATGAATAGCCCAGCTATGGTAAATGATTCAGAGCCTGATCCTGAACAGAAATCAAGAACATCTAAAAAAGCAAAAAGACAGAGAGTGTCAAATGATTTCATTCCTCTTAAATAGGCTTTTTGACAAAGTTATCATTCAGAATAGAAGCATCATTGACAGTCCTTTCAATACTAAAAAAGTGCTTAGAAGAAAGGTGGGGACAGACTTATTTTTACAAAAAAATGTTGTGATTACAAAGGACAATGATTTACAAATAAAAAGAGGGTAGATTCAGACCAGATATAAGGAAGATTTTAGACAGGTGGCAATGAAGCTCTGGCACAGGTGGTCCAGAGAGATGATAAATGTTCCATCCTTGACACACTCAAGGCCAGGTTGGGCAGAGCTCTGAGCAACCTGATCTAGTGGAGAATGTCCCTGCTCAACAGAGGGGATTACAGCAAATGGCCCCTCCCAACCCAAACCATTCTATGATTCAGGACTCTTCTGGAAGTATATTTCATTTGAAATGCAATTTATAAATGCTCAGCTGTACTGCTCACTTTTGGCCTTGTGGAAGCCTGTGAAAAAAGCACCTTGGGCAAAGCTGGCAGATTTCAGACTGCCAGCAAAGACAGCCTGCTCCAGGCCCTAAGCCCAGAAAATACAGAGAAGCCAGGGTAACACTGCCAAGATGTGTCCAGGACAATATTTCTTGTCAGAGCCTTGGTGCCTCAGGGCCAGGGCTTATTATGTGGTGTCAGACCAATCCACTAAAACTAAAAATTAGAGGAGCATTTCTCCTTTGTGGGAGCATGCTGCTGAAACCATCCTTGATGGGGGAAAATACGAGAGAAAAACTTCTGTGTTTTTCTTCCCAAAAGTCTTTTTAGGTACAGCTTTCTAAATGTCTGAATGGGAATTATACAGTTTTCTGTCCTAGAATGAAAAGAACATGACTTAGTGAATTATTTTAAAAAATACACACTTTGTTCTATTTTCACTCATGCATTTCTCTGTCCCTTATGTTTCTAACTTGATCCCAGAATGAGTTCTCTGGACCCAGCAGAGTCCCTTGAACCCTGAGGGTTGTGTAGGTGCAACAGGGTCCAGGACTTCTGGTGGAGCTCACTTCACACTCTGCTACACAAGGACACCAAAATGAGCACAACATGGTTTTAAACATCATGACTGTCACTCTAATGCTGCCTGGAGCATTTTTGCTCTATGACCAATGAAATATAGAAATATAGAGAAGATTCAGAAAAAGTTTGACACATTGCAACAGAAAAAGAAAACATAAAACCCCTTTTTGCTAGACAGCAGTGAACTTGTTCATTTTACCCAATTTTATTATCATGATTTTAACTAGTGTTTGACCAGCCCTACTCATAAATAAATATTTCTCTTTTGAAGAGGGAAAAGTAAAGAGCACAAATATGTCATTATATCTGTGGTTTTTGACTACAAGCACAGACCAGACCAACTCAGTCCTGGCACAGATGAAATTAAACTATTATTTGTGCAAAAGACTAGAATTTCAAAGCTGAAATCCAGAGTAATCAGAGCATAATTGCTGTCCCCTGGCATTTGAAACTACACTGTCATTTTGAATATTCCAATTTGTGGAATTGTTTCAATGAAGCACAAATGTGACATCTCAAAGAGCTGAGGCTAAAGAACAACTATATTACTCCAGAATATAGACATTAACTCTGTTGTCTAGGCCAACCTGCAATATGTATGCTAACTCCCCTTCCTGTAAAAATACCCCAGAATTTTCAGGTGGAAAATATCACTTTTAGTTATCCTGCTAAGGATAGATCCTCCCTGATGATATCAGTTTTCTGATGTGTAAATGAAAGCAGTACCTACCAGGGGATTCAGACAGATGTTGAATAAAGCCCATTATAATTCAGATTATCTACCATAAACTTCAGAAGTCAAAAAGAACTTTTTTGATTAGGTATGAGAAATTAAACAGCAGCCAAAGAAACCTCTGAAGCATAACAACATATTTCTTTTGAGGTTTTTTGCTGTATCCAAGTGAAAAAGAAGTGCAACAACCATGTATAAACAAATAAACTAGTAATGCAAATAATCTCCTGAAGCTAAACTGCTTTCTGAAGTTTATATTACCTGAGATTTCCAAGTATAAACTATATGGGTTCTATTTGGCAATAATTCAACCACAAAGGAAGGGAACAGGGAAGAAATAGTGTTTTAAATCTTCAAACAATAAGATTAAGTATTCAAGTTAAAAACACATTCTTGCCCTGGATTTAAAGTGTAAATAACCAGAATCAGTAGCAACTACCAACACAATTTTGTGAAAAGTTCTAATGAGTTTGATCAAGTGCAATTCTTTCAAGTTAACCACACACATTTTTGAAATTATCAGCTCTTTATAATTTTTTTATTATTATTTGACTAGTCAGCCTAAAATATGTCAAAATCTGTCTTCGTTTCTGACAGTGCTGAGCTAATTTAACTCCAGACAGACTTTCACTAATTTAACCCAGTGCCTGACAAGGTTCTGTGGGTGGAACATGAAAGGAAGGGCTGAGGTGGGAATAGAGTCAATTTTGGTCACTGGCACCTGAGGACAGGGAATAAGAGAAACTGAAAGAGCAATTCAATTATTCCTTGAACGACTGCTTAAAAATATTTCACCTCTAGAGAAGAGCAGCTTCAAAAATTGGTGTGGGATGTGGAGCTTTTTGTTGCTTGATTATTGGTTAGAACCCCAAGCAGGTCAATAGTGAATTTCATCAGCTCTGCAGAAATGTGAAATGAGCAGGTGATGTGGGCAGCTCCTACAGACACATCCCTTCCACCAAGCACATGGGATGTCATGAATGTACTGTCATCCTTCTGCTGGCAGGAAGGAGGAATTGTGGACGCTGAACAGAAACTGCCCCATCAGAGCACATCAAATCACAATATGGGAATAATGCCATTTAGATTTAGAAGTTTTATTCTCTAATTCCACCAGTATGGCACTTTCTCAAAACCTATTTAGGGTGCAAATCTCCAAAGAAATTATAAAACAATCAAAATCTCTAAAAGATCCAATTAATGATGCTTTTATTTTGCATGTTTGATGTAACACAGTCAATCTCTTGCTTCCCTAACACATTTTCAGTTATTTGTTTCATAAACCAGGATGATTTCAAGGCAAGAACTCCTGCACAGAGAATCTCTTTAGCTGCCAGAAGTTTCATGTGTCAGTACATTACAATGAAGAAACAAGTTTTATCTTTCCATGCAATAGTCTAATGTCAGTCATTTGAAATAGGGTTATGTCCCTTGGCATTTATTAATTACACTGAAAATTCCCTAGACTATTTGAACACACTACAATCACTGTTTCTTATGACATTCAGATAATTGAGGCTGCACTGCATTTTATATTGGAAAAATTGGATTTTTTTTTTTTAACTACCTAAAAACTGCTTCTCTCTTGCAAAATAGTTACCTTAGGCCATATTACACTGTTTCAGGACAGAATTAATCTAAGAGTTTGATAAATAGACTATCAGCCAAAGAACAATGGAACTAGAGAAAGCTAGAGAAAACCCTTAGGAAAAAATGTCCTCTCTAGGATGCCAATGCAGCACCACAAAATTTATTTGGGGCAGCTGAGGAACCTCCAAACTTAGAAGCCTTCCAGAGTCAGGCAGGTAAAGCAATAATTGATCTCCTCTAGTGATGGAGACTGTCCTGCCTTGAGGGGGCAGCTGGACCACACCAGCACTCCAAAGATCTCTTTTGGATGTTATTTCTCTCATCTTTCCTTCACTGAGCTATTGCTGTGATTGCTTGGGCTGAATTAGTGCACAGAGGCTGAAATTCAAGAAACCACCTAAGAGGAGGCAAGGGGATATGGCCATTAACAGAATGAATTAAAACTCTTGTTTAGGCAATCTCAAAAGACAGGGCCCCTGTACACAGACAGTAATGGTTTTGCTATCACCTATGGATTAAAACAATCCCTAAAAAAGCAAAAACAAAAAAACCCAGAACCATTAAAGTGGGAGACTAAATATTAAAATAGTAAATTACAACCTGAACAAGAGTGAAAAAAGGATGAAAGGCTATAATGATCTGAAGAAAAAGCACTAAGGCACTGAGGAATGAGGACAGAGGCAATGGATATGAGACAGGATACCAGCCCTGTATACCACAGGTAAACTACAAATATCAGAAGGAAAGGGAGACAGAAATGCATGAGAGGATATAGAAGTCAACTCCATCAACAACATTATTCTCACTAGAGGGCAAAATAAATTTTAGAAAAGTTGATAAAGGGTGTTTGAACTGCAATTTTAGGCAGCAAGTTCAGGAGAAATTTTTGCACTACTATGGCTGCACTGGTAGCAGTATCCTGTCTAAGTTTAAGATTAATTCAGATGTTTGCACAAATCTGCTGTATAAACAAACAGAAACAACAAAATCCACCCCAAACTAACAGACAAAAAAACAAAAGCAAGCAAAACCTCAGGGAGCTGTAAACAGCAAGTGAACTGAAGCTGTCATTTACCTCTTGACTGCACATTAAATAAAGCACAAAAGAAAAGACAAAAAGGGGGATCCTGTTTCATTTATGAATGCTTGTCCTGAGTGATGCCTTGGTCTGTTCTTCACTGCTACACTTCAGCCTCCATAACTCTTCCTCTTCCGTTGCAGGAAAAGAAACTCTGATTTCTGTGAACCAAGTCCAGATTTACAGCTACACACTTGTAGCCAGGAAGCAAAGTCTTGGTTCTCTTTCAAGGCTTCTGTGCAGTTGCATTGTTTCCAAGTTCTGCATTATTTCTAAGTTATCTTCTTTGTGTGCCAATCACAAAGCAACTCTGTTCAATCTTTTGAGGATGACATGCAGAGAATAAAATAGAAAGAACAGAGAATTCTATCAGGATAGAGAGTCATAAAATGACTGCTGCTCTCATTCTTGCCAAGTAGACTTCAGCCAGGTGGCTTCAAATGTTTATGTTTTAGTCAGTAGAAAACTGTTCATTGTACATGGTTAAGTATTACCAAGTGACCAGGTGTGGCTCAGAGAACAGAGCAATCATGTTCTTGTGTTGGACTCTTTTCTTCATCATTGTCCCAAGTTCCTTGGAAGTGTGCCCACTGGTTTTTGTTCCTCTGTTCTATAGGCATATTAAAAAACAAAACAAAAAGCCCCAGAAAAGCTGCTAAAATTATTACTGGTCCTTCAAAACTACCCAAGAATCATTTTTAGATGGAAAAATGTAGACATTCCAAGTCCCAACCTGCTCTGACCCTTGCTTGATTGAAAGCAACATCTGTTTTCCAGGTTTCCAGCTGTGCTTGGCCAGCCAGAAGTAGCCAATTGCAGACATGTGTGACATTTCCTCAGCACATTATGTTGACATCACTGACATGCACCTTATTAGAACAATGAACAGCAAATCTTCTCAACACCTTTTAAGTTTCAAATAGCTCCATCACAGGAAATTCAAGCTGGTTTTTTCTTTCCTTTTGCCCCACTCTCTTTGGGGATGTTCTGAGCTCCTAAAAAACAAATCCATTGGTACTCCCTCTTTGAGGGCTGTAGATGCAGTGATTGGCATTCAAAAAAGCTGGCAAAAGTTAACTCATACACACCCAAAGAACAAAGAAAACCCCACATGAATAGGCTTGGTGGAAACAATGCAAAATCAAACCACTGCAACCAGATATTGTTTTATTTTTCTTTTGTGAACTGAGAAAGTATAACAGGAAGACAGGAGTCCACAAGAGAGAATGCTCATTCTGTAGCTGCAGAGAAACTACACACACACAAAAAAAAAAAAACAAAAAAACAAAAAAACAAAACAAAACAGGGAAGAGGGGAGGGCTAGTATTTCAAATCTGCACTTCTGTCAAATTTGAAATTAGATCTGGAAAATAAAGATTGAAATATCAATACATTACAGACAGTTCTGAGGCCCTTAATAATAAAAAATTTTAAGATCAATACACTACTTTGTTTAACAGACAAACAGAGGTGCCTGAATAGAACAAATGTGTAAACAGCAACCTTTTCAGGAGAAGCCATCTGATAGCCCCACCTGGGATATGAGATACTATCAGGCAAGTCAGAGTGTGTGGTGACAGTAACTTAATTCAGTAGTGAAAGAAAAATAAAATGAATACTGGAGTATTGATGCCAGATGAGAGCCAATTCACTTTCCTGTGTCCCCACGAGCCCTTGAAAAGGCAGCAGGAGGGATCAGCCCAGATCCTGGGATACCCAGCCTGGATACTCAGATTCATCTCCAAGAAAACTATTGATTTACCTTGCCCTGGAATCAGCCCATGCTGCCTGAAATTCACTCTGAGACACAAAGCCCAGTTTAGTTCTGCACCAGGAATTGCTCTGCTCCTTGTCCTGGAATAAATTCCAATTTCTGCCACTGTTGAGCCTCTGTTTTTGGTGGTAAATCTGGTGGCCATACTCCCTGGTTTAGTCCTGTCTACCTGAACTGTCTGGCTCCCCTGACATTATCCTGAACAACCAACTCCTTACACATTGAAAAGCAAGACAATAATTTGCATGAGCAATTTTCACACATGGCCAGGCCAAGAAAGAAATTCACACCTATGGCAAATACAGGCAGAATTTGGAGAATTTATCTTTCAATTACAGTACAACTGAGGAGGGAAATTGCAGATGTAGCAGCTGATTTCTGCCTATTTAGGCATTACATATTCCACTTTGTTTAATTGTGGTGACTGATGTGGATATTTCTTTAAAGCCTTCATTAATACTCAAGCAAAAATAATATGTAAAATAGAACTGGATACCAATAATTCTGGACCCTATGCTCTATTTAGATCTACCTGCATCAGTTAAAGACAACACTGCAGTTAAGAATCAGGCAAAGGAAGTCTGAGTAGAATTTCTTCTAAAATTTTGGGCCTGAAACAAAATATTCAAAGTATTTTTCTATCACACAGCCTCACTAGAATTCCATTTTAATTATTGTAGTAATAAGGCAAAGCAGACAATTTTTTGTAATCCTTAAAAGTAAACATATTCAGGTATGTAGTATTTCCAAGTTTAGAATACCTACAGAGCTCAAGCTACAGGAAATATGCCAGGCTTCAAAAGCATTAACAAAAACCAAACCAAAACAAAGAAAAACCTTCCCAACACAAATCTGTCTTTGCTTGCATTACATACATCACCTTTGATTACTGAACTTAAAAGAAAGTTTGAAATTGACTTTCCATTTGATCAATAATTCTGCTTGCTTACTTTGTCCATTTGCATCAGAATTGAAAATAAACTACCCATTTATACATTTGCTTAGACTTTTGAATGAGTTTCATTTTCTGATTCTAATGCAGTGTTTGACTTATATGCACCACATGGGAATGCTTGTTTAAAAATTCATTTCAATTGGAAATTTTATATCCTGGAAGTTGTACAGGAAAACCTGTCTTGGTCTTCAGTCAAACAAAACTGCAAGTCTAGCATGATACTGTCCATTTAAATCCCATTTTCTGAATGTTGTCTTATTGTTTATAAAGCATGATGCAGTTAATGAGTAGGAGAAGCAGCTCAATTTGTCTTCATTACTGAGCACATCAGCAGTGAACCCAATGGACATCACCCAGTGCTTTGGGGGTTGGAACAATCATCTGCATCTGTGAGCTCATCAGCATCCAGAAAACCCTGCACTAGTCACAGGTGGAGCTGCCTCATGCTGTAAAACTTTCCTTTTTTGCAAGGATGTTCAAAAATAAACAAAGCAGCCTGGGGGATAAAGGCACAGGATATGAGTAAGGATATTTGTGACCCAATCAGGGACTCCTTAATTGACCCTTAAGGCAAATCATTATTGTCTTTTAATTATTTATTTGCATATGTGAGAAATAATTTTGTGCAGTGGTCAAATATGTAATTGAGATAGGGTCTAGTTAGAGATTTATATTTGAAAGAGAAGCTTGTTCAATAACAATTTTTCTTTCTGATAATAGAATACTGCATAGGGATTTTAGCCTTGAAATAGTGCCACAAATATAGACATGTTACTTTGTGTAATAAAAATTAGAGAAAAATTAATAAAAATAAAAATTAGAGAAAAGGTAATACCTTGTGCTAAGAGTAGTAACTGAGCACTACTAACAGAAGAGAAATAATGAAGCAACAACTCCAGGGAATAATAGTAATTGCAACAGGCAGTGATCTTAACATGTTAGCCCTCCAACCACTGCCAAGTTATTTCTGAGCATCAATTTATTTACAGGCAGCTCTGGGAGAGGCAGCCTAGGATAAAGCTGTTAACTTTTGAGAATGGCACATGGGTGACAAAGCCTAGCAGAATGCAGGCAGAAGAAAGTTTCATTATCAGAATCTGCAATATGAACAAACCTTACTCATGTCTACTATAAAATAGTGAGGTTATGGATTTGAGCAGGATATTCAACTGCACAAATATTTAAAGTTGAGCAAATACTATGGGATATTTTTCACAATTGTTCTACATTCTCAGGAGATCCATTATTTCTATTGCAATAATTTAAAAAAAAAAAAAAAGGAAAAAAAAGGAAATAACTGAAGCAAGTGTTACAAACATAGGTGAAACAGAACTCATACATCAAAGCTGTGATCTGGACTCTCTATAGATGCTCTGATGTCACACAGGCACACCTGTATTATAGAATAGCCACTGCCCAGCTCACACACAGCAAACTGAGTCTCCAGGGTTAAAAGTGAGTGCAAGTTCTTGTTTGCTGCCCCTGACTGTAACAGCCTTTACATCCTGGTGAACATGCAGAGAAAGGCACAAGTCCAAAGCACATTGATCAGAGGCAGTCATCATTTGAGCAGGAACCAGAAACAGCACCACACAGTTCTGCTGAGCAATAATTATACTGCAAATTGCTCAAATTATGACTATAAAGTATTCAGATAAAACTTGTGCTCAGGCAGTGTAAGGAATTTAAGAGATTATTGAAATACTTGCACTCTGAGCACAGTCCAGGGTAAAGGAACAAGGATAAAAATCACTGAGCTATCTGTTGAGTAATAACATGGTTGAAGGCTTGCATCTAGTTTGTGAGCTAAGAAACAAATAATTTGCCAGTAAAATCTTGGCAGAATTTGTTGTATTAACGACTTTCCCTCAAAGTGGTTCATATTTTCTGCCTCACATCAAACATTTTGCTCTTGTTCTGACACCTTTACACACTGGATCATGGAACAGGTATTTTTGTAGACTGCACATCAATTTCTATTCTTAATGCATTATCTGAACAAATTACTTGCATCTAAGGGCTGAAACTGCTCAAAACAGGTGTCAAAGTTGTACTGGAAATTCTATAACACATTTGAACAATCAAAGGGCTGTGTGATCTAATAGGGCTAATCCAAACACTGAAAATTTATTAAAACAATTCAACTAGTCACTATAATTTTTAGACAGCTAAATAGGAGTGCTGTCTAAAAATAAATCCTTAGGGTAGAATTTACTACCAGAGACAGGCCTTTCCATAAAGTCCTTTTAAAACTCACAGCCTAAGCACAGAATTTTCATCACTTGTATGTATTACACTTCATTTGGGCAAGTGTAAAGGCAATGAAATTGAAACTGGGAACAGAAATTATCCCACAATAGCCCATTAGCACTGATATTTTACTGGATAATTTAAACCAGGAAACATTTCCCCAAAAAAGCAAGTTGGCACTGCACAGTTAAGATTTTGAAAACTGCCCAAGAGATGAACCCTTCAGTTCCAAATTTCCCAATTTCAAATATGCTTAGAGGGAATTCTATCTTCCACTAATCTATTCAGTACAAATTGTGCAGCAATTTGCAGAGTCTACAGCCATCTGGAGACAAGTGGGTTCTCTCAAGCCACCAATTCTCTCCAATTATTGAGCCATCACTCTTAAGAATGACACCTTCAGTCCATAATCACTTCTTTCCTGATATATGCCTGTGCCAATCCCAGCATTCTGGAGCTTCCAAGCCAAAGAGGTAAAATGGAATAGCATGTCTAAAAACCCACACCTTTTGGTACTCTACAAAGTGAGGCAAATCTCATTCACCAAAACCACAGGTTAGGCTTGCTATCAGAAATACTTGTCCATTCACAAATCTTTAACACTTTTTTGTCATATGAAACAATTGTTCGAGAAATACAGCAATGATCTTTTTGTGAATCATAAGCAAGGAATATCAGCTTCCTGTGGCAAGGCAAAGACATAGCCCATATTTGTTACAGTTGTCAAGAGGGACACAACTGGCACCACCTTTATTAACAGCTTTTCATACTTTCTCTCAGGCAGCTCCACACAGCACTGACTCCTCTCCTCTCTGCAAGTTTCCTTCTGCATGACTGGCTAACCCCAAGCTGTCCCTTCCCTGGCTGCCTGACCCTGTCTGTTCCTCTCACAGCATCTTCTTACCTTATCTGTCCCTTGCATGATCATATGTCCCTTACTTCCTCAC
This sequence comes from Erithacus rubecula, assembly GCF_903797595.1. Taxonomy (NCBI): domain Eukaryota; kingdom Metazoa; phylum Chordata; class Aves; order Passeriformes; family Muscicapidae; genus Erithacus; species Erithacus rubecula. The sequence continues at coordinate 17,378,121 of NC_136663.1, forward strand.
AGCACAGCCAGCAGACTCCATCCCAAACTGCATCAGGCTCTGGGTCTCGAGCTCCAACTCCAACTAACTGATAACTAGCTGACCCACTCTTCTGTAACACCCATCCTCAATGGGCAGGCAAGGCTGTTTCCACTCCTCAGTAATCAGCACAGCTGTAATTCAAAGAGGAAAATTGCCTTGTGCACTATCCTTACAAACTATCCTCCCATACATGTTCACTTATTTTTTTAGCTAGAACTAATTCCTAAAGACAACATTTCAAGGTAGAAGGATTTTTTCTGAAATCAGCCCATCCAGGGGATGGAAAAGAAGTTGAGAAAATACACAGCAAAACAAAATCTTCTTAATCTTTGAGTATAAAACTCTTCTCAAATAAAAATGTCACTTAGAGTCACTGCTACTACCAATCAATTGTTATTTACAGAAGACATGCACCAAACACAAACTCAAGCTCAGTAGATCAGGAAGAGAATAAAGTCAGTTTGATGCAACCTTGCAAACACCCTGCACTGCACTGAAGTTCTTGGTTAAAAAGCAGCTCCTTGACATTCTCCAAAAAGATCCTCAATAAGACAGATTTTCCTGATATTTTCCATATCAGAATATACACATACACGACTGGTTCTACTGTCAGTCACTAAAATAAAGCCTCAGCCCCAGGCATTGCTGCTGGAGGGGCTTTGGCCACTCATGGGATAATTCCTTGCTATAGCAGTTGCATAGACTGGACAACATTTCAGAGTTCTGTTGACTGGGCAGATGAAAACAAATATTTTCCAAGCAATAGAGTTAAATCATAAGCTAATTATCCTACTCCATGGCAGTACCAGTCCTTTGGAGCTCAGAACACTGTCCAAGAGCATTTCCATTTATAGAAAAAATGCAGGAGGACTATAAGACATACTGAGCAGTCATACAGACATTGAATATTGTTTGGTGAGAGCATATTAAGTAGGAGGCTAATTGTAAGGGTTGCTGAGATGGACATGAAAATTTGTCCCTTCTTTCAAAGGAAAGGAAAAATAAATCTTTTTGGACCATGCAAATTAAAGGAAGATGTTAGCATAACAACACTGCTTCATTTTCACTGCCAAGAGAGAAACTGGAACCACTTTAATTCTGTGATTTTGTTCAAGTGCCAAATTATTTGGGTATATCTAGCCTAGAAATGAATAAATAAGCTGTAGGATCAACTTTCTAAATTATTCCATAACCTCTAGTAGAAAAAAAAGGAAGGAAAACAAGTTTCTATTTTCTTGAATGGGATTTCTAAATATTTTATTTCAGAGAAAAATCCCTGTTATCCAATTTTAACTACCTAAACTAGAGAGTTGATGTGCTATGGCAGTAAAAGCCTTTTTCCATGTGAAACCCAGCTTCCCTTGAATGGAATGCTGTTTGCAGAACTGGACAGGCAGAGAACACTTTAAAATCATTTCAGGAGCCAGGAGATCTAGCACTTGTGAATCCTTATGAGCCAAACAGTTGAACTTACTAACAACTTTCTATCATCTTCAGTATTGGACTGAAGCTTGGAACATTGGTTTCACTAGGAGGTAACTATAAGAGAAGATAAAAAATAAAAATACTGACGTTTTGATCAAACTGCTGAATAAACACTAGAAAATATTTGCATTTACTATGAGAATTTAACTGCTCCTACAGCTCAAAGAGACAGTATTTCAGACTGGCCTATTGTGACTGACTCACATTTTGCACTGAGCACTTTTATCAGTTCAGGTTTTCCTCAGGTGCATATATACATAGAAATAACAACTGCTCCTTTTACAAAGGCTGTCATCTGATTGAACATCATTATTACTGGCAGTGTTCCCATTCCTGAGGATCCATTTAATCTCTCAGTGCACAGCATACATTAATGTTGGTTTTTTTTTCTCCCTACCCCTTTATACCTTTCTGGAATTCCCAGGGGAGGCATTCCAGCCCTATTGTGCTGCTGCACTCCAGCTGCAGAAAGACCAGGACTGGGGCCAGCCTGTGTGAATGCTTGGAGGGTCACAGGGTCAGGAGGAATTGGCTGCTCCTGCTCTTTCACTCTCCTCTGAGAAACTGCTCCACACCTCATCACTGAGAAACACACCTCCCACTCTGCTCCTGCCTAATGCAACCAAAACACACCAGGACAGAGCATGAGGTTCTCAGAGGCTGAGGTCACATTCCAACCCAACAGATGTTGAAAAGGAAAGAAAGTACCTTTAGCAAGACCTTGGGAGAGTGAAAACATTTCTATTCCTATTGCTCATAAGGATGTGCTCTGTTAGGCACAGCAGAAAAGCTCTCTCTGCTCAGAAATTAAGTATTTTCTGTGTGTTAATGTTTTCCTGTGTGTTTACTTTCAATTGTTGGGAAATAATGACTCCAGAAAATGTGTTCTTTGGTTTGTTCATACCTGATGCACAACAACAGTGAAAGTAATGGATGTTTACTCAAATTCTCCTGTGCCTTTCTCCATTCCAATCCTCTGCCTTCTCTATGTATTTCCTTAGAGGTAAGCTGTAGCATCTTCTACAGTAACCCACTAGTATTTAAGCTGGTGGTTTCTCCCTTGAGAAGTAGAACAGGATCCTCATGTTTATTTCTGCCATTTCATAAAAAAAGGTACCAATTAAGCTCAGCAGTAATCTGAGCAGGTTTATATCCAGCAATCAAGTGTGTGTGGGTCTATTTATTTTTCTCTTCAGTGAAGGATAAATTAATCTGTACTAGGTTAAGGAATATGGCACCTTTCATCTTGAAACTCTTGGAGGAATATTTATATTATTTTCAGTGGCTCATTCTATAGGGTTTTGGCTACAGCATTGAGATGGATGTATTTTAATCACACAGACATAGCCAAAAGACATCTTTACCTGTGTATTGGATCATGTATGATCCTCTCCAATGAGCTCACTGGTTTTCAGTTCTGGAAAGATTTCTATATAGACATATTGGAAACTTTCTGCCAGTTTGATAAGATGCTCCACCAGTACTTAACAGCCAATATACAATCTATTTTTCCTAGAACTTAAATCCAGGAAGGATGGGCAAGATAACATTCACAAAAGTTTATTAGTACAATTTATTTTTTCCCCCAGTTTAATTTCCATTTTGGCACCAATATTGAAGACTGAGGTTGGCATGTTTGGGTGCATGTGTCTTAACACAGCATGACAGGCATCCTGCATGTATTTGCAGCCACAGAGAGAGTTCCTTGCAGAGAAAGCAGGGATATCTGCTGGACTAAATTTTCACAAGAGGTCAAAACTGAGTTGAAATTCTCCTCCTCACATCTTCCAGAAGGAAAGGGGTTGGATAAAATAATGTAACTGCATTTGTGAGTGCAAGGCAAGATTTAAACAGTACAACAAAAGACAGACCCTTCCCTTCAGATTGTGTTTAATTATGAGACTGCCACAGGAAAAAAAGTAAAAAAACCCAATATTACTGCAGTAATGAGACTCAATGCACTGGTTTGTTAATGATGCAATTCATGAGAATGGCAACAGGCCCAAAGTGCTGCTGTGGCTCAATGGGCAAATGCTTTTACAAGGCTGATCATCCTCAGCCTAATTGCAGATTAATTCTGCTGTTTCTGAGCTACCTGGCCCAGTCACCATCTGGGCTTGCTCTCACAACCACTGCAGAAACATCTGCCCTGGCTTCAGCCTGCAGCATCTCCCAGACAGCTGTCCCAGTTTCCAGCTACCAGTGCCCAAAGTGCCAGTGTCAGTTCTGGGGGTTTTAGCAGAAATCACCCTTCTGACTTTAACTGGAGCTGATTTACTGCACAGCCAGTTTTTCAATGTCACAGAGAGAGAAGCTCTTGTGACAGGAGCTGCTCCAGCTCAGACACTGGCACAGTGACTGCAGTTGAGAAGCAGTGACAAAGTCCATTGTCAATGGCACTTTCAAGCTGTCACAGCTGTTTTCACCCACATGTGACAGTGTTTTCACACACTGTTGGTCACAGGATAATGTCCCCAGTAAGACCATTAGACTGTTTTCAGTATGGCCATGTCAAATTTTAATGCCTAAATGATGGATCAAGAAAGGAATTTGAGACAGTTTCTACTGGTTTGAAGGTATTGTTTTGAAAATGTATTACAGAAATAGCATTCAAATCCAGATCCAGGTATATCATCTGAAAATAAAGTCCATTTAAATAAATTATGAAGAACAAGGCCTTCTTTCTACACTACCATGGTCAAAGCAGCTGCTTGTTGATAATAGATGATTAAAGCTTACTCAAATCAGGCCTCTATACAGGACATTCAGAACAGCATAATTACATTTTCCCTCCTATATTTTAAAGGTATGTTATGAAGACATATATTTTCAACTGTAGAAAGCTTAACTTAAATATTCCCTATCATTTTGAAATAATTCAGTGGAAAATAACAGTGTGGAAAAATATATAATTCTGAGCAGTTTAAATTTTTGTCACTTAAAAAGAGGGTTATGCAAGTTACTATATTAAAAATATAATTAGAAAAGCAGACATATCCTATCCTTCTCCCTGTATTTCAGGCAAGCTGGCAACTGCTCAAGAGTGATCAGAGACTGGCCTATTTCTCAAGGACCTCAAGAGATTATAAGAGTTTAAATCATAATCTTAGGAAAATGCCTGAGGCAATTTTTAAAATTATCTTCTACTATGGGGGGGGGGGGATTGGGGGTGGGAAGAAAGGAAAAAAAAAAAGCTTTCTGCTCTCCAAACTGGCAGAGAGACTATAAACAATGGTTTGAGGAAAGCTTGAGACACCCTACACTGACATAGACTGAGGCAAATCAGAACATCTGCCAGAATAAACAGACTTTATCTGGAATAGAATAGAACATTTAAAACAATGTTTTTCATGGGCAAAAGCAAAGCTGTTCAAGTGGTCATTAGTCCCAACCTGGTGATGTGGCCAGGCTGGAAATGAGGGGCTGAGGTTTCCAAATGGCACATGAGTGCAGGAGCACAGGAGAAGGCTGGAGAGAGGAGCTCCCAGGGCTGCTCACACCCCAGGGACAATGATCAGGGGCACAGGCAGGGCAGGATGGGGGCTCTGACTCCAGGACACCCCACAGATTAGGGACTGGTCCTACATTCACATCACCTCTAAGGATCTGCCCCTTTAATTCAGCCCCTGCACTCAATAAGAAGTGTAAGACCCACATTTTCTCTAAAACTCTGTAGAAAAAGGATTTTTTGTCATGCTGTTTCATGCCAAAAAGCATCTATTAACATTTTTTTGCAGAGCCTAGACCACTGCTGTTTGGGAACCAAGGAGTTTATGAAATTGGGATCTTAATTCCTCTGTGTTAATGCTCTCTCTAAATAAAACAAAATAAAAAATAATACTTGAAACCATTTATCCTCACAATAGCTTTGTGAGGTTTAATACTTTGAAGATCCTTCTAAGTCCTCATATAAAACTCTAACATGGGGTCTTAAAATGTTCTTTTGAGACATTTTACCTTAATTTCATTTTGGTTTTGTTGTTACTAATTCTTTTAGCACAGAAGTTCTCAGCATGAGACATCCACATAATCCATGGAATGTTAAAACAATTTATTTTAACAGCTAGAAAAATCTAGTTTGGCCTTTCATGTACATGTCTAACACTAAGTAGTTTTAATTAGATCAGGATTGATAAACATGAATATTCATCACTGGTTTTCTTCATGCTGAAGTCCTAGTGTATATACTTTTTTCCTGAGGGATATAAATGTGCAGATTTTCTTCTAATCTAGTTTTCACTATGTGGCAATCTAGCATTTTGGAGTAGACAAACACAATTTTGGTATCTCAACTTCATCATAAATTTATGTGATAGAAAGACACGAGCAAACAGAAGGGGAGGAGCAAATGCCCTGTAGAGTTACATTTCAATGAGATTTAGTGATGGTAGATTTCCGATTGTCCATTGGGTTAAAAGTACAAAAAACCCCATGATACAGGTAGCTTTACATTATTTCAAAATTACTTACTCTGTTCAAATCACTGCATCCTTCCAGGAAATTTCAGATTTCTGGGGGGTGGGGAAGTGTGATATTGCAGGGAGAATGTCCCTATTTCAAAGCAAACACTTTAATGTCTGTATGCAGGCAGGGAGAGGAGGATGAATTTTCCTCTCATTAACCCAACTCACAAACATCTTGTTTTACAACTTCAGTCCAAATTAGAGTCATCAAAGGACCCAAAATAGCCTACAAAATAATTACTTATATTCCTATAGAGCTGCCCAATTTTATGCCATTTTAATTTCTGAATATTTTTAAGAGAGTCTGAGGCTGCAGCAATCAGTTTAAGACTATTATTTTTCTGGGCAGACTTATATAATTTGATGAGAAGACAAAAATAAAAAATTCAACATATTTCCCTCCCTGTGTAATTTTTGCTATTTAAAGTTCTTCAGAAACAGTATAATGAATATAATGAAAGAAACTTGCAGAGTTTATTTTAGGCCTTACATTGTTAAGAAGAGAAAGTTTATTATCTTTATTTCTGGCTGTTATTGTCCAAGCTGATAAACCAAGTGAGTGATGTTTTTCCTTGGTAAGCCCTTATTTATTTTATGTTCACATATCATGTATTAGTATCAATGTAGGTTAGGCAGTAACAATCAGAATTTAAGATAATAAATATTTTGCCAAGCAGTTTAAGATGAAGGTCTGAGGAGGTTAAAAATTCAGCAAAAACTACAAACAAAACTCTTTGCAGAGGTTCTGCCTTCCCCACCCTCACTTCACAGAGCATCCCTGGGTCTGGCTGAGGTTAATGGCTTCAATACTGTTTTCCATAACACCCACATCTGCTTTCTGCTATTCCTGTGACATTAAACACTACATTTTCCTATTCACCTGTGCACACAGTCCAGTCAGACCAGGCTGTTCAGTCCTCCTGCAAAGGGAAATGATGTGTCTCACAGAATATTGGGCAGCCTCATTCAAATACCTGAGCAAACCACTCATGACTAACAGCCCTGTAGACCTTAATAAGCATTTGAAGAACTATCTCAAGTTTATTTTATATCCCTAATTCTGATAGTTCTGGCCATAAGCAAAATAGCAGGCCACAAAGGCAGACACATGAAAAATATTTTCCTCACACATACAACTCCAAAGCTCAGTCACAGGCAAATATTTACTTTCATTCTGCCATCAAGAAAGGATTGAACATATTGTTAAGCCAAAATATTAATATGAATCTCAATATTCTTTTTAATCTCAAATTTCTGGGGGCACTAAAGCATGGCAATACTAGAAAAGTCATCAGAGAGGTGCTGATTGTAACCAACTCTAGTGTCCTTGTCAGACAGAACTCTGTTTGACTGTATGAAAATTGTACTTACTATATCTGGCAGAGTGAGGTTTAATACAACAGATTTGTATAACAAATATGCATTAAACTGAAGAAAAAGTAGAAATCAATTTAAAAAATCTATGTGAAATCTATAGTTTCTAAATACATAATTTTCTTCAATGACTTATTGAACACTTGAATTTTTTTGGCTTGTTCTTCTGCAAGCCTCTTATTCATCACTGATTTTTCAGACAAACTGCAAGAGTAATGTGTTTACCTTTCTTTTTCAGATCTATTGCATGTTTGCAACCACGGCTGTCTCTCAAATACACCATCCTTGGCAAATTTACAGAATGGGAGTTGAATACAACTGTGCTACACCATTCCCAGCACTTCAGAAAGCATCAAAGCAGCTAATAGCTTCCAACCATGTTTTATTCCCCCAGCTGCTGAGAGTTTTGATCCATCTACTTGGCCTTAGGCAAGATCCAAAGCAGCCTCATTGCTGCATCTTGAAATCTGTGTAAGGTTTCTATTTAGCAGGGTAGAAGGTATTGTTCTACAAGCTGCCCAAGACAGAAATTTTCATCTCCAACTGCAGCTGATCCACTGCAAAACCTCCTGACTGGAAATAGCATGAGGCACCCATGGACAAGTTCCAGCTTGACTCAAGTGCTGAGCCACAGTAACAGAGGATTCATTGGATCCCAGAGAATTCTTTCAAGCAGCAGACTCTGCTATTTTGGATTATGAAGTTTGGCAGGACTTTAATGGTTTTTCCTCTGTGTGTTTGTGTGCAGCTAGAGAATCACACTCTGTGCTCCATCTATTAATGCTGTTCAATATTAATTTTCTACTGTTATTTGAGAAGAGAGGACTGAGAGGGGACCTTATCAATGCATACAAATATCTCAAAGGGGTGTAAAAGAGCATGGTGCCAGTCTTTTCAGTGGTGCCTTGTGACAGAATGAGGAGCAATGGCCATGAATTAAAACATAACAAGTTCCATTTCAACATGAGGAGGAACTTCTTTATACAGCTGCTCAGGGAAGGTGTGGAGTCTTCCTTCCTGGAGACATTCCAAACCCACCTGGACACGTTCCTGTGCCACTTGCTCTGGGTTTATTCAAATCTTTGCAAATATTGCTGAGAAGAAAGAAGAATACACGAAGAGAGAATTCTATGTGAATTAAAATTACTGAGCTAAAGTATCAACAAGTGGCCAGCTCAGGACCTGGCTAAACCTAATATGCCACAGTAAATCATATAATCCCCTGTTCTTTAATCTCTGCTTCCAGATAATTAGACAAAGTACCCCTGAGAGACTGTGGCCCATCACAGAAGATGTTGATATGAACTTACTATTTATAACTTCAGGTAGGCAATACACTTTGAGATTCTTTTTTGCTGACACATGAATCATGACTAGAGTGGGTTTAAGGAAATAACTCCTGCCCTCAGCATTTAAATCATCTAGATTCTGTATGAAGAACAGATTATAGAGAAACACAGAGAAAGCATAGACAAACATACTTTTTCAAAATATGATTTAGCCTTCTTTCAAATAAAAGAAAAAAAAGGTAAATGGGGGGAGGGAAGCAGCAGCCATGGTACAGTGATTTTTGAATCAAAATAATGTTGGAAATGATACAAGTAAGAGAACATGATACTTCTTATTACTTCATTTGCTATCAGTTAGGAGATCAGAGAGGCAAACACCAGTTACTGTGATTTGAAATTTTTGATCCTGCAGTGATGTGAAAGTACTGGTTAAATGAATAGTTACCCACAGAGTAAATGGTAACTCCAAGAGATGAAATGGATCACTTAGGATGGACACTGCCAGAAATACCTGTGTTGGGCCCCTTGTGCAACAGTGGTTTAATCAATAATCAAATCATCTTTATAGTGAAAATGCAGAATGTCACCTTCTGTCTGATGAGCTCTGGTGACCCCAAAATCACTCAGTGAAACAAGTACTAAGGAAATGGGGTCCCTCAGGAGAAATTCAGTCATGCCCTTCCAGCATGTGCTGAGATTACACATGGCTTAGAGGGATGCATTTGCTCCTGTCTGATTTTCAGACTAACAGAATCACTTCAAAATAAAAACCTGCTGATTAACACAATATAAAACCTTGGAAGCTAATAAACACATTAAAAACAGACCACCTTTCTCCTCAGTTGGACCTGTAGTCAGTAATACCATGCTGAGAACAGGATTTGAGAGTTCAGCTTAAGGTTCACAGCCCTTTGCAAAGTACAAACTTAGTAAATGATTTAACATGCCCTCCTATATAGAGACTGTGACAGTGGGAATCACTGCCTTGCACACCTACTGTATATCCCAAGTGTCTTTCTGAAGACATAAATCCACAGAAGTTCTTGTCCTTAAAAATCTGCTTATTAACCTTAGAGGGTAAAAAAAAAAAAATGGAAAGCAACTGATAGTGAAATATTTTTTTAAGATTTTTCCAATTTAGATACATTGCAAGAAAGGAAACACAAGTGAACTGTTTGACTTAGAGAATGTATGTGCTAATTTGTCCATGAAAATGAAAGGGTATCTTTTGCAGATTGAGCAGTATTTTTGCTTGAAATGACACAAATATATACTGTATTGTCATACATAGTCAATATCTTTGTGAAAGAGATTGATAACACACCAAACAGAAATAGACTACAGTCTAAGTCAAATCATATGAGGAATAAAATGCTTACATAATAAACTGAATGCACCATAGATCTTATCCAAAAAAACCCATGACAATTACAATTTAATTAAGTTGAAAAATAATCAGTATTGGTTTTAATTTTTTTTCTGGCTTTCTTCATCTTTTTATAATGGAAGTGAGCTGCAGAAAGAAGAAGACTTGAAGGACAGGAATATGATGTAATTTTGGCAGTATGCTTAAAAATATTTTATCCTTTTAATTTTGAAATACAATAATTTTGAAGCATAAAATTGCTTAGAGTAAAGAATAGGAAAAAAAAAAAAAGACTGCTCTTCATCAGGCTAAGCATGCTTCTTTTTATTGCTCTAAAAGCTTTCATTGCATCTCTTTTCTGATCTTAGCCAGCATTAAAAACTACACAATAGAGAAAAACAAAGAGGTTCATCTCACCCACTCAGAGGGGTCATACAGAAAAGACCAGCAGCAATGCACATGTCCTTGAAGCCATGAGAATTTCCACTATACCCTCCAAAAGAGTGAGCAAACACTGATGTGTGCAAGGTGAGGTGCCAGCCAGGCAATCTCACAGTAAACCTAAGGTAAGGCTTGTAAGGTAGATGCTATAAATCTCATCATTTTCATTTCAGGCGCACTTATGTTTTTAAATTTACACAGTTATTGAAGTTCATTTCACAAATTTTTCATTTGTGGATCTCAAAAGAAGGCAGAAGTAAGACTACACTCATTTTAAAGAAATGAATTCAGATAATTTCCCCAAAGGCCTTGAACTTCTCAAAACACTACACACACCTCTGGGTGGCAGAATGAACCCAGATGCCCTCCTACAGAGGAAATCTGTGTTGCCTGGCTTCTCTCTTTAGGATCAGAGAACAGGTAGTCAAATATTGATACCTGGTACAAAGTAGGAGAAAGGATTTTCTGAGTTTTCCTTCTTTCACAGCAGGAGCCCTGCACTAGGGAAAGCATGCCCAGCTCAAATCATCACTGCCAGAGGCTACAGTGAATTTATTTTAAAGGCTGTTCCTACATACTTTGATACTGTATATTTTATCCCATTTTGTCTGACCATTCTTAGCAGACTGACAAAATTTAAGGGTATGAGAAAAAACCCTCAGACCAGCTTGAAGCAGAAAATAATTCCAGAACTCGCACCAAAATTTTATTAGTAACCATATATTTTGTTGGAGTGGATTGCAGGGTTAATTAATAATGCTGTATAGCTAATAATTAACCTCTCTTAGATTTGGCATTGCATCACTCAAACCAAGACGTTTCTTTAGGGACCAAAAATATAGATCACAGTAGGATTCTAAGGATATATTTTAAGGAATTCTTGTAGGCTGTCCATTCTCTGGGCAGATCTATCACCTGCACTACCTCTAACACCCTTTTGCTTATGATTCCCTCTCCCATCCCCTTTTACATCTAGTGGGTATCTTCAAAAAGAAAGGAAATCATTTGCTCCTTGTCTTTTTGGCCTTGAATCCTTTTCCACTGAAGCCACAGGCAAAATCCCAACTGGAGAGAATAACAATGAGTGAATTTTACATCTCCATTATTAGACTGTCACATTTAACATCACCTTCCCTGTCTCTCATCTGCCACTGACTATCTGGGCCAACAAGTGCTCTTTTTCATAAAGATGTTGCTTGCACAGGTCCATCTTTGGTGAAACAGATAACAAAGTTAACCACATGCAAACCTCAGAAATATCTTGTGTAAATAGATCTCCACTACATAAAAGCTGAACTGGGAACTTTTGTTACATTTCCTCAGTGTTTCACTATCCTTCAGGAGTGTTAATGTTCAAGCTAAGGATCAGGTAATAATCCTGAAGAAATCATCCCATTATAAGTTAATGGCTGGATTTTCAGTTAATGGACCAAGCTAAAGACAAGGGCAGTTAGCACTATAACAAACTATAGTAATATAGCCAATTTCAAGGGGATTATTGCTACCATAAACTGTATTAAATGGTTTATAAAAGGAATGGCTTGGGCTTTTTTTTTTTTTTTTCTAGTTATGTGAAGAAGAGTAAATGAGAGACTGCTTTGTTAGCTGTTTCCAACCAATCTACAAAGCATTTTGGACAATGGAAATGCTGCTAATGTCACATAATAAATATTCTAAATGCACCAGAGGTTGTTCTTCACTCTAATAAGTGGGGGACATCATGAACTCGTTTTTGTGATGAGAATTCAATGAAGCTGGTGTATAACTCAGGGTAGAAAAGAAGCACCAGACTCAGTCTATGCTCAGTTCCAGTGTCAGAGCCCATTGCTTCACCATTTGAAAATCTCATCATCTGTCAGCCAATTGCCTTACAAGGCCAAGAGAGGATGAAAATAAATATATTGAGAGCCCTGTTTTACATTCAGTTCTACAAGTAAACTAGATAAGTAACTGCCAGGAAAAAGTCAAGTTATATGTATATATGTAATTTTGCCCTTTGACCATACACTGGAAATAGATTTCAGTGGGTTTTTTTTCAGATATTACGAATTTTTTCTTCAAGTGTAAATTTATGCTCTGAACAATTAACACAAGCTATAAGTCATTTATTCAGATTACAGTGCTGAGCATTTCACTAATTCTACTTCTAATTTCCATGATCAGATGTATTCTCAACTCTCATTTAATCCAAACACATGAACAGCAAAGTTTAAATGCAAGAGGATGGCAGGGGGAAGGAATGTCTAAAGGATAGTTGAGCAAAACAAAACCAAAAAAAAAGGATGAGACAGAATGTGACAGTGGCACACATGCAGAGCACTTATCTTCAGACTGCCACCCTTCCTCCAGCACAGGCGCTGGGGAATTTCTCTCAGGAGTGACAAAATAAAGTGTTACTACCTTTTCTTTGAGCTCAGCCCCTCCTCAACACCAGGAGCAATCAGAGATGATGCTGTACAGTCAGCACCAGTTCCCAAGTTTCCTGGAATTCACTTTCTCCCTTCAATAGCTGGAGTTTGCCATGGGCCTGCCTCTCTTCATTGCTCTGCTCTACCAGAGACCATCTTCATTCAGATTACTCAAATTTAAATATTGTGAATTGCACATAATGATTTAGGTTAATAAAGATTTAAACCTTTTTCCAATAAGTAAGTCAGAGGTAGCATCCAACACACAAAAATACTTTCTCATTAAGAGAGTAGAAATAAGAGAGTAGAATGATAATGTCTCAAGTTATTCAGATAACTTGTACAGAAAAAACCTTGAAAAACTAAAGGTCCTGTGACCACAGACACTTTAAATGGAGTGCAGTTAATCATGTTCTTTTCTATTATCAGCAACCCAAATATTTTCTTGGCGTGTGTATTTGAGTAGCTGCATCAGGGAATAGAAGCAAATGTCACATTTGCTGTTGCAAAAGGGCAGCCAGTGCAGAGGGTGAGTAAACAGGAGCTCAGCCTGCCAGATGCACAGTGTCTTCTGGCTCTTCTCACAGCTGATAAGGCCTCCCCTGGAATATTGTCTGCCAAGGGAGAGGTGGCCCAACAGCACAGTCCAGACCACAGGAATGAGAGTTTTCACTCGCTCAGAAGATGCAACCAGAAAGGAAAAATAATCAGACTTATTTAACCTTTAACTTATCTGAGGCTACATACTTCAAGTTCTACTCGAAATTTCTATCACTGTACCAAATCTATTTAATGGAAGGTCAACTCAAGAACAGGTTGGAATACTAAGACAATTATACCAGACTCTCTGAGGCATAAGTGGGATTTATCAGTACCAATGCAAAGGAGAATAAATAGCCTAAATATTTCTGAAGCTAATAAAAAATTGTGGCACAAAATACTTTTTGTGTGAAGGAAAAGTGTTTCAGCAGGTAGTGATTAGAATGGAAATTTAACTCCTTAGGCCTAAGGACCCTCTGTAACATTCACTGTGATTTGTCACAGGGCAATGTTAAACCAATCAGCTTCAAAAAATCCTCCAAAATGATCCATAAGAGATTCAATTTAAGATATAGCTTACATAAACCAACACTGTCCATTAGAAATAAATTCTTATTTTAGGTAACAGCATCTTCTAATAGAGCTAGTAACTGATCTCTCAGGTATTCTCAGGTATTGCTTCATCAACCAGCTTTCTCCACACTTACTTTACTTGACATAAGCCTGTTATCAAAGAGCCACCGATTCATGAATTTGCCACTACCACAGCAGGAGAGAAACATTTTTTCCTTCTTTTCACAGGCTAAATAAAGATAGATGGATGGAAGAACATGTGCCTTGTTTTTTATGTTTTCATGTTCAGTAATAGATTAGGATAAATTGGGAGGAAAAATGCAAAAAACGGTCACAGTATTACATCTCATAAATACTTGATTTATCAGATGATAGTTTCTCATCTTTATAGTGAAGGCAAACACTACTAATGAACTAAAAATTAGGGTGGCAAAATCATCTACGTATGCCACAGAAGCAAAACATCAGTATTCCAGATTTTTAGTCCTTCTATTGTCTTCCTCACACACTCATGTATATTGAAATGGGCTTTGTGCTATTATTACTTCATTCTAAAAGTCTTCAGAATAAGTTTGTTCCATCCTGTTCCTCAAGCAGCTGGTGAATGTCCTTAATAGGTTTCACATATTAATCTTCTGATATCCATCTCAGATTTCCTTTTATCTTCAATTTCTGTCCTTTTGGCATTGTTTAAGTTTTTATACCTTCCAAATAGTTGTATAAAATTCATGTTTTCTCATGTCTATAGTAGAAGTAACAATTTTGAAAAGATTAGTTTAATCTGTTCTAGTTTCTTATCATCTTAATTAAGAGTTACAGTCTTGAGTTTATTAAAAGCTAGGTCCCATGATGTCTCACTTTATGCAGAGATAAGCAGGACATGAGGCAATCATTCCTCTTTCCCAGGATTTGAGAGGGATGATCAGTGGTATTCCCTGTGCCAGCATTGCTCTTCTCAAAAACATGGGGAGCCAAAGGATCCTGTGCTCTTCCACATTCTCTGCACTCAGCTGCAGGCTCTGGCACACTGCAAGATGAAATAGGAGGAATTGCTGCTCACATTGCTGATGGCATTTCCTGCTGACAAAAGGTCTAGCACATATTACACACATTCACCAGCAGCCCTCATTTCAGCCTTGGTTAGTAGTCAGCTTTCTTCTTCCAATAGAATAGCTGTGCAAAAGATAATTTCCTCTCAAGCACAGGTCATCCTCCTCTTTCTCACAGATCCCATTTCACTCTTTTGTGCTCATGTCCATAATTTCACTGTATGAGTTTGCTCTGTCCAAAGGGTTATTTGCAATTTCTTCAATTGGAAGTGTCATTACTATGCTGGTTTCTTCTTTTTAATCACAAAAATGGATTTAACCCCATTACCAGCAGTACCCCTCTGAAATACCTCATCCCCAGTGGAGGTGCCTTTCAATTATGGACTGCAAACAGGCACATCAAATTCCCTCTTTTTGTACCAGGATAGATCATCCACAATCAGAAAGCTCCTTTGACTTTCCAAGTATTGATTATGGGAGATTTAGACTGGTTTGATGCTGCATTACATCCTGTGTATCTAACAGGCTCACAGGAATGCATCCATATTTCATTGCAATCTGATTACAGCAGACAACTGGCTTTGGAGTCTCCTTACTATTATTTCAAGGCAACAAGCAGTGAGGACCATATGGCACCATTGCTACAGGACTAAGAGATTTAAGTCTTCTAAAGAACCAGCCGACCTCTGACTTGCAAATGGTAATTTTCTGATTTTTAGAATCTCAGCAGCCTATACTGCATAAAAACTGTCACTTAGCTTAACAACCTGTACACATAGAGCATAATGTCTTCCAATAACACTGCCTGCCAGGACTCACCATCTGCACTTCCTCTGCTGGGAACAGCCAAACTGTTACACACAGTTGGGCTAACACAGGGATGCATGCAAGATTCCTCAGCACAAACGAGGGGCACAGGGAGCTCCACCTGCATGAGAACAGAGCCTGGAGAGCAGCACCAGGGAAAGGCACCTGGGGGTGCTGGCCCATGGCAAGCTGAATGTGAGCCAGCTGTGCCCTGGCAGCTGGGAGGGATGTCCCTGTCCTGGGGGCAGCAGGGACAGCCGGGCAAGGGAGGGATTGTCCAGATTTGCCCTGGGGCAGTTCTGGACACCACCATAAAAGGAAGATACAAAGCTGTTAGAAGGGCTGTGAAGGTGCTGAAAGACCTTGGAGAGAAGCCACACAAGGAATGGTTGAGATAACTGGGTTTGTTCTGCCTGGAGAAGAGGACACTGAGAGGAAACCACACCATGGTCTGCAGCTTCCTCATACAGGGGAGTGGAGGGGCAGGCACTGATCTCTGACCTTGTGCCCCAGCACAGGAGCTGAAGGAGCAGCAGGGTTCCTTCCAGCTCAGGATATTCTATGGTTTTTGTAGGTAAATAAAGATTGCAATTTTTATACTGTTTCCATCATGTTCCTACACAGCAAGAGCAAAGAAACTAAGCCATGGAACAGAGTGAGGTCTTTAGGAATGAAAAGCTCTTCAAGGCTGTGACAGGTGGCAAGATCTTCATGTGACATGTTCTGGGGGAGTGAAAAACAAGACTACCCTGTCCATCAGCCATGAGAAACTCAGGCAGTCATTTAGACAGTGGGGCAAGCATATGGAAATTCAAGTCTTGCTTTGACTAATGCAGGGGCAGCTCCTCAGCTGGTATAAACTGATTGGGTAATGACAAAACACACAGCTGAGGATCTGCCTACATCCTGTTTTCTCTGCTTCTGTACATGAAAATGTCAATGCTCCCTGTGCATATGTTCCTCTGCAGCAGCTATGGAACAGTAGCTAATAACAAACATTGCCTACCCAAAGCTGCCCCTGGTCCTGCTCTGCCATGAGTGCATCCCCAAATTCTTGCCCTGCTGACTGTCCTGCTCAGGAGGTCCCAGCTACATCCCACTGAATATTAAGCACTCATAATGCCCTGCTTCATCACTTGGACAGCTTTAATTCCTCCCCACAATCTTTGGTGCAAACAGATATCTCTACTTTCTGCTGTCTCCAGAGAAGGATCCTATTGCACAGTTTTTAGCTCTAGCTCTCTTCTTTGGATAAAGTAATGCTTTATGTTGCCTCCCTGTTGCCCACTAAGTTACACAATTCCCACATACAGCACACAGCTCTCTCTGGGTCTCAGGATCTCAGCATTCTGAGAATTTTCTAATAACACCAGCCAACAAAAGCATTATTATAAGACATCAGATTGAACCCTAGAGGCAACAGAGCTGAAAAAAAAACCCCAAACTTTTGCTTCCTGAGCCTCACTATGGCTATCCTAAAGAACCATGGCAATCAAAAGGAGTCAAGAAGGAGGCAAGGATGGCTGAACTCTCATGAATGTGCTATTCTCAGTCAGCAACCTCAGCTCCTTTTTACTGGTGTGCATGGCTGCTTAGATAAAGGAGCATGCAGGAACCTGCATGCTGCATTCCACTGCTTCCTGTGGAGGTGCTTCTCTGAGAAGACAGCTGCCTCTGTGTGTTAGAGCATCATCTCTGTGTTTGTGATGCACAAAGTTTCTCTGACACTATCTGCTAGTGAAGGAAGCTTTGGGGAGGAGGAAAAGCACTAGGGGCTGGCTCCAAAGATGTCAGAATTATTTGAGAAATAGTCCTGGGGTACAGGGGTGTTATGTAAAATATTGCAAAAAGCTGTTTGAATGCCTTGCCTTTACCTGCAGTGCCACATCAGCTCAGGGGATCAGTGCACTGGAACACTGACCACTTACAGAGGTTACCTGTGCACCAGGTTACAGTATTCAGCTAAATTAAGCTTCACTACAGCATTTAGGGATTTTTGCAGCCCTGGGTTTCATCCAATTTTACAGTTGGGTTGAACGAGGCACAAGTAGGTCAAACAACTTTTCTAAAGTCACAGACTAAATATATTATTTACTTATAAAATCAGAAATCCAGGACACAACTACTTTCAGTTCTCTTGCATGAAAAGCTGAAACTTACTAAAAATATTTCAAAAAAGAATCAGATTATGCAAAAAAAAAAATTTCTCTGTGATTAGTGAACAAGTGTTTCCATATAGAAAATAGCCATGCTAGAAAACACTACTGTTACCATGTCTGTTTGTTGTCTGTCTCATTTTGTATGTTCATAAGTAACATACACATAATAAACATATCCAACAGAAGCTAGCAGCAGTTCAAAACTTAGATTTTAAGTTTTAGTTGTGGTCAGTTACGTGGTTATGCACCATTTCTTCTTAAGAAAAGTTACTCTGATCCATCTATGGGACTCCTGGTCCAGAGAACATTAATAACAAAGACTTCATCTTAAACCTAGCCAATATCCAAAATGTGAAGGCTTTTTGAGACTTGCTTTTCAAAACTTGCTTTTTAGTCAGGGATTTTTGAGTCTTATGTTTTATGTGTTTGGGATGAGATCTTTGTGAAAGAAGAATCAGAGAGATTAAGAGGTTCTGAAGTAAATTTAAAATAAAGCTTGAAGAATCAGAGTGGAATTAATTTACATGAAATAAATTATTCTAGAAGAAGGCAGGAATAGGAAAAGAAAAGCACTCTGGAGAACATCAGAGGAAATTCACAGAGGATTCAAAGAGGTAATGAAGCAGACCAAAGAGGAAAGCAGTTCCTCCATTGTTTAATTCCATAATCTAGTTTAATCCTATTGAATGACACTTATTCCAAGCAAACTGTAATCAAATCAGGTCTCCATCACCTACTTGCTAGGCTATAAATGCTAAGATGAACCACTCTTGCAATAATTTCAATACTTTGCAGTCCTTACAAACACTCACTGCTGGCTGACAGCATGAACCACCCCTTGCCTTGTTCCCCAGTTTATTCACACAGGCTCCCCCACCTGTACTCATTGCAACCTTGAAGTGACTCTTTGTGGAACTATTTTAAAGGAGAAAGTTCTGAAGGGTACCACAAATATGGAGATGAGATAGGAAGAATTGCCATGCTTCAAAACACGCTCATTTGCTGTCATTTTTCAAGAAATAGGATTCCTAAAGGTAGGGATAGTCTGAGATCTGTTAGAATGCTTAGGTCCTTACTTTATTAAAAAATAAAGAAGAAAATAAAATGTTACATGCAAAAATGACTTGTCAAAAATAATGCCACATATGAAGATGGACAATCCACAGAATACTTATAAATCTGTCACCTT
Organism: Erithacus rubecula; assembly: GCF_903797595.1. Taxonomy (NCBI): domain Eukaryota; kingdom Metazoa; phylum Chordata; class Aves; order Passeriformes; family Muscicapidae; genus Erithacus; species Erithacus rubecula. The sequence continues at coordinate 17,397,285 of NC_136663.1, forward strand.
CTCTGGCATCTCCATAACTTTTGCACTATTTAAAGTAAAATTAAATTTCCACACATTAAATATAAGAGTATTAGAGAGAACAAGAGAGCTGAGCTGATGTTTCTGCCCTATCAAACTTTTGTACTGGTATCATTTAAGTTCCTGCCCAGGAGCATCCTACATGGTCTGCAGTGTCTTTCTGGTCACAGGGTACCTTTTCCTTTTCCTGGTTTGCCAGGGTTCCCTCAGGTGACTGTGCTGAACTTGCCACCTGCAGCTCATGTTTGCTTATTCCACATTTTCTCTGTCCATGTTTGCCAATTCCAGTGCCACTCTGTAAGCCCCTAAGTGGCACACAGTGTCTCAGTCACTGTCCAGAACTCTGATTAGCAGCCACAATATCCACAGGAAAGAGAGAGGAAGTATCTTCTGCTGCTTGTTTAGGTATCTCATTTCATACACAGGATTTATCTTCAGAAAAACTTGTGATGCCTGACCTTGATACATATGGAAAATTCTGCCTGGGCATTCTGCCAGACATTTTGTTTGATATCTATATTTTCCCCTTGGCCATCTTCTGGTTGTATTTTTTTCCTTTCTGGCTCCTTACCTTTTTTCATAACTTCTTTATGGCTCATTATATTTACCCAAAGACATTACATATCTTTCTAGTTGTGAAAATTCAAATGCTGTTCCTAAGAATATTCTGTGAAAATCAGAGAAAAAAATTTCAGAACCATCTAACTGAGGAATTTAAATTTCACCAACTTTCAATCAGGCACCTATGGCATAGTTGTAGATTCACAGAGACTGTGACAATAATATTTTTCACACAGTTATAAAAGTACATATGTCCACACATTAAAACATTAAATACAGTATCAAGTTTGACTCTTAAGATGCATTTTTTCAATATCTGAACAAAAATCACTGCAGAGTTTAAAAAGAAATACTCTCCTGATCCTTTACTATTTTCCCTCAAGAATTATGTTTAACCTTAGGAACCTTGCATGGTTTTAAAATCTGTTCCTTGTTTTTATCAGCTTACAAAATAATTACTGCTTTTATCCCCATTTAAATATTTTGATCACATCTATCTTACATTGGTTGGTCCTGGCTTATCCTTAATTTTATGAGTTTGACTAATATCAATAATCTGCAGCACTGGTAGTTTTCTATATTAGTGACCAAAGAGACACATGAAGTACAAGGGGAAAAAAAAAACCTATCACAAATTAACAAACAAGGACCTTGAAATGTGAGGAACTGGGAAATATCTGTCATCATCTTGCTAACATTTTTGTGTTGACATGCTGAAGGTACTGTTTTATGCATCTCTCAGTCTGCCAAAAGGCAGACAGCATCCAAAGGAAGGCTGGAGGGAAAAAGAGAGGGGGGCAGACAGACAGATTCTTAACCAGATTTGAAAGTATGGCAGGGAAAAGTTTTTGTCATTTCTGTTCTGCAATTTCGTTTGTCTAGGCAATTATATTAACAGAAATGCAAGGCACCTACTGAAGAACTTGTGGAAAAGCCAAAAATTGTTGAATTACTTTCCAAAGAAAAAGGTGGTGACAAAGTACTTTGCATCAAGCTCTAGCCCAAAGAAATTCCCAATCCCCTCTACAGAGAAATAAATGCTATCCATGAACTCTGTCTGAGGACAGGACACACACCCTCATTAGGTGCTCAGAGGTCATTAGGAAAAACTGAAACTTTCCAAGCTTTGCACATGGCTGTCGAATTTCAAGGAAGGTGAAGATTTATTCTTGAAAAAGGAGGAAGGCTGCCTGAAGCTAAAGCAAATTAATATTGCTGACCTTGGCCCTGGCTCTGCTCCTGTCAGTTAACAGAAATACTCCTGTTAATTCCATTGAGATGTGGATCAAGACTCCCATTGAAGGAAAATTTAAAGTTACAGTTTAGAGAACTTTCAGACAATGCTGGAGTTGCACTGAGATGCAGCCTGATGTTCTAATATTGAAGATTTATTGTCTCACATAGGTTGGGTGTTTACTTTTTGATAAGAAAACTTACACATCCATCCCAAAAGACACTGGAAATCCAGGGTCAGCTAGAAACTTCATACAATGTCTCTGGGAAATCTTTTTTGTTCTAGTGAAGTTGAAGGTATAGACTCCACTACCATATTTCTGATGAGTTGATTTGAATCACAAAGTTTTCATGGGCCACTGTACATAGAAGAACAGGCAGAACTGTGGTCATCTAGTGCCACTATTTCAAGTGAATTAAATGTTTTAAAGTAGCATTTACCTAGCAGATTTTCACGCTAATAAAAAAATAAACTATGTATGTTTAAAAACCTTGCTGCTGGACTTCTAATTATTATATATACACTTTTTAATATTTACTCATGTTGCCAGCTAAAACCTAGATGCTTTTTGCCATATTCAAGGCTTATCCTGTGAAGAACCTTCTGCTTAGTGTGCTTTTGTATGAGGGACAAGCAGCACTCTGAACCCTTTTTTAATCTTAAGAATGATAGGTGTAAAGTTGTCTTGAGTCTGTGATCTGGGTGGAGCAAATGAGCTATTGTGTGTAAAAATAAAACATCTCCCTTAGAAAGGCAGAAGCAGTGCCAAGGAAAGTTCCTGAGGGAATGGATTCTTCTGCCTGTATATCTTGATTATCTAGTAACACAAGGCACAAACTATAGCTATAGTCAGGGAGTTTAGGCAGAAAAAACCAAATTTCTTGTTTAACTTTCAGCAGATTTGACTTCCTGTCTTGAGAGTCTAAGGTTTATAAATTTAAGTAAATCACATCAGTGGTTCACATTAACACAATTCCCTCCATGGTGGGAGCATCATTTTAGAGATGTCAGATTTCAAAGAAAGCTAGTCTTTAATTCACTGTAGAATTTCAAAGCAGGGAGGATATATTTCCAGGGAGAATTTTTTCTTAAGGAGTAGTATTGATGCCAGTATTGACAAATATGAATTGGTGGAAAGTTTTAAAATACTCAAGACAGAAATTGTCACTAGAACTTTGTAAGGAGGAACTCAAACCCAGTGACTCTTGTTTTCCCCCATAACACTAAAAATTACACATTTTTTCAAAGCTACATGGATCCAGTGACTTCAGACTATCCACTTCAAATCCTTGACAACAGGTGAGGGACAGGGACTAGAATTATGAAACTTTTTTTTTCCAAAAGAAAAAAAATAAAGCATTATATGACATGTATGAAAACATTTCATTATGCAAAAATAAGAAATTCTATATCTGATTAGTATTATTAGAAACTTATGACTGAAAAAAGAGCATGAAACAGCTGAGAACACATCAGGAAAAGCTAGCTCTTGGAAGCTAGTAAATGCTATGTTAAAGCCAAAAGTTCAATGTTACTTCTGCCCCAACTGCTTTGTACATTAAAATATAGCACATGGTTTGGGTTATTTTACCTTCCATTATTTATTTACATTATCATGGAAGTCCTAACTAGCATTTCTCACAGTCTGACACACTGTGTGTCAGTGAAATATGTGGAAACATTCTATTTTTGGCTTAGAGCTCCAATCTCACTGAGATCTAATAAGGAAGTCCAGTTTGGAGGAATTCAATTTAATAACATTAGTCCTGTATATATTTCATATTAGCTGGTGGAAATTCAGTAGTGACTCAACCTGACAGAGCTAAAACATTTTGGGCTGTTTTGAATGTCTTCACTCTGAGTAACACTTAAACAGAAAAACACCAGGTGGTTCAAATGGGATAATAATGGAGATGGGAGAAGTGAAGTGACTGGTACTTGGTTTTCTGTGTCCTTTGCCTCATTCAGTCACCACCGTGGTACCTCAGCATCCTCCACCTCCCACAGCATTCCTGAGAGCAAGAGAAGCTCCTGTGGGCTAAAGCTCAGCTCTGCTGAGCTGGGTTCTGTGTCTGCTGCTGGGCACACAGAGCTGAGTCCTGAGCATCCCCCAGCAGGCACAGCCTGGAATCACCCTCTGCTCCCCAGGAACTGGTTATCAGGAAATGGAAGCGATAATACTCATCCTCCTCCACTTCATTAGCTGAATGTGACTTACTGGTCAGAAATCTGTGCAGAAGATGGGTGAACTCAATAGTTTACACTTATTAATTTAGGAATCATTCTGTTTGGAAAAATCACTCTATAAATGATCTGAAATTAAAAAAAAATAGAAAGCCTTATGTATGGATTATGTATATATTGTCATGGTATTTTAAATGGGCAGTGTCATACACTACACATTTATAAGACAATTAAGTTTTCAAAAGTACTGTAGCAACCTGTGTAAGCAAAGGATTTCACCTACAGAGAATAAAAAAAAAGCACATTGCTGTTTCCTAAGTCTGCTATTTTTCTAGCCTATATGACAAACAAGCAAGAAGTTTTAAACCCTCATGGCTTCATTCAGCTTGTAATTTTTAAGAGGATTCTGAAGGTCAAGACTCAAATAGACAGAGTTGTAATTTCTATTTTGGTCTGGTTTTAATTTGGGTAATCCTTCCATTAAATATAGCTATTTATGACATTTGTTAAAAGCCTATGCTGCTAATTTAGCTTTAAAAAAAAACTAATGGAGTTGTATTGGAACTTTTCCATAAAATTAATGTTCCAGACTTAATGGATGTCTAAGGTATAGTTATTAACGGGAATATTCCATAAACTAAAATCAGAGTCTTTGAATTGGTGATCTGATACAGTTCGATAGGAACTTATTGAAAGCTGGAGTGGGGCCAAAGTACCCAGGAATTCAATTTAAACACCTTATGGAGGTTAATGCTTTTATGGTATTTACTTTAATTAGTGTTTTATTAAATGCTCAATTTCACTCATACTTGGGCAGGAGCAGTGGCCAGCCTGTGGGTAAAGCAAGTATGACAGAGGTAAGATCACTTTCCTCTTCTACATCTGTCAGAAATACCAGTCTCTTCCATCATTTCTAGGGTTATATTACTTTTGGCTGTATTACCACATTGCTGAAAATGTCAAATTCATACTGAGTATCAGAGGTTATACCACGGCCAAGCAGAAATACATCAAACCACAGGCTTCTCCAAAGTTTTGCTTAAGGATTCACTTCTATCAGTCCATACTCCTTGATGGTACAAATATGGACTATAACTATCCAAAATTCACAGTGTGTTTGTTTTGCCTTCCATTCCACACTGAATTTCAAATACTCATATTATTTGGTTAATTACATTAAGTGTTTTATACCATGTGAGAGGAATGGTTGCCTCTGAAGCTTTTTACCTAAAAAACAAAAAAAGAAAATAAACAAACAAACAAAAAAAAAGGTAAAATAGATAGGCAATGAGATCAGAAGAGTAGAATAGATAATTAGGAATAGAAAATAATAAACAAAATAATTCCTATAGAGGAACTTTTACACAAAGCAGGAATATTGTTATCTGGAAGGCAGTAAAACTAATGCTCAAAAAAAACCCTCATCCAAGATTCAATCAATGAAACTCTGACACAAACACTGAAATAAACCTCATCTGCAATTACAGTCCACAAGAAGAACCTTCCAGAAGTTTCTGGGGTTTTTTCAGATTATTTTTATTTTCCAGGGTCTAGCACAGTGAGTCAAACATTTCAAAGTCACTGGGAGTAGCTTCAGGCTCAAACCATTTGAGCAGGAGTGCAATGATTTACATAGTTCTGAATGGAAAATGGCTAAGAAAAAAAATGTCAATGGTGAAAGACACTAATCTGGATCAGATTTTTGGCTGCTGAAAAATCAGCTTCTGGAAGAACACTGAAGTCTTATTTCTTGACTGGCTCTCTGGGGACCTCAGAAAATGTATAAATGTATTATCGTGTGCTTGATCTTAGGAAAATGCATCAGTCCTGGGGACTATTGAATCCTCTCTGTCTCCATCCCTTCCAGAGACCCATTTCCTGGGAAGTATTGCATCCTTTTGGGATGTGCCTGCAGCTCTGCCCCAGGTGCCTCTGCTGCCTCACCCAGAGAGCTCCAGAGCAGCAATGCTGGCACAGCTCTGCTCCCAGCCTGTGCTGAGCTCCACGATGCTGGACCACTGCAGGGGGCATAAAGGATGTGAGCAGAAGCAAGAATGGCTGTGAGAAAAACTAGAAAACTCTGGGGTAAAAATCCAGCTCGTCCACAATAGCTGGCTCCTTCTATAAAGGAATGCAACCCCTGCAGTGGGAGGTACCTTTCCTTCAGTCATCCCTACTGGCAGTTTTTGATGCCTGAACAGCTCCCAGCCCAAGGATTTGACTAGAAGAATGTCAAGCACAATTTTGCTCTAAGGTCCATCTGCTACTAGACCTACAACAGTTTCAGTAGCAGGAGACAATCCCACAATTTCTTACATGACCTAAAAGTCTGAAGATATTTTCTCAGTTCAGTATTTAAAAGTACTGTAACATTTGCATTTCAATCCTCATGTTCACTAGCCTAGTGCTCTTACAAGACAGAAGATGCTCTTTAGCCACACACAGGATCTTCTAGCTTTAAATAAACAGCAGTCTGACAGCTCTGTGCCAGGATACAGAAGTATTGAATTTTAGAAGCAGGATGCTGCACACAGCAGGCAATTGCCATATCAGGGCCTTTTATTAAAAAGAGAACTGTCCTTGCTTGAAATACCTCAACTTTTATGGGACAGAGCAGCAGCTAAGTGCTTAGGCAAGGCTGTAATGTTTTCTTCTGGGTACTGGCTGAGAGCCAATGCTCTTATGGCAGAGAGCAGTAGTTTAGGTGTGGTGTATTCTATCTATTGACCCAAAGACTGGCTGCTCCAGCCATAACTTGAACATGATTACATCCTTCCTCCTCTGTGAAAGTGGGGAAGTATATAAAATTCTTACCAGGATGAAGAAATAGGTTAATTTCCCTGTCAGGTTTCTTCAACCAGGATGAATGAGAACCAGTGCAGATGAGATAGGTCCAGATCAGGGCTCACTGGAAGGGCCTGGGTGTGAGCAGTGTCCCAGATGGCATTGATGCTGCTTGAGGCATGGCTGAGGAGCACAGGGGAAAGAGAGAAAATGGTAATAAATTATCTGATACCCTCATAGCTGTATGGCCCCAGCCTTCCAGGAAGGGCACAGGAATGTGACAGAGGCCAAGCAGGCATTGCCCATATCAGCACTGCACACAGGAGGCTGAAAACACACTGGAGATGTGTAATGGGATGCCTGCTACTCTGCAAGGCTGGCAGCCCACACTCCAACTCTTGGCTTCTTGGGTAAAGTGATGGTTAAGATATTCAGCCACTAAGCACATAAAAGTGGTGCCCTGCTGATGGCCTGCTTGTAGGTTTTGTTATTAGCAATGGTGATTTGGCCCTGGGCAGGGGATATTAAGGCAGCCCTTGTAATCTGGATGCCAGGGAACAACAAAGACTGAAAAATCTTCCTCTGGTTAGACAAAAATGTATCTAATCCTATAATATCTGGCATGAGGAGCTTGGCAGACATCCCAGAGTGAAGGACAGAGCTGATCAATATTAAACATTCACAAGAAAGTGAAGCAAGCCAGCAAGAGAAAATATATGGGAGAAACCCCTTATTTTGAGGAAAAGAGGAGGTGCTCAATCTAAGAGAAAGAGTTTCTATGTGGACTAACTCAGCTAAATGCATTTTTTTCATTTGGATGGTAAGACTTCTGAACATGATAAACACATATTTCTACCTGTCTTAAGCCTATCTGGAATACAGCTTTTG